>NC_041391.1:189542436-189550433 GCF_002162155.2 Triticum dicoccoides | reverse complement strand
ATCGCCAAGACCTGGTCGGACCGACCGCGCACGGGCTGGGAGCTGGGACACCGGGCACCTATAGCTGGGCGTGGTCCTAGGCGTCTTTGATGGCCCCGTGCTGGAGCTGGAGGTGCGCGCACCGTTGGGCCGTTGCGTGGAGCGCCATGCTCGGCGGTCACGTCGGCTGGTGAGAGAATCACTGTGCCCGTATTAAAAATACAAAAAAAGTGGAACTCGAACTTGCGACCTGGTGCTGCTCACCTCGTCCTGCTAGCGACAAGAAGCATTGGATGGCACTGCTATAACAAGAGGCCGGGATAATTTAACCCCTGCGTTGAGATTTGAAAATATTTGGTTAAGGGCAAACAACAATTGAAGACGTGAAGGCCCGACAATGTTCGAAATCTCCGATTTTTTTTAAAAGTGCGAACACTTTTGAAAATTCTGAATACTTTTTTAACAAGCGAACAATATTTTTGCGAACACAATCAATTTTGGAAAAGCGAACGCTGTTGAAACATAACAGTTTTTGAAAAAAATTGGGAACATATATTTTAACCTGAACAAATTTTAAAAAATCTTTACAATGTAAAAGAATGTTGTATAGCTTTACAAAATGTAAAAGTGTATATGGAAAAATGTTACCGTGTCAAATTTTTCAAAAAATGTTTTTGGAATTTCATAAATTATTTGCATTTAAAAAAATATTACGTATTTCAAAATTGTTCACATTTTTTCAAGAAATGTTTCAAAAGTTCTTAAAAAATATTTCATCTAGGAACGCTCCTGTCTGTTCTTATATTTGAGTGTGTCGCCCAATATATAATCAATATTTTGTAGGCAAACGATTATAGTCAGCATCCTTCATATCTATTGGCAAGGTGCGACCGCGAGGCGTCTCAAGCAAACTGTTTGATGCTAATATTTTTTGTCACTCCTGAGTGAAGAGAAGTGGGTTCGTGTAATTTTTTAAAAAAGTATTTATTGGCATTATGGAAATGTAAAATAATTTATTATTATTACGAAAAATGCACAATGAAGAAAACAACAAGAAAAACGAAAAAAAAGATAAAGCAGACTGTATGGGCGCTGCACTAATGAGCACCTTCTCCAGCGACAGCCCCAGCGACGCCACCACCTCCTCCGCGCACGCCTTGCTGTACTTCTTCTCCTTCATGGAGCACCGCAGCTTGTAGTCCATGGCGAAGTCCCACCACGCCCACGGCCGCCCGCTCTCGTTCGCCACCCGGTGCACGCACAGCTGCCGCAGGTTCTCCACCACCACCTGCTTCCCCTCGTACCCCTCCCCGAAGTCCTCCTCCGGGTCCGGCGCACAGTACCTGCACAACCAACAACATCGTTTCAAACTCTTGACCAGAGAAAGCTTCCTAGACCAGCAATGGCGTGCGTGTGCATGTACTACGTACAGGCCGTGGTTGATGCACTGCGACTGGCACTGCCGCGTGAGCCGGAACGCCTCGGGGGCAGTACCAGGTGATGTAGTGCGGCATGAACCGGGCGTAGCCGCCGCGCTCCAGGATCTGGGCGTGCCCCCGGAAGCTCCGGACGAAGGCCACCTGCTCGTCGCACCGGGGGCCGCACTCGTCGTTGCTGTTGGTCCAGAGCTCGTACTCCACGCGCTCGTCCGGGTGCGGCATCGACTCGCGCCAGTCCAGCTTCACCACCACCTCCCCCTCGGCGTCGGCCTTCTCCGCCATCCGCTTCAGCGACTCCCCGAAGGCTGGAAGCACGACCCGGCGTGGAAGCACTGCCTCATGGTGCGCCTCGTCGGCCGAGACCGCCTCAAGTGCGTCTACTGCGGCAAGCACTTCCTCGGCGGCGGCATCCACCGCTTCAAGGAGCACCTCGCGCGCCGCCCCGGCAACGCCTGCTGCTGCCCCGACGTCCCCGCCGACGTCGAGGCCCTCATGCACCGCAGCCTCGACGAGGTCGCCGCCAAGATGCTGCGCAAGCGCGCCCTCGCCGCCGCCATGGCCGCCGTCGCCTCCTCCCCCGCCGCCTTGCCGCCGGCCTCCTCGTCATCCCCCTCCCCCTCCGCCTCCAACGGCGACTTGGCCAGCCCCATCCACGTCGTCCCGCTCAACCAGGCCCCGTGCGCCGCCGAGGAGACGCCTCCCATGGGGACGAGGTCGGGGTAAACGGAGGAGGATGCATTTGCATACTCGGAGTAGGAGCGGGCGGGCGGGCAGCTGCTGGTGGCGGATGCATTTGCATACTCGGAGTAGGAGCGCGAAAGGAGAGGCGCAGCTTTTCACAAAACCCCCCCGGATGCAGTAGTATTAACCCACGCTCGACCAGGTGGCGGTCAAAGCCTAGCTGGCGGCCGCTGACTCGGCCAAGTCAGCGAATACGTACACGAAAACGTAGATACTGACCAAAGTGAACCCTCTGCACAAGTACATGAACTGTAGTTCGGGTATTTTAAAATAATGGTACTAAAGTGTCAGCCAGCTCAAGTTTTGTGACCTATGATGAATTTTTCTCTTTTCAAAATTTCATCATAGTCATGAACATGAACAAAGTCCTAGACATCAACAAGGTATAATAGGATTGATATGCTAGATATATCAACAAGTGCCTGTGAAGTGAGCTGTTGCTGGGGTTGGATAGAACTCTGAAGTCAAGCGTGCTTGGGCTGGAGTAGTGTGAGGATGGGTGACCTTTCGGGAAGTTTGACCACGGAGTGCGATTTGACCTGAGATTAAGCATATTGACCCGAGATTAAGCCATAGTGACCTGAGATTAAGAAAAAAACGAAAAAAAAATTGAAAAAAAATTTAAAACAAAATTTCTAAAAAAGAATTTGAAAAAAATTGTTACTAATGGCGCACTTCTATGTGGTGCGCCATTACCCTGGGAGGAATTCTAATGGCATACTAATGGCGCACTACGTGGTGCGCCATTAAAACACCAGATACTAATGGCGCACCAGTGATGCGCCATTAGAATTTAATTCTAATGGCGTGATGCTAGTGGCGCACCAGTAGTGTGCCATTAGAAGGCAAAACTGGTGCGCCAGTAGCATGCTTTTTCCTAGTAGTGACGGGGCCACTTGGAACGTGACCTCCTCGGACCTGTAATTATCCGGCGTGCCGAACACCACATCCAGTGTGATTTTTCCTGTACATCATGCTTCCCGACTGGGGATTATTCCTCTAAAGGTTGTGCTGCTTCGCTCAATGCGGCTCTAGTCTATTTCCATTTTTCGGAGGGTTTCCTTGTAAATGAGGTTTAGTCCGCTGCCACCGTCCATGAGTACCTTGGTAAGGCGAAAGCCGTCCACTATTGGACTGAGGACCAATGCGGCTGGTGTTCGGGCTGTTCGAAATTTAGGTTCGTCACTGGCATTAAAGGTAATAGCCATGTCACTCCATGGGTCTATTGTTGCTACTTGGTAGACTTCGGCAAGGCTGCGGAGTGTTCGTTTCCGCATATTATTTGATATGAAAGTCTCGAAGACTGTTAATACCGTACTGATATCCTTGGATTGGTATTCTGGAGTTAGAAGCTCTTCGCCACTTTTGGCCACCTGCCATAGTATCCAACACGCTCTAAGGCTGTGAGTTGGAGTGGCACCCTCTGTACTATGAATTTTGCAGGGTCCATTGAGCCATCCTTCCAGTGCGGTTTCATGCCCTATAGAGGGTTTTTGCTTTTTGGTGTTTAACCCAGGTGCCTGGCGATAGTGCGCCCTTTTATTTTGGACTGGGGTTGTATTCAGGGCCGGATTGTCCCAAAAATTGATTTCGGTTTTTCAGGCGCTTTCCATCGCACAGTACTTTTGTACAATGGACGCTAAGTCAGCGAAGCGTGTAATTTCACGACGACTTACGGCGTTGAGGATTCCCTTGTCCGTGCAATTATTGCAGAAGAATGAAATTGCGTCCTCCTTACGGCAGTCCTTTATCCTGTTCATAACCAGGAGGAACCTGGCCCAGTAGTGGTGTACTGTTTCTGCGGGCTCTTGCCGGATTTGGGATAGATCACTTATGTTTGGGTGGGCGGGTGGAATTAAGTTCGGAATCCCGTCCACTTTAAAACTCAGGGGCCAAGTAGTTTCCGAACTTGGAAGCTTGGGTTCTTGGATGTTGTCCAATGAGTCTAGCCCGCTGCCTGACTTTAGGTTCAGGGCTTGAGTAACATGCTCCCCTCCGCGGGAATCCAGCATGGAGGGATCGGGAATCCGGACATATCTAGTCCTTAAGGTAGAAGAAGGGTCGCCGTATTGTTCCTCTACCACAGTAACGTGGTGGGTAACCTGGGGAGAGTTAATCTCTCTCAGATCGGGTTTAGGCCCAATCTGATCGTAGTTTGTAGCGACTCCCAGGGCGGCGATGCGATCCAAGAGCTCGTTTAAGGAAGAGAGCTCCATCGGATCCAACTGCTCGGCGAGTTCCGAGCTAACGTGAAGATTGCTTTCGATGACTCGAGAAGTCATCGTCGGCGTGGTCGCCGGACAGGCGGTCATAAGGAAACTGCCTAGCCGGAGAGTTTGGACGATAGCCAAAGCTCCTTTAGCAACAGTGTCGCCTTTAAAGATGGGATGAGGCATCCTTCCTGATAGAGACGGCACAGAGGAACTCTCAATGAAAGCACCAATGTCGGTGTCAAAACCGGCGGATCTCGGGTAGGGGGTCCCAAACTGTGCGTCTAGGCGGATGGTAACAGGAGACAAGAGACACGATGTTTTTACCAGGTTCGGGCCCTCTCGATGGAGGTAAAACCCTACTCCTGCTTGATTGATATTGATGATATGGGTAGTACAAGAGTAGATCTACCATGAGATCAGAGAGGCTAAACCCTAGAAGCTAGCCTATGGTATGATTGTTGTTCGTCCTACGGACTAAAACCCTCCGGTTTATATAGGCACCAAAGAGGGTTAGGGTTACACAGAGTCGGTTACAATGGTAGGAGATCTACATATCCGTATCGCCAAGCTTGCCTTCCACGCCAAGGAAAGTCCCATCCGGACACAGGACGAAGTCTTTAATCTTGTATCTTCATAGTCCAGGAGTCCGACCGAAGATGATATTTCGGCTATCCGGACACCCCCTAGTCCGGGACTCCCTCATGCCCCCTGCCCCTGTATATAAAGGATCAAGGGGGAGGGAGCGGCCGGGCAAGAGGAGGCGCACCAGGGAGGAGTCCTACTCCCATCGGGAGTAGGACTCCCTCTTCCTAGATGGAGTAGGAGGGGGAAGGAAGGGAGAGAGGAGAGGAAGGAAAGGGGGGCGCCGCCCCCCCCCCTCCTTTTCCTATTCGGACTAGAGGGGGAGGGGGCGCTGCCTGCCCTGGCCGCCCCTCCTCTTCTCCACTAGGGCCCATTAGGCCCACTAACCCCCCGGTACTCCGGTATATGTCTGAAGCCTCCCAAAACACTTTCGGTGTCCGAACATAGTCATCCAATATATCGATGTTTACGTCTCGGCCATTTCGAGACTCCTCGTCATGTCCGTGATCATATCCAGGACACAAACTACCTTTGGTACATCAAAACACAGAAATTGTAATACCGATCGTCACCGAACTTTAAGCGTGTGGACCCTATGGGTTCGAGAACTATGTAGACATGACCGAGACACATCTCTGGTCAATAACCAATAGCGGAACCTGGATGCTCATATTGGCTCCCACATATTATACGAAGATCTTTATCGGTCAAACCGCATGACAATATACGTTGTTCCCTTTGTAATCGGTATGTTACTTGCCCGAGATTTGATCGACGGTATCTCAATACCTAGTTCAATCTCGTAACAGGCAAGTCTCTTTACTCGTTACATAATGCATCATCCCATCACTAACTCATTAGCTACATTGCTTGCAAGACTTATAGTGATGTGCATTACCGAGAGGGCCCAGAGATACCTCTCAGACAATCGGAGTGACAAATCCTAATCTCGAAATACATCAACTCAACAAGTACCTTCGGAGACACCTGTAGAGCACCTTTATAATCACCCAGTTACGTTGTGACGTTGTAGCACACAAAGTGTTCCTCCGGTAAGCGGGAGTTATATAATCTCATAGTCATAGGAACATGTATAAGTCATGAAGAAAGCAATAGCAACATACTAAATGATCAAGTGCTAAGCTAACGGAATGGGTCAAGTCAATCACATCATTCTTCTAATGATGTGATCCCATTGATCAAATGATAACTCATATCTATGGTTAGGAAACTCAACCATCTTTGATCAATGAGCTAGTCAAGTAGAGGCATACTAGTGCCACTATGTTTGTCGATGTATTCACACATGTATTATGTTTCCGGTTAATACAATTCTAGCATGAATAATAAACATTTATCATGATATGAGGAAATAAATAATAACTTTATTATTGCCTCTAGGGCATATTTCCTTCAGCTTCTTCAACCTCTGGTCTTCTTGCTCCAGCCACCCAAACCAGTGCCAGTCGTGCCGCGTGCTCCTGCCTCCCGTGGCCGGCTATGATGCCGCGGAGGCCTCACCGCCCCTACTACTCCCATCGCTGTCCAGGCCATCCCTCTACTCACCCACACCCCCGTGTTATTCTGTGGCGACGACAGCCTCACACCGCAGCCGAACCAGTGAACTCTCATACTCCTCTACGCGTGGGAATCCACTGTCGCGTCTTCCCCGGCTCCGTGTCGTCCCCTTCCTAGGCCTCGCCGTCGTCCACCGCCTTGGTGCACTCGGTGCGGCATGGTCAACATGGTCAAGGAATGACTTCCATCGAACGTGGACTGTACGTGGAGAGGCTGATAGCTGGGTCCATGGCCGCAGCAAGGAAGTGCCTCCTTATTATGCGGAAAATAATGATTCCTCCACCTGACAGCAGGGACCCACCGGACGGGCCACCGTATTTCATGAAAAAAAACGTTTCCCCCCTGACTGTTGGGACCTACCAGCTACATCTTCGCACGCAAGGAAGTGCGTCCATATTACGGGCAAAAAAAGTTGATTTTCCCCCTGACTGTTGGGACCCACCAGCTACATCTTCGCATGCAAGGAAGTGCCTGACAGTCGGGACCTACCTTGTCGAAGCATACGTAGCATTGTCATTCTGGTCGTGAACGTGTACGTACATAGTGGTCGATGTAGAGGCACGCACGTGTCGGAGTAGAGGCACGCCCGTAGCATGTACACGTACGTACAACAGCCAGGGTACAAGAAAGTAAATACAGCCACGTACGTACATATGGGCGGGGTCTCAAACGCCTACTCGCGCATACATACGGCCAAGGCTCGTGTACATGGCTGGGTCGGAATGGAGAAACTGTGTCGTCGTCGTGTTCATGGGGAGGCAACGGAATGTGTCGTGTTCATCGGGAGGCAATGGAACGCGTGGGAGCCAACCAGCTTGGATGGAACAGCCGATGGAAACGAAGCCTGGCGTACCGCACAACGGAGGAAACGGCCTTGTGTTCGACCGGCAATGTTCGAAACGGGATCCTGTTCATCGGGAGGGGTCTGGCATACCGCAAAACATAGGAAATGGACTTCTGTTGGACCTCCTACAATCAAAACGGGGTCCTGTTGATCAGGAGGGGTGTGGCGTACCACAAAATGGAGGAAACAGACTTGTGTTGGAGCGCTACGGTCGAAACACGGGTCCTGTTCATTGGGAGGGGTGTGGCGTACCGCAAAACAGGACTCCACGAGATACTGTTCATCGCCACCGTCGACCTCCTCCAGCCTCCACGGGCCACTGTTCACCCACCGTCGACCTCCACCAGCGACTGCTCATCTACGAACTCCTGTTCATCCAGCCTCCACCGCACGCTACTCCGTCGGCTACTGTTCAACCAGCCCTCTCCACGGGCTCCTGTTCAACCACCCCTCCATGGGCTACTGTTCATCCAGCCCTCCACGGGGTCGTCCTGTTCATCCAGCCCTCCACGGGGTCTTGTTCATCCAGCCCCAACCAGCTCAATCGATCGGGGTCCTATTCATCGAGAGGCAACACCACGGGGTCCTGTTCATCCACCCCCACCAAGAACTGTTCATCCA
>NC_041391.1:189443027-189542272 GCF_002162155.2 Triticum dicoccoides | reverse complement strand
ACAACGCTCACTGTTCATCAAGGGAAGGAGGCAGCATGGTTGATCGGCTTCAGTTAGCAGCAGTAGAGAAGGAATCACTCGGGTTTAGTAACGTAGCTAGTGCAATCGCTTGGGTTCAGTTAGAGCCCAACGCCTCGCTCGGGTTCAGTTAGAGCCCAACGCCTCGCAAACACGCGCATACGTGTACGAGAGAAATGTGCATCACTTGGCCCCGACCACCCACCATAACCGGGAACTCCCCAAAATTTTCCTCGCCCTCGCTGTCGATGTCAAAACCGGCGGATCTCGGGTAGGGGGTCCCGAACTGTGCGTCTAAGGATAATGGTAACAGGAGGCAGGGGACATGATGTTTTACCCAGGTTCGGGCCCTCTCGATGGAGGTAATACCCTACTTCCTGCTTGATTGATCTTGATGATATGAGTATTACAAGAGTTGATCTACCACGAGATCGTAAAGGCTAAACCCTAGAAGCTAGGCTATGATTATGATTGTTCACCTCCTACGGACTAAACCCTCCGGTTTATATAGACACAGGAGGGGGCTAGGGTTACGCAGAGTCAGTTACAGTGAAGAAGATCTACATATCCGAATTGCCAAGCTTGCCTTCCACGCAAAGGAGAGTCCCACCCGGACACGGGACGAAGTCTTCAATCTTGTATCTTCATAGTCCAACAGTCCGGCCAAACTATATATTCTGGCTGTCCGAGGACCCCTTAATCCAGGACTCCCTCAGTAGCCCCCAAATCAGGCTTCAATGACGATGAGTCCGGCGCACAGATTGTCGTCGGCATTGCAAGGCGGGTTCTTCTCCAAATTCTCTAGAGTACCTGTTGTAACGGGCAGTGTCCGGCTTCCCATTAATGTTGCACTCCTCGTCTTCTGTGCTTTAATAATGGCTATCTCCATGTGTCGAGCGGATGCAAGAAGTTAGGGTATTTTTTTCATTTGCCACCCTAACCATGTGAGTAAATTGTCTATTTAAAGATATGTGGATCCTCAGATCCAAATCACACCATCTCCTCCCAGCAAGTATCCATCAGAGCGCGCTCGGAAAAATCCATACCATCATGGCCGGCCGCCACGTCTCCTCCTCTTGCTCTCGTAGCACTAAGCCAGGCGATTGGGAGAAGTGTTCCGTTCCCCATAGCCGATTGGTAGAGTTGCAGACTCAGGGGTTTCTCCCGCCTGCATACATGGTCCCCGTCCAAGCCGGACTAGCCACTTATAATGGCGGGGAGCAAGCGGAGAGTTTGCCCAACCCGTCCAAGGGGGAGTGGGTATGCCTTGTCCCTTACTTGCTGAGGGGACTTGGATTTCCAATCCATCCGTTCCTTTGCGGGCTCCTGGAGTTTTATGGCCTCCAGCTGCATAACTTCACCCCCGCCTCCATTTTACACATCGCAGGCTACGTTGCCTTCTGTGAGCTATTTCTGGGCTGCGAAGCCCATTTCGAGCTATGGAAGAGGCTATTCTGCCTCATACCCCGCACTCAAGAGGGGTCAGTATATCAAGTGGGCGGAGCCGAAATATGGCGCATCGCCGGGACCGGATACCTGTCTGGTACCCCGAAGAAGACATTCGAAGACTAGCCTTCAGAGTGGTTCTACATGGAGGACGTCCCTCTTCCGAACCCTATTCGGAAGGGCCTTCCTGAGTTTGTAAATGCCCCATTGAAGAAATGCCACAGCTGGCGCCCCCGGAGCCCCCAGGAGGAAGATAACAGAGAGATCATTTTCCTGATGGACAGGATAAAGACGCTGGCCAAATCAGGACTGACAATAATTGAGGTTATGTCAATATGTATAATGCGGGGAATGCAGCCTCTTCAATATCGGGGGAAACCCATGTGGCACTTCAATGGAGAAGACGATGCCACCCGATGCGGCCGTAAAGGTCCGGACTCCGCCGCCGCTCTGGCGAAGATACTGTCCGATTTGTACAAAGGAGAAGAAGAGGAGTTCATCCGTATCAAGCCATGGGATGGGTTCTCCATGTACAACCCCCCAAGCTGGGTGAGCTGCTATCTTTTATTCCAGTCTTTCCCGCATTCTTTAGCACAAATATTTACCTTGCCAATTCATAGTAGGAACTGCGAAAAGCTATGAGGGAGGTTCACAGCCCGTCTCCAAAGCCAGAGGACCCCGACCGGGCCATCGACCCCGGACTTGAAGAAGATTCGGACATATTGTGGAGCTCGTCGACAGGACATTTTATCAGTTAAGCGGTGATGGCGCCTTGGTGGCCATCACAGCTGATTATCCTGGCCTACTCCCTGTATCACATGTAAGTAAAACTGGAGTCCCAACTTCCAAGAAGGATCCCCTCTTTGCGCCTTACCCACCGCACATGTATTGTGTTTTACAGGGAAGGCCATCGAGACCTCGTGCCGAACCCGCGATGACTCGTCAACAAGGGGCACCGAAGCCGGGTATACTTAAAAGGAAGGCGGTCAGGACCGAGACGTTGTTGCAGAGGTATGATTAGAAACCTTCTGCGTATTTATTATCTTTAAAATATAACGATGTCCATGGTTTCCTGGCAGAAAAAGCGCTCGCCAGACTATATCCGGAGAGCCTGCCGGCCACGCCTCCACCAGCCGGACTCTGAGGCCGGACTCAAGGGCGGAGGTCAACGCGGGGACAACGTCGGAAGATCCTCCTACAGAGTATGCGGACAAATTATCCGCTACAAACTTCGAAGTGGAGAGCGCCATGAATCATAGGCACCGATGGGCCACACTACGCGACCCTAATTTCTCTGAAGAGGCGTTCAATGCCTTCAACTCAGGGGACGCGTACATCCGAGCTGCTCAAGATGGCCTCGCCAGAGCCACGGACCAGTACGTAAAGGATATACGGGTAAGAAAATTTGATAAGCATGTATATCAGTAGCCCCTAAGACTTGAAACAGTTGGCACAACTGATTTAAGGATCCTTGTATGCGTAGGTTCTGACAGAGAAGAATACCCAGCTGTCTAAAGAGCTGGAGGAGTGCAAAGCCCAGCTGCGGGCCGCAGTTGCCGGAATGGAGGAGTCCACGAAGGCCCCATCTGGTAACACTTGTTTTGATCGAAAAGAATGTAATGGCATGTACCAGTTAGTATTCGGCATGAATGCAAATCTAACAATAGATTCTGCAGACAATCCCGGAGGCAATCCGGAGATCGTACCATAGGATGGGCAACATGCTCAATGACAGCTGAAGGCTGGCGAGCGTGTCCTTACAAAGGTTATACGGGAGAAAAATAATCTCCAGGACGTGAACACCCGACTGGACGTCGAATTAAAGGATGTTCGGGCCCAGCTTGCTGACTCCGTGAAGGAGAATAAGAGGCTTTGATGCGGCATTTTTAGTAAGTGCTCTAACGAACCACTATAAAGTTCGGCGAAGAAGTGGGATAACAGAATTATATCTGTAGGTATGTTGCAGCTCGTCCCGAAGAGGAGATGCCCGGATCTGCAGGTGATCTTCTGCAGGAGCTCTCACGACTGGACGAACAAGTTTGGCAGGTGATGCAGGGCATTGCCCAGGCCTTGTGGCCATCCACCTCCCTGCCAGGAGGCATGGGGGAGCTTGTAGAGATGCTCAAGGGAGCGCGGTGGCGCTTTCGATTATGGAAGATATCGGCATGCCGAAAAGGTGCAAGGGAAGCCTGGGCCATGGTGAAGACGCGATACACCAAGGCTGACCCGAACCACATGGCTGAGGTTGGACCTGTAGGGTCAGATGGCAAAGAGATCCATGTAAGTCTGGTATATGACCAGGTAGCATTAGCCGCTAAGTATTACCAACAGGATTGTAGGCTAGACAGCCTGTTGGATGGTATAGAAGAATAATTTAGCCAGTCTAAGTGACTTTGTTCTTCAAAGGACATGTTTTGTCCCTAGCCGGATTGTAAATCATTTGTCTTGGTGGACCTTTTCGCTTCAACCTCCGGACCCGACAGTCCGTAGTGCTTCCGAATACCCGCTCAGTTATGTAAAAACCGGGGCACGCGTGGAAACCAGGCGTAGGGGTCATAAGTGCTTGAACAGACAAGTACCCAACTAGCTATGTTATATTAATGGATAGTAAGAAACATCTTCCAGGGAGAATAGTTCCGTTAAGGGTTCATTAATGTGCATGTCCGAACTGCAAAAAGCGACGCTAGATATAAACATCTGGGGGCATGTATTGCAATAAGTGAGAAACATCTTTTGTTCACCGATCGAATATTCCCTTAAGAACGCTAGCTTTCGGCTTCACCCAGTCTGAGGTACACATCCGGCTGACCCGGCAGTAGCAATCGCAGAGGTGCTCCCCTTATGCCCTAGCCGAATTAACGGGAACGTAGGGCATAAACACAAGAGCCAGGCAACCCAGCTTGGCCAAAACTTAAGTCATATCGATGCATATAATGGTGAAAAAAGGTACATATGGAGCAATGACTGCTACGTCTTGAGCTTGCATTGGTTTTCCTCGAAGAGGAGAGGGTGATGCAGCAATAGTAGTGTAAGTATTTGTCAGGACCCCGACTCACTGCCACATCGATCTAGCATGTAACACCTCATATCACTTTGCGGCCTCACGCACGGTATCCCCACGGGTGTCGCCTTACCTTTGCCCGGGACCGTTTGCGCCTTTTGGCACACGTATATGATAGTGTCGCTAGCATCCATATGATAAGGAGCCCGGGATGACATGGCTAGTCGTAAATCCAAAGTGGCACAAACTTACAGGGACAGGCATCCATGACCCAGCATCGAACGTGTCGGTCATCAGCGAGTGAATCCAGGTTGTAGCACTTGGCTAACAGGACTCCGGTGAACCGGGCTGTAGCGGGCTAACAGGACTCCGGTATTCATCGTGTGACATTTCCCCAAAGGGACAGACACAGGAACGAAGAAGGACACATGCCGGCCAGCCTAAGTGTTCCAGAGCAGTAGCACGCTACCATGGCTCAGTGGAAGCACTAGGAGACATTTCCCGGTAAGAGAGGCTACTAAGGATAAACAACTAGATAGTCAGATCCCACACATAGCAATACACATTACACGTACGCATAACATGCAAGTATGTGTTGTACAACATGGCATCACAGCATAACTCAACAACTCATATAGATAAGGCTCAAAGAGCCATCATAGCATTTATTGCAAATAGGGGTCACAGGACCCATCATACAGAGCATACAAGCAACAAGCGGAAGCATTACATGTCTGGGTACAGACATCTACAAAAGAAAAAGGCTGAAGAGCCTGACTAACTACAACATCCGATCAAGATCGTAGCTGAGGTACAAGCTACTTGTCGAAGTCCACGAGAACACTAGTAAGACCGAAGTCTCCGTTGCAAAAACATAAATAAAGCAACATGAGTACAAAGGTACTCAGCAAGACTTACATCAGATCCTATCATACATGCATTTGTATCAAGAGGGTAATGTGGGGTTTAGTTGCAGCAAGCCAGCTTTGACTCTGTGGCTATCCTGTTCTACGACTACCAGAGCTTCTTTGAGGTGATATGGCGCACACGAGTCCACTAATCACCACACAATACACTACTATGGATTCATCCCCGTCTCCCTACGAGAAGGCCATCAATAGCATTCACACTTGTCTTGAGCATTTTAGAGTATCCACTTCAAGTTGTCTATGTACCATGTAAGCATCCAAGAAGTCCATAACCGGAGACCCGGCTATTCGAATAGATCATGTTAACCCTACAGGGGTGTACTTCTTCACACACGCTCTCGCCACTTACCGCCATGCACACGTCATGTATCTCGGCAACCTTCAAGCGGAAGCCTGGCGAGGGTGTCGGCCACGACCTGACTAACCACACAAGACTCTAATCCAGGTTTATCGCCTATTCGGGTTCCATCCGCAAGGAGATCCGGCCGGGGTGTCGCTCACAGCCCCAAACAATGTGTGTAGGGTTCCCAAGCCCACCTCGCCGGATGGATCTACGCTTGGTACACCGTGCCACTTGTGCCTAGTCTGTCCCAAGACCACCTGGGCGGGTGCCACTTGGTAGACTACTAACACTACCTACAAACACCAGAAACTAGTTGCGACTCCTGGATAGAGATCAAGTTGGTTAATAAGTCGAGAGGGCTTGGAGCGCCCGGAGCCCAATGTGTGGTAGTATCGAGTCATTGGACAACATACATAGAACTCAGTGCTTAAGGACGGTTCCAGTGAGACAACCCACCATGTACTCCTACATGGCATCTCACCGCTACCTTTCCCAAATTATGTTCACACACTTAACTCTCAGCATCAGAACATATCGTAACACTCCAATTCATTCCCAATGAATCATACCTGACACAACTCTAAGCAATAGCAGGCATAGCATGGTAGGAACACAACATGGCTCAATCAACTCCTACACATGCTAGTGGGTTTCAACTATTTACTGTGGCAATGATAGGTCATGCAGAGGAATGGGTTCAACTACCGCAGCACAAAGTAGCAGATGAATCATTGTTGTCCTAATGCAATAACTGAGAGCAGGAGCGAGAGAGTAGGATTGTATCGAAATGAACAAGGGGGTTTGCTTGCCTGGTAGATCAACAAGGAAGGCACTGCTCCTCAGACAGGTACTCTGGAACACTCTCCAGAGCAGAACCTATCGAGAAGGAACGGTGTCGACAATCAATACACAACATATGCAACAATATGATGCATGATCATGGCATGTAGATGTGATGTTGTTTGTGCTAATGCATCTAGCATTCTATTTGGAAGAGATCCATTTGAACCAAGGGTTCAAATGCAACTCTAAATTAAGTCTCTTAAGATGCCATAATGTGTTTTCTCATATACAGCATGTATAAGTTGGTTTTTCATGCATGAAACTAGTACAGATGGAAATATTGCATTTTTCTGATAATTTTTCATATATAAATTATCTCAATCTGAGCTACGGTTGAATTTCTATGATTTTTTGAAGTTTTGCTAATTTTCTAGAATTTCCTGATTTAATTTAAATCCAGAAAATGGATAACTGCGTCAGCATGACTTCAGCACGATGTCAGCAGGTTAACCGGGGCTGACCAGGGTCAAACCTGACGTGTGGGGTCCACACGTCAGTGACAAGGGGTTAGACAGAGGGTTATTTGCTTAATTAAAAAGGATTAGGGGGCCGGGGCCCACTGGTCAATGTCCGTGGTTAGATTAGGAGGTGATTAGCTTAAGCTAATCACCTGACGAGCCGGACCCACCTGACAGGCCGGCGCGGTGAAAGCGGTCAACCCCACCGGCGTTAAGCCGCCGGTGAGGCCTGAAACGGCGGAGCGCCGCGGAAACGGGCTACGGTGCCCCGTTCGTAGCGTGGCTGGGCTCGTTCGAGAGCCCAGACCAGCGCGCGTCAGGCGATGGTGCCAGACGGGCCTGGGGTGGCCGGAGGCGAGAGCGAGGAGCTCGCTGTGGCGGCCGGAGCTAGGGTGAGGCGCGAACGGTGCTGTGGTGCGCGTGCGGAAGAGTTGGAGTGCTGGTGTGTGCTTGCGTGATGTGGCGAGGGCGATGGACACGCCCGGTGGACCGAAAGGTCGCCGGAGGCGCGTCGGCGGCGAGCGCAGGCGGCGGCGGGTGCGGTCGAGCTAGGTGCAGTCGCTACGGCGTGCGAGGAGGAGAACGGAGAGGGGGAGAACGGCCAGTAGCTCACAGCAGTCACGACGAACGGGTCGGCGAGGTCGGGGAAGAACCGGAGCGGTTGTAGCGGCGAAGAGGATCTCCGGCGACCCGAGGTGGAAGAAGGGGTCGGGGACGACGCTGCAGGGCGCTTCCGCTCGCGTGGCTTGGCGGGGAGGACGATGACAATGCGGCGGTGTTTCTGGGCGCAGCGGCAGGGCGAGGGGTGGCCGGTGGCCATGGCGGCGAGCAGCGGTGCTCTCCGGTGCGCTCGGTGAAGAGAGGGAGAGGGAGCCAGAGGAGGGGAGAGGCACGGGAGAGAGGGAGTGAGGCCAGGGGGATCGGGGCAGCACCGAGAAGAGGCTTCGCGGCGTCGCGCTGGCAGGGGAGGCAGGCAGGCGAGCTGGTGGCGTGGCGCTCTGCCCGTGCGCGCGCGTCGGCCACACGCCTGGCCGACTGGCGCCAGGAGGACGACGGCGGTGGTGGGCTGGGCCGGCCTGCTGGGCCAGTCCAGGCCGCACAGTGCCAGGCCGCAGGTAAGTCCAGGTAGGTTTTCCCTTTCTTTTTCTTTTCTATTTTCTGACATTTGTTTCTGATTTAGTAAAATACTAAATCAATTTATTTTCTTATGCCAATTTTTGTAGGAACTAGTGGTATTATTCCAGAGCTCCCCAACAATTGGCACAATTTTTGGACATATATTATATATATATATAACATATATATATCCAATGCAAATAATTATGCATTAATTCCAAATGCCCAAAATAAATACTTATGATCTCCTAAAAATATTGGTTTGATTTGTATCTCTGCCCAATATTTTCAGAGAGCAACATGAACATTTTCTTGGACCTTTTTGGAGCAATTTTTTATTTGGGTCATTTCCAGAGATGATTCTGAGGGTTTCACAAATCCTCATTTCAAATTTAAATGGAATTTAAACATGATGCACACATGACTAGCTAGCCTTGAGCATACCAGAACTAGGGATGTGACAGTATTTCCCTCAGTTTTTGAGAACCAAGGTATCAATCTAGTAGGAGGCTCCTCAAAAGTCCACGCACCTACACAAACAAACAAAGAACTCGCAACCAATGCAATAAAGGGATTGTCAATCCCTTTACGGCCACTTGCGAAAGTGAGATCTAATAAAGATAGTATGCTAAGATAAATATATTTTTGGTATTTTATAATATAGATACAAAAAGTAAAGATGCAAATAAAAGTAAATTGGAAGCAAATATGATAAGAGATAGACCCGGGGGCCATAGGTTTCACTAGTGGCTTCTCTCAAGATAGCATAAGTATTACGGTGGGTGAACAAATTACTGTCGAGCAATTGAAAGAAAAGCGAATAATTATGAGATTATCTAGGCATGATCATGTATATAGGCATCACATCCGCAACAAGTAGACCGACTCCTGCCTGCATCTACTACTATTACTCCACACATCGACCGACTCCTGCCTTCATCTAGAGTATTAAGTTCATAAGAACAAAGTAACGCATTAAGCAAGATGACATGATTTAGAGGGATAAACTCAAGCAATATGATATAAACCCCATCTTGTTATCCTCGATGGCAACAATACAATACGTGCCTTGCAACCCTTTCTGTCACTGGGTAAGGACACCGCAAGATTGAACACAAAGCTAAGCACTTCTCCCATGGCAAGAAAGATCAATCTAGTAGGCCAAACCAAACTGATAATTCAAAGAGACTTGCAAAGATAACTCGATCATACATAAAAGAATTCAGAGAAGATTCAAATATTATTCATAGATAAACTTGATCATAAACCCACAATTCATCGGATCTCGACAAACACACCGCAAAAAGAGTTTACATCGAATAGATCTCCACAAGAGAGGGGGAGAACATTGTATTGAGATCCGAAAAGAGAGAAGAAGCCATCTAGCTAATAACTATGGACCCGTAGGTCTGTGGTAAACTACTCACAACTCATCGGAGGGGCAAGGATGTTGATGTAGAAGCCCTCCATGGTCGATTCCCCCTCCGGCAGAGTGCCGGCGAAGGCTCCAAGATGAGATCTCGCGGATACAGAAAGTTACGGTGGTGGAAATTGTGTTTCGTCTACCCCTGGATGTTTTTAGGGTACGTAGGCTTATATAGGAGGAAGAAGTACGTCGATGGATGCCCGAGGGGCCCATGAGACAGGGGGCGCGCCCCCACGCCCGAGGGGCCCACGAGACAAGGGAGCGCGCCCTATAGGGGGGGCGCACCCTCCTATCTCGTGGGAGCATCGGCTACTTCTTGAATTGCACTCCAAGTCCTCTGGATCACGTTCGTTCCAAAAAGCACACTCCCGAAGGTTTCATTCCGTTTGGACTCCGTTTGATATTCCTTTTCTTCGAAATAGTGAAATAGGCAAAAAAACAGCAATATGGGCTGGGCCTCCGGTTAGTAGGTTAGTCCCAAAAATGATATAAATGTGTAAAATAAAGCCCATAAACATCCAAAAGGGGTAATATAATAGCATGGAACAATCAAAAATTATAGATACGTTGGAGACGTATCAAGCATCCCCAAGCTTAATTCCTGCTCGTCCTCGAGTAGGTAAATGATAAAAAGAGAATTTTTGATGTGGAATGCTACCTAGCATAATTCATAATGCAATTTTATTTATTGTGGCATGAATGTTCAGATCCAAATGATTCAAAATAAAAGTTCATATTGATAAAAGAAATAGTAACACTTCAAGCATACTAATCAAAGTAATCATGTCTTCTCAAAATAACATGGCAAAAGAAAGTTCATCCCTACAAAATCGTATAGTTAGGCTATGCTTCATTTTCGTCACACAAAGATGTTCCCAACTTCTATACCCTCGATGAAAAGCCAAGCAATTGCTTCATACTTAAATAATCTCAAACTTTTTCAACCTTCACGTAATACATGAGCGTGAGCCATGGATATAGCACTATGGGTGGAATAGAATATGATGATAAGGATTGTGTGGAGAAGACAAAAAAGGAGAAAGACTCACATTGATGAGGATAATCAACGGGCTATGGAGAAGCCCATCAATTGATGTCAACATGAGGAGTAGGGATTGCCATGCAACGGATGCACTAGAGCTATAAATGAATATTCAACAAAAGAAAACTAGTGGGTGTGCATCCAACTTGCTTGCTCACGAAGACCTAGGGCATTTGAGGAAGCCCATTGTAGGAATATACAAGCCAAGTTCTATAATGAAAAATTCCCACTAGTATGAAAAAGACAACTTATGAGACTCACTATATGAAAAACATGGTGCTACTTTGACGCACAAAAATATGAGACTCACTACATGAAGAACAAGGTACTACTTTGAAGCACAAGTGTGGAAAAAGAGATAGTAACATTGCCCTTTTTATTTATTTTCCTTTTTTTCTTTTTTTCCTTTTTTTGGGGGCCTTTTTTTTGGCCTTTCTTCCTTTTTTCTTTTTTTTTCTTTGGGCAATGCTCTGATAATGATGATCATCACACTTCTATTGATTACAACATATGAATTACAACTCGAAACTAGAACAAGATATGACTCTATATGAATGCCTCCGGCGGTGTACCGGGATGGTGCAATGAATCAAGAGTGACATGTATGAAAAATAATGCACGGTGGCTTTGCCACAAATACGATTTCAACTACATGATCATCCAATGGCAATATGACAAAAGTAAAGTATGTCATGATGATGATGAACGGAACGGTGGAAAGTTGCATGGTAGTATATCTCGGAATGGCTATGGAAATGCCATAATAGGTAGGTATGGTGGCTGTTTTTAGGAAGATATAAGGAGGTTTATGTGTGATAGAGCTTATAGTATCACGGGGTTTGGATGCACCGGCGAAGTTTGCGCCAACTCTCAAGGTGAGAAAGGGCAATGCACGGTACCGAAGAGGCTAGCAATGGCGGAAAGGTAAAAGTGTGTATAATCCATGGGCTCAACATTAGTCAAAAGAACTCATATACTTATTGCAAAAATTTAGAAGTCATCAAAAATCAAGCACTACGTGAATGCTCCTAGGGGGATAGATTGGTAGGAAAAGACCATCGCTCATCCCCGACCGCCACTCATAAGGATGCACAAGCCAGGTACACTTCATGTTTCAAATATGTTACACAACTTTAACCATATGTGCATGCTATGGGACTTGCTAACTTCAACACAAGCATTCTTTAAATTCATAATCACCCAACTAGAATGACTTTAATATCACTACCTCCATATCTCAAAACAATTATCAAGTATCAAATTGATCATAGCATCCAATTCACTTCCTATGATAGTTTTTATTATACCCAACTTGGATGCCTACCATTCTAGGACCAATTTTATAACCATAGAAAATACCATGCTGTTCTAAAAGACTCTCAAAAAGATATAAGTGAAGCATGAGATACTAGCAATTTCTACAAAAATAAGTCACCACCGTGCTCTAAAAGATATAAGTGAAGCACTAGAGCAAAAACTATCAAGCTCAAAAGATATAAGTGAAGCACATAGAGTATTCTAGCAAATTCTAATCAAATAGGCTTCTCCCAAAAGGTGTGTACAGCAAGGATGATTGTGGTAAACTAAAAATCAAAGACTAATATAATACACGACGCCCCAAGCAAAACACATATCATGTGGTGAATAAAAATATAGCTCCAAGTAAAGTTACCAATGAACGAAGACGAAAGAGGGGATGCCTTCCCAGGGCATACCCAAGCTTAGGCTTTTGGCTATACTTGAATATCTTGGGGTTCCTTGGGCATCCCCAAGCTTAGGCTCTTGCCACCCTTTATTCCATAGTCCATAAAAGCTTTACCCAAAACTTGAAAACTTCACAACACAAAAACTCAACAGGAAATCTTATAAGCTCCGTTAGTGAAAAAAAACCAACTCATAAGGTACTGTAATGAACTCATTCTTTATTTATTTGGTGTTAAACCTACTGTATTCCAACTTCTCTATGGTTTATAAACTAATTTACTAGCCATAGATGCATCAAAATAAGCAAACAACACAAGAAAAACAGAATCTGTCAAAAACAGAACAGTCTGTAGCAATCTGTAACTAACGCAAACTTTTGGAACTCTAAAAATCCTACCAAAATAGGAAGTACTGGAAAATTTGTTTATTGATCAGCAGAAAAAAGACTAAACGCAAAAGCACGTTCCTGTGATTTAACAAAATTATATTCGTACGCACAAAGTTTCTGTTTTTCAGCAGAATCAAATGAACTCTCATCATAGGTTATCCTATAGGTTCTACTTGGCACAAACACTAATTAAAAGATAAAAACACATCTAAACAGAAGGTAGATGCAAGATTTATTACTAAACAGGAGAAAAAACAAAAAACATAAAGAAAATTGGGTTGCCTCCCAACTAGCGCTATCGTTTAACGCCCCTAGCTAGGCATAAAAACGAAGATAGATCTAACGAGTGTCATCTTTGGCACTAAATTCATAAGTAGCCCGCATGATAGATTCATAAGGTAATTTGACTTTCTTTCTTGGAAAGTGCTCCATGCCTTTCTTTAATGGAAATTGGAATCTAATACTCCCTTCCTTCATATCAATAATCGCGCCAATCGTTCTAAGGAAAGGCCTACCAAGAATAATAGGGCAAGAAAGATTGCAATCTATATCAAGAACGATAAAATCCACGGGCACCAAATTTCTATTTGCAACAATGTGAACATCATTGATCCTTCCCATTGGCTTTTTAATGGTGGAATCCGCAAGGTGCAAATTTAAAGAGCAATCATCAAGATCATGGAAACCTAGAATATCACATAAAGTTTTCGAAATTGTGGAAACACTAGCACCCAAATCACACAAATCAAAACACTCATGATCTTTAATTCTAATCTTTATAGTAGGTTACCACTCATCATTATGTTTTCTAGGTATAGAAACTTCCTAATTGAGTTTTTCATCATAAGATTGCATCAAGGCATCAACGATATGTTTGGTAAAAGCTTTATTTTGACTATAAGCATGAGGAGAATTAACAACGAATTGCAACAAGGAAATACAACCTTCTAAAGAACAATTATCATAATCAAAATCCTTGAAATCCAAGATAGTGGGTTCAATGCTATTTAAAGTTGTGACCTCTCCAATCCCACTTTTACCAAATTTAGTATCAAGATCTAAAAACTCCGAATTCTTGGGACGCCTTCTAGGCAAAGTTGACTCGTCATCAGTCCCATAATTATCAAAATTCATATTGCAAAACATAGATCTAATAGGAGACGCATCAATTGATGAAGCCATATACCTAGGGTAGGGTCATGGACCTGTCCAAGGTACCCTCCCCAAGGACATCTCTAGAAGAAACTACCTTTCAGTCGACCTGGAAGGATTCCACTCGACGGACTTGAAGACACTCGACCATGAGGCCACTCACTCGACCACCAGGAGATCTAGAGTCACTCTGCGCACAAATAGTCTGTCATTAAGTAGTTTTTATGGTCATGATAGCACTTTATGTATGGCGTTACCAGTAACACCAGACCTTAATGTACCTTAAACCCTGCATAACTGAGGGCCAGAGGGGTCTGGCGGACTCTATATAAGCCACCCCCCTCCTCGATGTAAAGAGTTGGCACCCCTGTAACTCATACGCACATAATCCAGTCGACCGCCTCCAGGCTCCGAGACGTAGGGCTATTACTTCCTCCGAGAAGGGCCTGAACTCGTAAATCTCTTGCTTATACAACTACTCCATAGCTAGGATCTTGCCTCTCCATACCTACCCCCTATTCTACCGTCAGGCTTAGAACCACGACAGTTGGCGCCCACCTTGGGGCAGGTGTCTTAGCGACTTATTGGAGAAGTTGCAATTGTTCCGATTACCTTCATCATGGTTTCTGGCGGAGTTTTGGTTGAGGGCCGCGAGATCCATCTCGGCGCGCTCACTTTCATCACCGACGACTCCGCTTGGCTTCAGGAGGCTCCACTCGACATCGACGCGCTCCCAGTCCGCGGGGCGACACACTTTCGCGCGTGTGTCCGCGGCATCCTCCTGCGGCAACCGTCGGCCCCGTATCGGTCGACTCCTGTGTCGTCCTCCCTCCCTGTCTCCCGCCAGCGCAAGCGCTCCGGCCCGTAGAGACTTCAGCGGTGGGTGAGGCACGCAGTGGCCCGCCAGTTGGCCACCCCCCAAGTTGCGGCGATCGAGCCCGACGAATCTCTCTACGGCCTGTTCGACTGGCTCCGTAGAGACTGCATCCGAGTGCGACAGCAGTGATCCAGTGGCGGAGGTCCTAATGGTCAATGGACCACGCAGTCCTCCCGGCTTCCCTAGCACCGACGGAGGAGACGGCGGAGGCGACCCAGCGCAGGTCCACGAAGAGTATCAACCCGAGCCACTCACTTTGCTGCAAAGGGAAGATCTTCACCGCCGGAACATGGATGCGCTGCATACTTCTATCATAGGAGAAACCCCCGAGGCTCGTGCCCTAGAGGACGCGCGCTTGGCCAACTTGGCTGAACGTACTCGACTGGAGAACCTCCAGCGAGCACTCGACGAGCGTGCGCGGCAACAGGTTCCAGACTCCAGTCGACGTCAACTATTTCCACCACTGACTCAGGTATATCGAACTCTGATTCAGAATCTAGCAGCTGCAGCCCATATAGCAGAGTCGATTCAGCCCTCTCAGTCAGAGGTTGGCAGAGGCTTGATGCAGATCAGAGATTTACTTCGGGCAGCAGGAGATCAAAATTCAGGTGTATCACAGTCGCGAAATAGGATTCACAGCAGATCCGTCGCTGCGAATACAGTACAGTCGGCCCATAGCCCAAGATCGCCCCCGAGGCGTGAGGGACATGGAGGCCGGCGTGATCAGTATGATGACCGATTCGATCGCGATGATCGGTGTTGAGTGCCCACTCCTCCCCCAAGGGGTGGGTCGTACGCCCCTCGACAGCAAGATAACAGACGCCAGCACAGTGTTGGGCGAAGGGTTCCAGTCGACCCCAGAGAACCAGGCTTTGATGTGAGATCCATTATCGTTCAAGGTTTGGTCGACCGGAACCGAGCTCACCGAGAAGGCCATGACAGAGATGCGCCCACCAGTAGCAGAGTTCATGTCTCAGGACCAGAGTGTTTTAGCAGAGCCATCAAGGCCGCGGTGATTCCTCCCAACTTCAGGTTGGCGACTGGAGTTAGTAAGTTCACTGGTGAGTCCAAGCCTGATATTTGGCTTGAGGACTACCGAGTGGCTGTTCAGATTGGTGGCGGCAATTATGAGGTTGCCATGAAACACCTACCTCTTATGTTAGAGGGCTCGGCCAGAGCATGGCTGAATCAGTTGGCACCTAGCAGCGTTTACACTTGGGAAGATCTTGCCCGAGTGTTTGTCAGAACATTTGAAGGAACTTGCAAGCGACCAGCAGGGTTGACAGAGCTGCAGGTTTGTGTGCAGAAGTCGAATGAGACTCTGAGGGATTACATCCAGAGGTGGATCACATTGCATCACACGGTGGAGAATGTATTTGATCACCAGGCAGTTTGTGCCTTCAAGGAAGGCATTAAGAACAGGGAGTTAAGTTTGAAATTTGGTCGGACCGGAGACATGACTCTGAGTCAAATGATGGAGATTGCCACCAAATATGCCAATGGTGAAGAAGAAGATCGACTCCAGAGTGGCAAGTACAAGCCAACCACTCATGAAACCGGGGGAGGAAACTCTAGCCGGAAGCAGAAGCGGAAAGCCGAGCCAGCTGCTCCTGGAGAAGCCTTGGCTGTGACTCAGGGAAAGTTTAAAGGGAAGCCCAAAGGATCTTGGAACCCTAAGAAGGTGAAGGACAAGGAAGGAAATGATGTGATGGATTTGCCGTGCCACATCCACACGAAGAAAGATGAGGAGGGTAACTTCATTTACCCAAAACATACCACTCAGCAGTGTCGGCTCTTGATCCAGCAATTTCAGGGGAAACAGCCCAAAGATAAGGAAAAGGAGTCGGACAAGGTTGAGGACAAAGAGGACAGTGATGGAGGATACCCCCATGTCAATTCCACCCTGAGGATTTTTGTTGATGTTGAAAGCAAAAGTCGATTGAAAGTTATCAACCGTGAGGTGAATATGGTTGCTCCGGCGACACCCAGTTATCTGAAATGGTCTCAGACCGCCATCACATTTGACCAGTCTGATCATCCGACACACATAGCCACCCCTGGGAGGCAAGCTTTGGTGGTCGACCCAGTCGTCGGCACTCGACTGACTAAGGTTCTGATGGATGGTGGCAGCGGCCTGAACATATTGTATGCGGAGACGCTGAAGGGAATGGGCATTCCGATGTCCAGACTCAGGACCAGCAACATGAGTTTCCATGGAGTCATTCCTGGGAAGAAGGCTGAGTCACTCGGCCAAATTGCTCTTGATGTGGTTTTCGGCGATTCAAAACATTTCCGCAAAGAAAAGTTGATGTTTGAAGTTGTGGATTTCCAGAGTGCTTATCACGCTATTTTAGGCAGGCCGGCTTATGCACGTTTCATGGCTCGACCATGTTACGTGTACCTCAAATTGAAGATGCCTGGTCCCAAAGGTGTGATCACCATTACTGGCAATCGGAAAAAGGCAGAAGAGAGCTTTCAAAAGGGCTCAAAGATCGTCGATGCTCAGATAACAGTGGTGGAGCTGCAGGAATACCAGAAAACTACAGATCCGAGTGATTTATTGCGGGCCAAGAAGCCCGCCACAGAGTCAGCGTTCCAGTTGTCCGGTGAGACGAAGCCTGTTCACATTCACCTAACCGACCCCAGTGCTACTCCGACTCATATCTCCACAACACTCGACTCTAAATAGGAAGAAGCGCTCATCCACTTCCTCCGTGAGAACTAGGACATCTTTGCATGGAAGCCTGTTGACATGCCGGGTGTTCCCAGGGGGCTGGCTGAGCATCATCTACGAGTCGACTCAAAAGTGAAACCTGTCAAAGAACATCTTCGACGGTCTGCCGGCCAGAAGAGAAAGGCCATTGGCGAGGAGGTGGCTCGGCTACTGGCAGCAGAGTTTATCCGAGAGATTTACCACTCCGAGTGGCTCACCAATGTTGTCATGGTCCCCAATAAGGACAAGTCACTTCGCATGTGCATTGATTTCAAACATATCAATCGGGCCTGCCCGAAAGATCATTTTCCTCTCCCCCGCATCAACCAAATAGTCGACTCGACTGCGGGATGTGAGTGCCTGTATTTCTTAGACGCTTATTCCGGTTACCATCAGATCCATCTGTATGGACCTGACGAGATCAAAACAGCTTTCATCACTCCATTCGGGTGCTTTTGCTATGTCACCATGCCATTCGGCCTCAAGAATGCCGGAGCCATGTTCATGAGGATGATTCAGAAGTGTTTACTCACTCAAATCAGCCGGAATGTGGAAGCATACATGGATGATATTGTGGTCAAATCACGGAAGGGTTCCGACCTATTGACTGACCTCGCTAAAACATTTGCCAATCTCAGGAGGTATGATATTAAGCTTAATCCATCAAAGTGCACATTCGGAGTTCCTGGCGGAAAGTTACTCGGTTTTCTCGTTTCCGAACGAGGAATCGACGCCAACCCAGAAAAAGTTGGCACTATACTCCGAATGAAACGGCCTGTGCGTGTGCACGATGTCCAGAAGCTTACTGGATGCTTGGCTGCTTTAAGTCGATTCATCTCTCGTCTCGGTGAAAAGGCATTGCCTCTTTACCGACTGATGAAGAAATCAGACAAGTTCGAATGGACTCCAGAAGCTGATTCAGCATTTGCAGAGCTAAAAGCTCTGCTCTCCACCCAGACGGTGCTTGCTTCCCCAATCAGCAAAGAGCCCTTGCTGCTTTACATTGCAGCCACAGGACAAGTCGTCAGTATAGTACTTACGGTCGAGCGGGAAGAAGAAGGGAAAGCCTTCAAAGTTCAACGCCCAGTATATTATCTTTCCAAAGTGTTGACCCCATCGAAGCAAAGATACCCTCATTATCAGAAGCTTGTATATGGGATTTATATGACCACGAAGAAGGTTGCTCATTATTTCTCTGATCATTCCATTACAGTCGTCAGCGACGCCCCATTATCAGAGATTCTGCACAACAGAGATGCAACTGGTCGAGTGGCAAAATGGGCGATTGAACTCCTTCCCCTTGATATCAAGTTTGAGGCAAAGAAAGCCATCAAGTCCCAAGCTGTAGCAGATTTCATCGCCGAGTGGATTGAACAGCAGCTACCGACTCAAGTTCACTCGAAGCATTGGACCATGTTCTTTGATGGTTCTAAGATGCTGAATGGTTCCGGTGCTGGGGTAGTGTTGGTTTCCCCCCGAGGAGATAAGCTCAGATATGTGCTCCAGATCCACTTTGATTCCTCCAACAATGAAGCAGAATACAAGGCACTTTTGTATGGGTTGCGTATGGACATTTCACTCGGCGTCCGTCGCCTTATGGTTTATGGCGACTCGGATTTGGTGTTCAATCAGTTGATGAAGGAGTGGGACATCAGAAGACCAGCCATGACTGGTTACTGCAATGCAGTGAGAAAGCTTGAGAAGAAATTTGAAGGGTTAGAGCTCCATCATATACCCCGACTGAAAAATCAAGCGGCTAATGATTTGGCAAAGATAGGTTCCAAGAGAGAAGCCATTCCCAGTAATGTGTTTTTGGAACACATCCATACTCCATCAGTTCAAGAGGATCCTTTCACCAAAGAATCTCCATAGCCAAAAAGTGTCACAGGTCCGACTGAAGTTGAAGTTCCAGCGGTGGTCGACCTGATCATGGAAGCTTTGGTCATCACTCCCGACTGGACAGAGCCGTACATCGCGTATATCTTAAGGAAAGAGCTCCCAGAGAATGAAGAAGAGGCTCGACAGATCGTCCGTCGATCCAAAGCCTTTACCGTGATAAAGGGAAACATGTACAGAGAAAGCGCGACTGGAGTCGTTTAGAAATGTATAACGCCAGAAGAAGGTCGGGTAATCCTTGATGATATCCACTCGGGGACCTGTGGCCATCATGCGTCCTCTCGGACCATTGTGGCTAAAGCATACCGAGCGGGATTTTACTGGCCAAGAGCAAATGAAATGGCAAAGGAGATAGTCGACAAGTGTGAAGGATGTCAGTTTTACTCCAATCTATCACACAAACCCGCCTCAGCCTTGAAGACCATTCCACTCGTCTGGCCCTTCACTATTTGGGGGTTAGATATGGTTGGACCACTGAGAACTGGCAGGAGCGGCTTCACTCACTTGCTAGTAGCAGTCGACAAGTTTACCAAATGGATTGAAGCTAAGCCTATAAAGAATCTGGATGCTGGCACTGCTATCAGCTTCATCAGAGAGTTGGTATTCAGATATGGAGTTCCGCATAGCATCATCACTGATAATGGGTCAAACTTCGATTCTGAAGAATTCAGAGCCTTTTGCGCATCTCAAGGCACATGAGTCGACTATGCTTCAGTCGCTCACCCCCAGTCGAAAGGACAAGCAGAACGAGCAAATGGTCTAATTCTCAAAGGACTGAAACCCCGACTGATGCGTGATCTCAAGCACGCAGTAGGTGCATGGGTCGACGAACTTTTGTCAGTACTTTGGGGATTAAGGACCACTCCTAATCGGTCGACTGGGAGAACTCTGTTCTTCTTGGTCTACGGAGCTGAAGCAGTCTTGCCGAGTGACCTGCTTCACAATACACCTCGAGTCGAACTCTACACTGAAGATGAAGCAGAGCAAGCCCGACAGGACGCAGTCGACCTTCTAGAAGAAGAAAGAGAGATGGCCATGATCCGATTGACCATCTATTAGCAGGACTTACATTGCTTCCATGCCAGAAACGTGAAGAGTCGAGCCTTCCAAGAAGGAGATCTGGTCTCCGAGTGGATCAGCAGAAGCCACACAAGCTTGCTCCTACTTGGGAAGGTCCCTTCATCGTCACCAAAGTTCTCCAAAAGGGAGCGTACCGCCTTTACAATGTCGGTCACCAGATCGACGAGCCCCGAGCTTGGAACGCGGAGCTGCTCCGCCCCTTTTATACTTAAGTACTCTCTCGGATGAGATGTAATAAAAGTACTTCTATAGTTTATCAAAGACAAGAGTGTTATAATTTTCCCCAGTGATTGTTGTTACTTTTGTTTACATGAGAAATCCCCCAGTGGGTGGCTTAGCTGCGAATCTGTTTCGCCTAAGTTTGAAAAAAAATCCTTGCCGAGTGGTGAGTCAGCCTCCCACTCGGGGGATTAGCTGCGAATCCGTTTCGCCTAAGTACTTTAAAATCCTACCAAGTGATGAGCCAGCCTCCCACTCGGAGGCTTAGCTGCAGTCCAAGTACTCGCCTAAGTGTTTAAAATCCTACCAAGTGGTGAGCCAGCCTCCCACTCGGAGGCTTAGCTGCAGTCCAAGTACTCGCCTAAGTGTTAGAAATCCTACCGAGTGATGAGCCAGTCTCTCACTCGGAGGCTTAGCTGTAGTCCAGTACTTGCCTAAGTATTTAATACAATGTGCGCTCCACAAGGAGGACGAGGTGCAGGTCGACTGCTACCTTCTCCTTCCGAGCTACGCCACAAATACAATGTGTGCTCCGCAAGGAGGACAAGGTGCAGGTCGACTGCTACCTTCTCTTTCCGAGCTACGCCACAAATACAACGTGCGCTCTGCAAGGACGGCGAGGTGTAGGTCGACTTTTACCTTCTCCTTCGGAGCTACGCCACAAAAAATCCTACCGAGTGGAGAGCAAACCTCCCACTTGGGGGCTTAGCTGCAGCCCAGTGCTCGCCTAAGTATCTGAAAACCCTACCGAGTGGAGAGCAAACCTCTCACTCTAGGGCTTAGCTGCAGACCAGTGCTCGCCTAAGTATCTGAAAACCCTACCGAGTGGAGATCAAACCTCCCACTCGGGGGCTTAGCTGCAGCCCAAGTGCTCGCCTAAGTATCTGAAAATCCTACCGAGTGGAGAGCAAACCTCCCACTCTGGATGAGGGAGTCCTGGACTAGGGGGTGTCCGGATAGCCGGACTATCATCGTCGGCCGGACTCCAAGACTATGAAGATACAAGATTGAAGACTTCGTCCCGTGTCTGGATGGGACTTTCCTTGGCGTGGAAGGCAAGCTTGGCAATACGGATATGTAGATCTCCTACCATTGTAACCGACTCTGTGTAACCCTAGCCCTCTCCGATGTCTACATAAACCGGAGGGTTTTAGTCCGTAGGACGGACAACCATTACAACAATCATACCATAGGCTAGCTTCTAGGGTTTAGCCTCCTTAATCTCGTGGTAGATCCACTCTTGTACTACCCATATCATCAATATTAATCAAGCAGGAGTAGGGTTTTACCTCCATCGAGAGGGCCCGAACCTGGGTAAAAACATCGTGTCCCTTGTCTCCTGTTACCATCTGCCTAGACGCACAGTTCGGGACCCCCTACCCGAGATCCGCCGGTTTTGACACCGACATTGGTGCTTTCATTGAGAGTTCCTCTGTGTCGTCACCGATAGGCTTGATGGCTCCTTCAATCATCAACAACCACGCAGTCTAGGGTGAGACTTTTCTCCCCGGACAGATCTTCGTGTTCGGCGGCTTTGCACTGCAGGCCAATTCGCTTGGCCATCTGGAGCAGATCGAAAGCTACGCCCCTGACCAGCAGGTCAGATTTGGAAGCCTAAACTTCACGGCTGACATCCGCGGAGACTTGATCTTCGATGGATTCGAGCCACAGCCGAGCGCGCCGCACTATCACGATGGGCATGATTTAGCTCTGCCGCCGGACAGTGCCCTGGAGGCCGCACATGAGTCCGCCCCGACCCCTAGTTCGGAGCCGACCGCGCAGATCGAGGACAGGTGGCTGGACACCGCCTCGGGAGCTGCAATCTCTACGGCGATGGAGCCGAATACTGACCTTGTCCCTCGTAAAGCTCGTGACTCTGAGGTGCCGGACTCCTAGCCGGACTCCGAACCTCCTGCGCCCCTACCAATCGAATCCGGTTGGGCGCCGATCATGGAGTTCACCGCCGCGGACATCTTTTAGCACTCACCCTTTGGCGACATCCTGAATTCGCTAAAGCATCTCTCGTTATCAGGAGAGCCCTGGCCGGACTGCGGTCAGGATGGTTGGGATGCGGAGGATGAAAAAATTCAAAACCCACCCACCACCCACTTTGTAGCCACTGTCGACGATTTAACCGACATGCTAGACTACGACTCCGAAGACATTGACGGTATGGACGACGACGCCAGAGACGAACAAGAACCAGCGCCTACCGAGCACTGGAAGGCCACCTCAACTCATGATGTATATATGGTGGACACCCCAAAAGGGAGCGATAACGAGGAACAACGGGACGCGACGAAGGATAATTCCCCCGAGAAACAACCAAAACGGCGATGCAAGCACCGCCCCAAGTCCCGCCTCGATAACAAAAGCACTCATAATGACCCAGCCGTAAAGCAGGGCAAACCAGTGGGCGACGAACATGCAACCAAGCAACCATCCAAACAGGATGAATCGGATAATCAACCCATCCCCGGCGAAAACAAGAGTCCAGACGATCTTACGCCGGATACACCATCGGAGCATAAGAACCTTCACAAAAGGCTTGTCGCCACTGCAAGAAGTTTAAAGAAGCAAAAACGGAAGCTCAAAACAGCGGAAGACATACTCAGAATGAGGTGGAGCAAAGTACTCAAGACCACGGACAAATATGGCAACAGCCACCAAACAAAGAGCTACCCGAAGCGCAAGCTGCTGCCCGAATTCGACGAGGAGGCCGTAGAGCCCCCATAGTAAAAAAGCAAAGAGGCCGCCTGGCCGGATAGACGACCAGATGACAGGCCAAGAGCGACAAGCGGCGCCGCACACAATCCGGCACATGATCCTCGCAAAATAGATGGCTCGGTCAGGTCCATTTATGGGCCAAAGAAGAGGGGCCCAGGAAGCAACACAACACGCCGAGCGTTCGAAGACATAGGCACACCTAAATACAGGAGCGCCACACACCCACTATGTTTCACCGACGAGGTACTGGATCATGAATTTCCAGCGGGGTTCAAGCCCGTAAACATAGAGGCATACGACGGAACAACAGACCCTGGAGTCTGGATTGAGGATTACATCCTGCACATACATATGGCTAGAGGAGATGATCTCCACGCCATAAAATATCTGCCCCTCAAGCTCAAAGGGCCAGCTCGGCATTGGCTCAAAAGCCTCCCAGAAAATACCATTGGAAGTTGGGAAGAGCTCGAGGACGCGTTTAGAGCAAATTTTCAGGGGACTTATGTCCGCCCTCCGGATGCAGACGATTTAAGTCACATAATCCAACAGCCCGGAGAGTCAGCACGCAAATTCTGGAACAGGTTCCTCACCAAAAAGAACCAAATAGTCGACTGTCCGGACGCCGAAGCCTTAGCAGCTTTTAAACATAACGTCCGAGACGAATGGCTCGCCAGACACCTCGGCCAGGAAAAGCCAAGAACAATGGCCGCGCTAACAAGCATCATGACCCGCTTTTGCGCAGGGGAGGATAGCTGGCTAGCAAGATGCAGCACCAGTGACCCGAGTACATCCGAGATTAGAGATGGAAACGGAAAATCATGGCGCAGAAAGGACCATCGCCGAAATAAAGAAAAGAGCCCAAAGAGCACGGCGGTCAACGCCGGATTCAAAAGCTCGCGGCCGAACAACAAAACACTGCCTCTTAAGGACAACAGTGACGAGCTATCCAACCTAAACAAAATTTTGGATCGGATATGTCAAATCCACAGTACCCCCGGGAAGCCTGCAAACCACACCCACCGAGATTGTTGGGTCTTCAAACAGTCCGGCCGACTCAACGCCGAACAGAAGGGGCTCGATGTGCCAAGCGAGGATGACGACGAACCCCACCAGCAGAGCGCCGGAAAACAAAAGAATTTCCCACAAGAAGTCAAAACAGTAAACTCACTTCATGTGATAATACGGAAGAATAGTGCGGCACCCGCTAAAGTACGTGTCGCACGGTCCACCCTAGCGGAACCCCGAGATTGGATGTCAAAACCAATTACTTTCGACCACCTGGACTATTCCAGAAGTATTCAAAATGCGGGATGGATTGCTCTGATATTGGATCCTATAATCGACGGACTACAATTTACACAAGTCCTAATGGATGGCGGCAGCGATTTAAACCTGCTATAGCCGGACACAATCCGCAAGTTGGGGATAGACCGTACTAAAATTCGCCATAGCCGCACTTCCTTCAAAGGAGTGACGCCAGGCCCTTACGCCAAGTGCACGGGCTCCTTACTACTAGAAGTTGTGTTCGGATCACCCAACAACTTCCATCGCGAAAAGCTAATCTTCCATGTCGCCCCATTCAAAAGTAGCCATCAAGCACTATTGGGACGTGCAGCTTTCGCCCGCTTTAACGCAATACCGCACTACGCGTCTCTTACACTTAAAATGCCCGGTCCACGCGGCATCATCTCATTAAAAGGTCGTTTAAGACCCTGGACACGTCTAGACGAGTCCGGCACAAATAAGCTAGGGGCTCCCTAGCTGCATACCCCTTCACAAGGGGCTGCGCGTACAAACAATAAAGAGCCACTAAAAGCTCAACTTTATTCATTCATTCATACTTTGCTTTCAGTACATTTTTTGCACGATTTCTTTTCAAGCTAAGTTCCTCTCTTTTTACAGATGAACAACGTGTACACCCGTCCAGGATACGGCACAACGGAGACACAGGCGCAGACGTGCAGCAGGGACCCGTGGCAAGGATTCTTTTCAGATTAAGACCCTGCGTAAACCTTTCTTACTGTCTCTTGTTGATGCATATCCCATGGTTTTTACCATAACCAACGAGGAGGCTGGTGTTTTGGCATCGGCCGGGTCAGAAATTCTAGCCTGTACCTGGACACGAGGGGCTTAGGGCATTGTTCTGCCCGTTATCATAAAGACCGAATACCTTAGGGAGTGTTCGACGTCTCGAGTTAGGCCTTATATGCATCAGCTCCGAATCATGTCTTTGGTCAAATGTTGGGTATGCCCGGCTCTTGTGTTTTGCTGCCTTACGTTTCGTATCATCGGCTAACGTGGCACTAGGAGAACTACTGCGATTGTGCTCCGGTTCGGCCGGGCGAGCACCTCAGTACAGAAAGCCGAAAACTGACTGTCATGATACAGCGAGAGACTGGTCAACCACTCGATCGACTACCGGAATGTTTAGAATTCCTCCGCTTTGACGAAGGACCATTTCTCGGTCAGGCACATACGTGCCTCGAATTCGGAGAGCGCGGTGCCCCTAGGGGCTATATCGTAGCCCCACCCTCGAAGTCCTATGGCTAAGTGAAAGTGATAAAGCATTATAGTCTGATTGCCTCGTTTGCTACGCTACCACCTCCTTCACAGGACCAAGACGTTGGATTAAGTGTGAAAATGCGCTATTTTTGCAAACACCCCCGCACCATGTGCGTGGGGGCTGAAGCCGAAGACTGCCATCTTTCAGGTTATACACAAGTATACATTAACGGCCGCACGGGAGATATTTCAATACTTGAACGTACAAGTATAAAAAAGCGCTTATATTATGAATATCGTTTTACAAACCATAAAGATCATTTGAACATGACATTTTTTGAGCACTGCGACTCAATCACACGAGCACCGCGCAGAACTTCCCCAAAATAGTGCTCGGCGGGTAACCGGCTCTCGTCCGAACCCCGGGTTGCAACATCGGTGGCATCCATCTCCGTCCAATATGTCTTCACACGGGCGAGGGCCATCCGTGCACCCTCTATGCAGGCCGACCGCTTCATCGCCTTGATATGCGGCACCGCCCCAAGGAATTGCTGCAATAAGCCAAAATAACTCTTCGGCTTGGGCCTATCCGGCCAGACATGAGCCACGATATCCGTCATGGCAAGTCCGGACAATCTATTCAGCTCAGCCCACTCAGCCAACCGATCGGTCAGCGGAAGTGAACGCTCTGGACTGTGGAATTGAGACCAAAAAAGCTCTTCCGTCTCGTGATCCTTTTGACTTCGGAAGTGCACAACAGCATCTGCCGCACTCGCCGCTAAATCCATATAAGGATCCTCCGGACCCCACAGCTGGCCAAGCTGAGCATACTTCGGATCTGTAAACCTCCTGCGCGGCAGAAAAGGCTTGCCAGCTGCAATATCTCCGGCCTGGCGCAGCTCCTCCTTTATAGCCCTCATTGCAGAACGGGCATCCTTGGCTTCGGTGGTGGCCTTCTTCAGGCTTTCTTGCTCCGCTCGGCGTTCTTTTTCAAGAACCTCATAGCGGTCGGTAACATCTTTCAGCTTCACGGCCATTTCGGCCATCTCCTCCCTGCTTCAGCAGTGAGCAGCCCTTTCGGCTTCTAGCTCTTCGGCCGCCTTCGAGGCAGCCGCATTACTCCTCCTGGCCTGCTCCTTGGCTCGAGCAAGCTCTGCTCAAAGGTCCTCCACAGTAGCGGCACCATCTGCATCAAACACACATGTTGTAAGGAGTGAGCTTCGGCACCCTTACTAGGTGACCACGGAGAAACAACCTACCTGGCGACTCGTCAAGTCGCTTATTGACCAGCGCGATGTCCGCATCCGCAACGTCGAGTTGCCGCCTTAGTTCAGCAACTCCATCAGTCCGGCAGGCCACCGGACTATCCGCCACCTGTGTAGGAAAGGCGAGAATTAATACCTGAGATTATGATCCTCGGCACGCTGTCGCTTTCGACAACATACCGAGTCTCAGGGGCTACTACCTATACAGGGCGCACTTTATGTGCAAAACTGTCAAAAGGTATGTCATTTTTACGTACCTCAAACCCCGCCAGCAAACTTCTGACGGCATCATGCAGCCCGCTTTCGGCGGATGAAATTCTTCCAATCACCATACTCATCAATGTAAGGTGATCTTCTGAGATAGACGCCCTCTCAAGCAGATCCTTCAGCTCCCCTGGCCGTACACCAGTTGGTGCCGAACTCTTCGGCCCTGCCGGACTTGGGGATACCCTTCGTGATGACACCTCGGGGTCGTCCGCCCCACCTGACGGTGCGGCAGATGGAGGCGTCTCGCTCTCCATCATCTCCGGACGAAGGTCCCCCGAAGACGAGCTCATCTGAGAAGGACGGAGATCCAAACTACAAGGTAAAAACTTAGGTTATCCTCAGAAGCTCAAATAGGGATGTCTCTTATTACAAAACTCCCCTTTTTCTACTTACGGCTCGCTGGAGGGCTGATTCCTTAGGGGAGATAGTGCTGCCGGGGCCTTCCCGGACGCAGGACCCTCTGGTGAAGATCTCTTCCCCCGCTTCGAGGCCTTGGCCTCCGGGTTTTCGGAAGCGGTCCTCTTCTCCCCTTGGAAGGAGGGATTCTTGATCCCCCCTTTCTCAAAAGCCTCCTTGGTAGAGGCGGTAGTTCCTTTGTTTTCCCCTTCGCCTTCCTCTGAGGGCACAACCTCCAGCATCCTAACCAGCACGGGATCCGGCGCGGTCTCCGGGAGGGCCGGACACCGTATCAGTTTCTCTTGCGCTATCCACTCCTGTTCAGAGGACAATTGGTTAAAAGGCAAATCCTAGAAATGCAAACGAACAGTATGTTCGGACACAGAGCTACTTACTTGTGCATCCGGGCGATTGCAGCTTAGGCCAGCGTCCTCGGTCAATTCCGGACACACCTCTTGTGATCCGAAGAACAATTTGTACATCTCCACGGGTGTTGCACCCTTGAAGTGTTGGAGAATTCGCGGTCCCTCCAGACTGAATTCCCACAACCGGAGAGGACGACGTTTGCAGGGCAGAAGACGCCTAATCAGCATGACCTGCATCACCATGACTAGATCGATCTCCCTCTCTTGGAGGTCTCGAATCCGGCCCTGCAATAGGGGCACGTCCTTTGACGGCCCCCAGTTGAGCCCTTGGTTGACCCATGACATCAGCCGTCATGGAGGTCCCGAGCGGAAGATGGGCGGCGGCTTCTGCCTGCTGCCCCTGGGAGCGGTAATATAAAACCACTCTTGTTGCCACAAGCCGATCTCCTCTTGGAAAAAGCCCTCGGGCCATGGAGCATCGGCCCTCCTGCTTACAACCACCCCGCCGCACTCTGCTTGGCGCCCCTCGATCATCTTCGGCTCCACATTAAAGGTTTTGAGCCACAAACCGAAGTGGGGGTAGTGCGGAGGAAGGCCTCGCAGACGACAATGAATGACGAGATGTGGAGGATGGACTCCGGAGCCAAGTCATGGAATTCCAACCCATAGTAAAACATGAGCCCTCTCACAAAAGGATCCATCGGGAAGCCTAAACCCCGACGGAGGTGGGACACAAACACGACGCTTTCGCCGGGCTCGGGAGTGGGAATGACTTGCCCTTTGGCGGGCAGCCTATGCGAAATCTTGTAGGTCAAGTACTTGGCTTCTCTCAGCTTTTGCACGTCCTCTTCCGTGATGGAGGAGGGCATCCACCGGCCCTGTAGGTCAGATCCGGACATCATTGAAGGTCCGAGGCGCTCGAATCTGAGGCTCTGGGTGTTGGAACTCGGGGCGAGGGGCAGATTCGATTGAGGATTGAAGAAAAGAACCGAGCCTTGGTCCCATTATAAAGAGGGAGAATACCAAGAGCCGTCCCCGTGACCGTTTGGGACTCGCCTTCGATAGAGGAGGCGTGACAACGGGCGCGGTTGGGTTACCCACGTCCATATTGATGGGAATCCCGGAATAAGGGGAACACGATCTCTGCTTCGACAAGACGTGCCAAGGAAACCGCTTCGCTAAACACGCTGAGGTGGTATAGTAAAAACGATTCAAGTAAAGGCTTGGCAGTGGTGTGACGTCACGCCATGAAATACATCAGCAGATTGAGCTTGTGTAGATATTATTCTCTCTACGGTAGTATCTGGAATTTATTTTGCAGAGCCGGACACTATCCTGGTGTTCACAATCTTCTATGAATTAATTCGGAGGAGGAACCCGCCTTGCAATGCCGAACAATATGCGCGTCGGACTCATTGTCATTGAAGCCTGGTTCAGGGGCTACTGAGGGAGTCCTGGACTAGGGGGTGTCCGAATAGCCGGACTATCATCGTCGGCCGGACTCCAAGACTATGAAGATACAAGATTGAAGACTTCGTCCCGTGTTCGGATGGGACTTTCCTTGGCGTGGAAGGCAAGTTTGGCAATACAGATATGTAGATCTCCTACCATTGTAACCGACTCTGTGTAACCCTAGCCCTCTCCGATGTCTATATAAACCGGAGGGTTTTAGTCCATAGGACGGACAACCATTACAACAATCATACCATAGGCTAGCTTCTAGGGTTTAGCCTCCTTGATCTCGTGGTAGATCCACTCTTGTACTACCCATATCATCAATATTAATCAAGCAGGAGTAGGGTTTTACCTCCATCGAGAGGGCCCGAACCTGGGTAAAAACATCGTGTCCCTTGTCTCCTGTTACCATCCGCCTAGACGCACAGTTCGGGACCCCCTACCCGAGATCCACCGGTTTTGACACCGACACTGGGCTGAGCTGCAGCCCAGTGCTTGCCTAAGTATCTGAAAACCCTACCAAGTGGAGAGCAAACCTCTCACTCTGGGGCTTAGATGCAACCCAAGTGCTCGCCTAAGTATCTGAAAACCCTACCGAGTGGAGAGCAAACCTCTCACTCTGGGGCTTAGCTGCAGCCCAGTGCTCGCCTAAGTATCTGAAAACCCTACCGAGTGGAGAGCAAACCTCCCACTCGGGGGCTTAGCTGCAGCCCAAGTGCTCGCCTAAGTATCTGAAAATCCTACCGAGTGGAGAGCAAACCTCCCACTCGGGGGCTTAGCTGCAGCCCAGTGCTCGCCTAAGTATCTGAAAACCCTACCGAGTGGAGAGCAAACCTCCCACTCGGAGGCTTAGCTACAGCACAGTGCTCGCCTAAGTACTTAATCTATTCCGCTCTACAAGGATGACGAGGCGCAGGTCGATTGTAACCTTCTCCCTCTGAGCTACGCCACAAATACAAGGTGCACTCCATCTGTGCCACATCCTTACCTGCCAAAAAGCGGTGAAGTACAGGTCGACTGGGCTTACCACCTCAGAGCTGCATCTCAAGCATTAAAATATATTCTGAGTGAAGAAGAAAATTCGCTCGAAGGCAAATGCAAGCATATTCAACAATAATCAAAGTTCAGATAACAGATTCAGAAGTGCACAGGCGTCAAGCCTGTAAAAATTTATCGGTTACAAAAACCACTCGGCATACCAAGGCAAATTTAAGGTGAAGCATAGAAGTTTTTTACTCCTCAGGTGGAGGACTGGAGGGCGCGACAAACTGGTGCAGGTTGATTCCATCAGCAATCCGAGCGGCAGCAGCAATGAAGGTCTCCATGAAAGATTGGAAGTCATGCTTCTTGGTATTGGCCACCCTGATGGACGCCAGCTTGTCCTCTCGAGCATCCTTGCAGTGAACACGTACCAAGGACAGAGCGACGTCAGCACCACACCTGGCAGAGGACTTCTTCCATTCCTGCACTCGACTTGGAACGTCATTCAGTCGAGTCATTAAAGACTCGAGGTCATTGTGAAGCGTCTCTCTTGGCCAGAGTGTCGTGTCGATCCGCGACACCGCAACCTTCAATCGAGCGAGGTAGTCAACCACTCCAGCAACACGAGATTCCAGTCGGAACACGTTCATAGCAGCCTCGTCCTTCACAGGAGAGTTAATGGGGTCCAAGTTTCGCTCCAGTCGACTAGTCTCCTCCTCGAAGTTTTGATAGAATTCTGTAAGCACAGTTTGAGGTTAAGCCAACAGTTCTATGACGAGTCGACGATAACAAGTCAGTCGGATAGAAAAGATTACCTTCAAGCATGAGGAATAACTTCTTGGTGAGTCCTTCCAGATAAGACTCCAGATCGTTCTTCTTCCCCATCAATTCGCTAGCCTTGTCACTCAGGGCTATCTTTTCATTCTTCAGACGACTGACCTCCTTGTTGGCCACGTCGAGAGCAGCTTTCAGATTGGTATTCTCCTCTTCAAGTTTGCCGACTAAAGCCAGCTTTTCTTCTACGAGCTTCATCTTGTCCGAAGCCTCTTTATGTGCCTCGGCAAGGTCAAGGTCCTTCTTCTTCAGAGCCTCCTTCAGTTTATCTGCAAAGTGATAGTGAGATCAGACTCAGGAATGGACAAAAAGTAAAGGCAGTCGTCAAGATTCTCACCAAACATACCTTTTGCCTCCTCCTTTGCCTTCGTGAAGTTCTCCTGGACAAGCTTCAAGTCAAGTTCGAGCTGGATATGTTTGTTCTCCAACTCAGTATAACGAGCCACAAGCTCGCAAGATTTCTACAAAAGATCAGTCAATAGACATCAAAGATAGGTCACTTCCGAGTGACAAAGAGAAAAAATCGTAGCATTTCTAAGACTACAGTCGAATCAAAATATTCAACTGTAGTCTCGGGGACTACACCCAGTGGGTGCACTCAGCGTGCCCCCACTGGTTCTACCAACTCGTTTCGATCAGTCGGCCGAAAGAGACAAAAAGGTTATGATCCTAAATCATAGCTAACTGCCAATAGTCAACCACAGTATCATCACGATCAAAAAAAGAGAAATGTTCTTCAGACCATACTCGACTGCCAGCAGTCGACCATGGTCTCAGGGACTACACCCAGTGGGTGCACTCAGCGTGCCCCCACTAGTTCATTGGTTCTATTCGACCAGACCGAGTGGAGAAAGTAAAGTGAAAAGGTTCAAAGTATAAAGACTATAATCGACTGCCAATAGTCCACCATAGACTCGGGGACTACACCCAGTGGGTGCACTCAGCATGCCCCCACCAATCCAAAAATTCAATTGACACACCCTGTGGGTGTACAGATACTAAGATCTTCAGAAAGAAGAGTTTTTAGATATCATATCCTAACAGAACAAGCGGTGACCAACTAACCTGGACATTGCTCTGAAGAGCTGAGCTTACATCATAAGCTGCTTGGCTGGCGTCTCAAATCGCCTTCACCTGTTCCATCATAACCCCCGCCTGGCGTATAGCTTCCTTAGCAGCACCTACTTGGTCTTCTGGGACATGGTGTGTGGCGAAAAGAGAAGGCGGATCAGCACTCGATGACGAAGGGCGAGCACTCGTCAACGGCACAGCAAAGGACACGGTAGTCCGAGTGATGTTGCCCCCCCTCCGGAACCAGCGTCTCAGGTGCTGATACAACCTGAGCAGTCTTGCCAGCAGACGTTTTCTTGTTCCTCCTCTGCCTCAGTGGCTCCTCATCATCATCATCAGGGAGATCAATGACATGAGGTGGAGCTACAGGAAAGATTCAAAGTTAAAAGTGAAGATCCAATCAACCAAAAGTGAAACTATAGACATCATACCAGGGTTGGAAGTGGCAGCATCCTCCATTTCTTGATCTTCGTTCCTGGCTGAGGTCTCGGAGGTAGCAGCACTGCAGATTTCAAAAATCAGTCAGTTAACCAACGAGTCGACCAAGAGATTATCCATGCCAAACAAGAAAACACAAGTCCTGCTATTACCCGGAAATAGTGGGAATCACCATCCTCATCTTCGGCAGGGCCTTCGTCGGCTTTGACGACATTGCTCGGAGTTGCTTCGGCGCTTTCTCAGTCGGCACTGGAGAGGTCGTCCGAGGGTGTTTCGTCGACTGTCCAACGGGCACAGTCGCTTTGCCACGCTCGACTACGGGGTCATGGACGAGCTTGGATCGCCTTTCAGTGCGGGGAGGGATGATTTCCTCCTCCTCTTCCTCCTCCTCCTCCTCTTCATCAGAGCCGTCGTCTTCTTCATCCTCCTCACCACTAGATTGCCACTCTTCCTGACTTTCACCTCTACTTCCCTCCTCCTCTATCTGTTCCTGCGCCCCGTTGGGCATCGAGTGCATCTCAGTAGTAACCTGGGAGACAACAAACAAGATAAAAGTCAGTCGACTGAATTGTAGCAAAACGGAATGAAGGAAACAGGATCACAGTCGGAGATACGTAATTGGACCTTGTCTGGCTCGTATGACTGGTCGAGTGGAGGGATCCTCCTGGCTCCTCGGGGGTTACCTTTGTTCCCTGTGATGGCAGTCATCCACCTCTCTAGTGTGGCATCGTCGACCTCCTCCGGGTGGACCCGAGTGGTGTCTTCAGTGCCAGAGTACATCCACATCAGATGGCCTCGATATTGAAGTGGCTGAATGAACCATCGAAGGAAAACCTCCAGAAGATCCATGCCACTCACCCCATCACGGATGAGCTGGACTACACGCTCGACCAACACCTTAACCTGAGCCTTCTCCTCCGGGACCACCTTCAAAGAGGACGGCTTGTTCACTCGATCCATGGAGGAGGGAGTCCAGTCGACTGCCCTGGCGTCGGCTGGTCTTGGTAGTAGAACCAGGTCGACTGCCACCCTCGGACCGACTCAGGAAGGACCATGGCAGGAAAAGCACTTTTACCCCTCATTTGAACCCCAAGACCCCCACACATTTGAATCACTTGGGTTTTCTCGTCACTCGGATTGGCCTTTTTCACCATCTGGGAGAGACGGGTGAAAATGTGTTTGAAAAGGCCCCAATGCGGCCGGCAACCCAAGAAATTCTCACACAAGGACACAAAAGCAGCAAGATAGACAATAGAATTGGGTGTGAAGTGGTGGAGTTGTGCCCCAAAGAAGTTCAGAAATCCCCGAACGAAAGGGTGGGGCGGCAGAGAAAACCCGCGGTCAACGTGGGTGGCTAAGAGGACACACTGACCCTCCTGAGGCTGCGGCTGCCACTCCTTCCTCGGGAGCCTCGCTGATCCATGAGGGATCAGTCCCTCATTGGCAGGTCGTCAAGATCTTTTTGGCGGATGGTCGAGCGGATCCACTCGCCATGGATCCAGCCTTGCGGCAGACCGGCCCGCGACGAGGATCCGCCCCGACTGGTCGCCCTCCCCTTTGCCTTTGTCGTCGCCTTCTTCGCCCGCTCCAGAGCCGCCGTCTTCTCCTTCACCATCGTCGCCGGCGAAGCATGCACAGAGCAGCAGCGCTGGGATGGTGGCGAGCGCAGCAGACGAATCTGAGGAAGAGGGAGGGGAGAATGAAGGCGCACTGTTCAAAAAAACCCCGTCCGGCGCCTTATATGAGGTCGCTTCCGAGTGGCTGACTCGTAGGCCCAGACGATCTTGTAAAATCCCGCAACAGTCGCGCGCGTGATACATGGCGAAAAAGGTGGCGTGAAGATCGAGGCGTTCCTGCCTTATCCCATCCGAGTACCGCGGCCTCCTCCGCCTCGCACGCTTCCCGAAATTCGGATCCCACTAAATCCGCGAACAGCAGAGCAACTTGTCAGACTGGAGATTTCCTCCGATCCTTTGCTCGGAAATCTCCAAGTACAGAAAAGTCACTCGACAGATACAAAGAATGGATCAAGGCGACTGAAAAAGAAGTTGGTGCCGTCACCTAAGGTCACTGATCTAGAACAAGACATACTCACAACACGAGAAATGGGTCGGAAGAATTCTCAACTCCTTCCTCACTCAAACCTCGATCCATTCGGGGGCTAATGATGAAGTCATATACCTAGGTTAGGGTCATGGACCTGTCCAAGGTACCCTCCCCAAGGACATCTCTAGAAGAAACTACCTTTGGTCGACCTGGAAGGATTCCACTCGACGGACTCGAAGACACTCAACCATGAAGCCACTCACTCGACCACCAGGAGATCTAGAGTTACTTTGCACACAAACGGTCTGTCATTAAGTAGTCTTTATGGTCATGATAGCACTTTATGTATGGCATTACCAGTAATGCCAGACCTTAATTGTCACGCCCAAGATGCGACCCTATCCTAAAGGAACTTGAAGGTCCCACCAAGGATAGAAGCGCATCTTGAAGACGCTTTTGCAAGGTGGATATCATTACATCAACATTACATAATAGATGGGGATACATACAAAAGCCATACAATGCCACACAAATACAACATCATCTTACATAAAAGCACCATCCGACTACGGATGAAACACAAACAGAAACTCAAACGACATCCACCCTGCTAGCCCAGGCTGCCGACCTGGAACCTATCCCCTGATCGAAGAAAAAACAGAAGAAGAACTCCAAAACAAGCAAGCCTCGCACTCGCGTCAAGATCATCGCATAACCTGTACCTGCAACTGTGGTTGTAGTAATCTGTGAGCCACGAGGACTCAGCAATCCCATAACCATGGGTATCAAGACTAGCAAAGCTTAATGGGTAAGGAAGGGGTAATGTGGTGAGGTTGCAGCAGCGACTAAGCAAGTATGGTGGCTAACATACGCAAATAAGAGAGAGAAGAGAACAAATAGAATGGTCGTGAAGCTAGCAATGATCAAGAGGTGATCCTGAAGTCCTACTTACGTCAAACATAACCCAAAGACCGTGTTCACTTCCCGGACTCCGCCGAGAAGAGACCATCACGGCTACACACACGGTTGATGCGTTTTAATTCGAATCTGGTGTCAAGTTATCTACAACCGGACATTAACAAATTCACATCTGCCACATAACCGCGGGCACGGCTCTCGAAAGTTTATACCCTGCTGGGGTGTCCCAACTTAGCCCATGATAGGCTCTCGCGATCAACTAAGGATATACCTTCTCCCAGGAAGACCCGATCAGTCTCGGAATCTCGGTTTACAAGACATTTCGACAATGGTAAAACAAGACCAGCAAAGCTGCCCGATGCGCCGACAATCCCGATAGGAGCTGCACATATCTCGTTCTCAGGGAAACACCGGATGAGACATCCTACCAGTAAAACCAGACCTTGAGTTTCCCCGAGGGGGCCCCGCAGTCTACTCAGTTCGAACCAGCACTTAGACAAGCACTGGCCCGGGGGGGCTAAAATAAAGATGATCCTCGGGTTGGCCGATCCAAGGGAAGGGTATAGGTGGTGGTGAGGCAAATGGTAAAACCAAGGTTGGGCCTCGCTGGAGGAGTTTTATTCAAAGCGAGCTGTCAAGGGGGTCCCATAAATCACCCAACCGCGTAAGGAACACAAAATCCGGGAACATAATACCGGTATGACGGAAACTAGGGCGGCAAGAGTGGAACAAAACACCTGGCATAAGGCCGAGCCTTCCACCCTTTACCAAGTATATAGGTGCATTAATAATATAAGAGATATTGTGATATCCCAACATAATCCTATCCACAATGGAGCAATCTTCAACTTCACCTGCAACTAACAACGCTATAAGAGGGGCTGAGCAAAGTGGTAACATAGCCAAGCAATGATTTGCTAGGAAGGGTGAAAACGTTAGAGGCTGACATGGCAATTTGGGGAGGCTTGAAGAACAAGAGATAGGTGGCGTAGCATAGTGATAGAACGAAGCAACTATCATAGCAATGATAGTAGTGAGATCCAAGGTGATGGTCATCTTGCCTGAAATCCCGCTAGGAAGAAGACCGAGTCCATGAAGAAGACGAACGGGAGTAGTCGAACGAATCCTCACAATCGCAACATTACCGGGACTAAGAAGCAACACCGGAAAGAAACAAACAACATGGTAAATGCACAAGGATAAACATGGCATGATGCACAAACAAGTATGATGCATGTCCGGTTTAATGAGACATGGCATGGCAAAGTGCAACAAACAATACTACAAGTTAAGTGGAGCTCAATATGCAACGAGTTGCATATTGACAAAACACCACATTGACATATTTAGTTTAATCTCGTTTAAGCTATCAAACAATGTTAAATGTTGTTAAACATGGCAAGAGGTGAAGCATAAGTAAACTAACTATTTAGGCAAGTTTAAATGAGGTCGGAACAACAAACAACATTTCCGAAAAAAATCCTCATATGCAATTTATGAATTTGCTACTGTTCTGCCCTTAAACATATTTTATTGTTGTTAAACAGGAAAATGAAATGCACCATGTTAAACTAGGCATTTTTCCACCTCATTTACATATAAAGAACATTTAAAACCGAGCTACGGTTATTTAGTTATGAAATAAATCATTTTAACATGGCATTTTAGCAAATTTAAACAAACAGCATTTTAAACATTTTAAACATGGATGAGAGTGGCATATTATGAAACTAGATGAAATTCTAAGCATTTTACATGTATAAAACATTTTAATCCGATGCACGGTTAATGAGTTATTATATGCATGAACATGGAGGGTTTTTCTGTAAAACAAACGTTCACTGGATAATGCTAAAATCGCAGAACTGAAAAAAATACTACTCTGGGCCGAATCTGCTGGCCCAACAGTGCACAGGGGGGCGCTGGATCTGATTCTCACCATGGGCCAAGCCCAGGTTGGTGGAGATGGGAGCCGGGCTGCAGGAGGATCGTGGCCCGCGCGTGGAGTGGCCGCGGTCAACGCGGACGAACGGGTTCCTGCTGCTCGTTACCAACAGAGGCAGCAGCAGCAGGTCATGGCGATGCAAGAGACGGGCAGAGGCGCGATGCAGAGGCAAGGGACCCGCGTGCGCGGCGGAATCGGGCAGTCCGAGGGTTGGGGAGGCGGTTCCCGGCGACAAGGAACTCCGGCGGGATGGACTTGGCAGGGCGGCGGCGGCGGAACTAGCGTTCGTGGCGGCTGCTACTCCTATGAACAAACAGCGAGAGCGACAGAGTTCAGAGAGGAGAGACAGCGAGGAGAAACGAAAAGAAAATGGAAGGGGCAGGGAACGCCTGGTGGTTGAGGTCGCTAGCGGCGACGTGCTCCGGCGAGGGGAGGTGGTCTTGGACGAGGAGGAGGCTGTGGCCTCGGACGCTTGCGGGCGCAGGGGCGCGCGAAGTGGGCGGTTGTAGGCAGCTGGAGGTCGGTGGCGATGCAGGTTGGGGACAAGGAGGCCCTCGAGGGAGAGGCGCATGGGGCTATGGCAGCCGGCGGCTTGACTCCGGTGACGCGAGGCTGATGAAGAGCTCGGCGCGAGGCCGCCATGTGAGGGAGCTCGGGGGTGCAGGGACGAGGTGGCTCTGGATGGCGACGAGGCGGCACTGGTATTGCAGGTGAGGAGGGATCGAGGCGCAGAGGGCATCGGGCTCCAGATCGATGCGAGGAAGGGCGGCCTTAGAGGAAGAAGGTTGCGAGGAGGCGCTGGCGCGGAGGAGCTCCACTCCTCTGGATCAAACAGGGAGGAGGAGGTGCTCCATGGATTGGCTGGGCGAGGGGATCGAGGGAGATTGAGTGAGGGGATCCCGATGTGGAAGATGAGACACAGGGTGGCGGCAGCAGGGAAAGGATGGATGGGACATCTCCCTAAAATTTAGGGTTGGACTAGTTTATATATAGCCTGCGGATTAGAGTAGGGACTAATCCGATCCGTCCGATCGAAATCGAGCGGTCGAGAATAAATAGGTTAGGTGGCCCAAATAAGAAACCGGAGATGTTTTATAGATGTTTGGGGATGATCCGGACCCAACGGTCACGACAACCAGGTTCGAGTTCGGGGGAGTTTCGGACTCGCACGTGAGGGGGCTGCGAGCTGGCAAGAGAGGTTAGGTGGTCGGACAAGAGGTAGACGAAAACACGGTTGGTCTCGAAACGGTCAACGAAAGCAAGGGGTGAGTCGGCAACTACGAGCGGAAACGGGTTTTATGAAAACATATGGATGCGATGCACATGATGCTATGAGATGAGATGCACGCCATGAACAAAATGCAAAACAAAAGACAAAAACCCAACCACGAAGGAAATATCATATCACATCTCCGGAAAAGGCAAGAGTCGTTGTTACGAATATGGAAAGTTGTATCCGGGGCGTTACAACACTCCACCACTACGAGAGGATCTCGTCCCGAGATCTAGGATGGCACCGGAGGAAAAAGGAAGAGGAGAGGTAAAACAAAGTTACAAACGAATGAAACCCGAACCATGAGATGTTGAATTTTTTTGGAAGAAAGAACACAATGGAGTTGAACACAATTGAGAGCACTGCGGTAGAAAAGAGAGGCAAAACTTGATAAGATGAAAGAACTTGAAGAGAGCACAACACTCCGGTTAAATGGATAAGCACGAAAATAACATGATCTTGACAAAATGAGATGATGATTGAAAAGAGCAACATCACAATGTCTCCAGAAGAAAGAATAGAAGATAGATCATTGAAATAAAAGAATGGAGAAGAAAATGCCAACTTCTGCCACAAATGAGCTTGGAAAGCACCCTTCCAAGAAGGTTACAACGGAGTTGTTGGAAAAACCAACAACGAAACGACTAAGCTTGTAGTGGGCTTATTGAAACATCTCAACACTTGAGGTGAAATTCTGCCACTAACGAAAAACAATTGCTTGCTTGAGATCAAATAAGAGATAAAAAAACTTCTTTCCTCGAGAGGATAGGAGAAAACTCGAATCATTGATAGCACCATAATTAGCAATATTCCTTAGGGAATGCTTTAGGTGAAATCTTTACCAAGATAACTCCAATGGAGGGATTAATGGATTTCAAATACCTCATTCTTGACAACATGTGAATCGAGAAACATGAAGGAAATTGTCAAGAGTGACATAACACCACCTCAAAAGATAAGGTAGAAAGAATTGCACTTCGAAATGCAAGAAGAAGAATACTTGAGCTCCTCAAATCAAAACATGTGTTGGGCACCATGTTTATTTTAGAGTATAGCTTGGCGGGTCATAACTTTGAGAGATCTTGAAGAACAATTGAAGAATGAAGAGAATCCTTGATGAACCACCATGTAGAGCCTCCATGAAGAACTTCGGTAATAAAAAGATGATAAAAAAAGAGAAGTTGAAAGCACAAGGTGAAGCCTTGCAATGAATTAGATGGAGCATCGCGACGATATAATCGAGAAAACTTGAAACTCCGGAAAAGGAAAAGATGAAACACTAGAACGGAGAATTACTTCATCATGAACAATCTCCGGAAGAAAAGAATTGAATCACCTAGAGGAAATAAGAATAAGATTTATTGTATGCTTATCCTTTATCAAATTAAATTGAGGACAAGCAATGGATTTGGCATACTACTTATTCTCGTAGAAAGGATTAAAAGAGATATAACGCGAACTTGAGAAGGTATTGGTGGAACCACCGGTGGGATTTGGAAACAACAAATATTTGATATGATAACGAAGGAAGTGAAATCTTGAACGAACCACCGTAAAAATTGAAAATGAAAGTAGCAAAGGCACAATTCACCGGAAAGAATTTGAAAATGATTGAAGATACTTGAAGGGATTTAGATACATGAGAATGAAGAGAACATCAACTGATTAGAGGATATTTGAACGATTCGCCGGTAAGATTTGGAGAATGATAGCTACACGCTGAGAATGAAGAATTATGACATGATGGCTTTCGTAGGAATAAAATGGAAAGAACTCACGAAATGCTCCGGATGGTAAGAAAAGAATTGTCACAATCAAAACAATTATGAGGATAGCATGAAGCCAGAACCATGAATATTCAAGAGAATGGACCAAGATTTAGGAGAAATCCTTCTTCGGTCTTCAAATGTTGAGAATGATGATGAGAACCACCATGAATTGTTGAGATACTACGGGAGAATTAAAAGAGGAAAGGTTGAGCCAAAGATGAAAAGAATTTAAAAACGACCTTGGAGAAGGCATGTGACTGATGAAAATTCATTCTTACATCAAACTTGGAAATGAATTTGAGAATCGCTCCTGATAATTCGAAGAGTCAGGTAAGATCCTGGTAAAAGACCTGTGGGTTAGGGCCAACTCAAAAGAAACATCGTTGAAGGATTGCTTGAAATAAAGATTGCACCGGTAGAATTAAATGTCTTGAATGAGATAACAATCTCAAAATATCTTGAACGGATTGAGAATGGAAACACAAGTCTTGTGAGATATCTTCAGCACTCCAGAACAAATGAATAGGAAGAAGTGAATGATTAAGAGGTGCATCGGCAGGATAAAACATTAGAAACAAGGAAAGGAATATGATGAATATCGAAAGCTTGAATTGGATCCACCGAAGAAGAAACAATAATGAAGGATGATGAACTTGAAGCTGTTGAGCATCTTCATGGGAAATCACCGGATAAGAACATTGAAAGAAAAGAATGAAGAGACTTTACATCCATAAGATGGATACTTGATTAAGATATCTGAGTCCTTGAAGAAAAGGGTGGGAGGGCGGGAAAACAAAGGCAACTTGGGGAGATGGAGTGGATACCGTTGAGAAAACTTAGAATTGATCTCGCGAATGTTGAAATGATCGGATCCAATTGAAGAGAAGCACGCCGGTTGGAAAAGAATTAACATGACAACCTCAATGATCAAAAAGGATTAGTATTCACATAGCAATATGAGAACACCGCTTGAAAGGTATGGAATCAACACTTGACATTGAAGCAACTCAAAACAAAACAAAGGATTGGCTTGCAGAATAAGCCGGAACAAATACATATGATAGAGAGTTGCCCAATCCCATATCATGCATCTGTCGGAAAGATATTCTAGGAGCTACTTGAATTCCCACCTATAAACTCCCGAAACTTTCTGGTTATGCAATCTGGTGTTGGGGATACAGGGGAAGCAATATATCTCACCCAAACTAACAATACCTACATCCAAGCTGTATCCATCCGTCAACACATAACCAAGAAAACTCCGGAAATCGTGTAACAACCTTCGAAAAGCATCCGTTATACGAGCTATGGCAATACTCCCGAACTCCCCAGTACTGGGTGGTGTCGAGGTTATCTCACCAACAACTGCATAAAAGAGATTTTCGATGTCGGCAAAACTCAGGTATTCCAGAACTGCAACGATAAAATTATGACGACAAACCTCGGAGCTCAAATCCCCGGGACACTGCCACAACCTCTAAATGTCAGGAGGCACCAAGAACAATGTTCTCATCATAAGAATATCGGAATGATTCCAAGATACCTGCGTGATCCTAAAAAAAATTTAGTGAAATTTGAGGAGAGAAAAGACAAAACATCTACGTCAGGAGACCTCACCAGAGCGACGAAGGGGCTGAGGAGTAAAAAGAATCCTACTCTCCGATATATATAATCCTAAGACTCAAAATAGTTTTCTTCTAGACTCAACAACGGCCAACAAACAAGGGGGCTCCTATGGTCGGTCGAGGCTCTGATACCAACTTGTCACGCCCAAGATGCGACCCTATCCTAAAGGAACTTGAAGGTCCCACCAAGGATAGAAGCGCATCTTGAAGACGCTTTTGCAAGGTGGATATCATTACATCAACATTACATAATAGATGGGGATACATACAGAAGGCATACAATGCCACACAAATACAACATCATCTTACATAAGAGCACCATCCGACTACGGATGAAACACAAACAGAAACTCAAACGACATCCACCCTGCTAGCCCAGGCTGCCGACCTGGAACCTATCCCCTGATCAAAGAAAAAATAGAAGAAGAACTCCAAAACAAGCAAGCCTCGCACTCGCGTCAAGATCATCGCATAACCTGTACCTGCAACTGTTGTTGTAGTAATCTGTGAGCCACGAGGACTCAGCAATCCCATAACCATGGGTATCAAGACTAGCAAAGCTTAATGGGTAAGGAAGGGGTAATGTGGTGAGGTTGCAGCAGCGACTAAGCAAGTATGGTGGCTAACATACGCAAATAAGAGCGAGAAGAGAACAAACAGAACGGTCGTGAAGCTAGCAATGATCAAGAGGTGATCCTGAACTCCTACTTACGTCAAACATAACCCAAAGACCATGTTCACTTCCCGGACTCCGTCGAGAAGAGACCATCACGGCTACACACACGGTTGATGCGTTTTAATTCGAATCTGGTGTCAAGTTATCTACAACTGGACATTAACAAATTCCCATCTGCCACATAACCATGGGCACGGCTCTCGAAAGTTTATACCCTACAGGGGTGTCCCAACTAAGCCCATGATAGGCTCTCGCGATGAACGAAGGATATACCTTCTCCCAGGAAGACCCGATCAGTCTCGGAATCCCAGTTTACAAGACATTTCGACAATGGTAAAACAAGACCAGCAAAGCCGCCCGATGCACCGACAATCCCGATAGGAGCTGCACATATCTCGTTCTCAGGGCAACACCGAATGAGACATCCTACGAGTAAAACCAGACCTCGAGTTTCCCCGAGGGGGCCCCGCAGTCTACTCGGTTCGAACCAGCACTTAGACAAGCACTGGCCCGGGGGGGCTAAAATAAAGATGACCCTCGGGTCGAAGGGTATAGGTGGTGGTGAGGCAAATGGTAAAACCAAGGTTGGGCCTTGCTGGAGGAGTTCTATTCAAAGCGAACTGTGAAGGGGGTCCCATAAATCACCCAACCGCGTAAGGAACGCAAAATCCGGGAACATAATATCGGTATGACGGAAACTAGGGCGACAAGAGTGGAACAAAACACCAGGCATAAGGCCGAGCCTTCCACCCTTTTCCAAGTATATAGGTGCATTAATAATATAAGAGATATTGTGATATCCCAACATAATCCTGTCCACCATGGAGCAATCTTCAACTTCACCTGCAACTAACAACGCTATAAGAGGGGCTGAGCAAAGCGGTAACATAGCTAAGCAACGATTTGCTAGGAAGGGTGAAAAGGTTAGAGGCTGACATGGCAATTTGGGGAGGCTTGAAGAACAAGAGATAGGTAGCGCAGCATAGCAATAGAACGAAGCAACTAGCATAGCAATGATAGTAGTGAGATCCAAGGTGACGGTCATCTTAGAAGAAGACGAACGGGAGTAGTCGAACGAATCCTCACAATCGCAACATTACCGGGACTAAGAAGCAACACCGGAAAGAAACAAACAACATGGTAAATGCACAAGCATAAACATGGCATGATGCACAAACAAGTATGATGCATGTCCGGTTTAATGAGGCATGGCATGGCAAAGTGCAACAAACAATACTACAAGTTAAGTGGAGCTCAATATGCAACGAGCACCACATTGACATATTTAGTTTAATCTCGTTTAAGCTACCAAACAATGTTCAATGTTGTTAAACATGGCAAGAGGTGAAGCATAAGTAAACTAACTATTTAGGCAAGTTTAAATGAGGCCGGAACAACAAACAACATTTCCGAAAAAAATCCTCATATGCAATTTATGAATTTGCTAATGTTCTTCCCTTAAACATATTTTATTATTGTTAAACAGGAAAATAAAATGCACCATTTTAAACTAGGCATTTTCCACCTCATTTACATATAAAGAACATTTAAAACTGAGCTACGGTTATTTAGTTATGAAATAAATCATTTTAACATGGCATTTTAGCAAATTTAAACAAACTGCATTTTAAACAGTTTAAACATGGATGAGAGTGGCATATTATGAAACTAGATGAAATTCTAGGCACTTTACATGTATAAAACATTTTAATCCGATGCACGGTTAATGAGTTATTATATGCATGAACATGGACGGTTTTTCTGTAAAACAAACGTTCACTGGATAATGCTAAAATCGCAGAACTGAAAAAAATACTACTCTGGGCCGAATCTGCTGGCCCAACAGTGCACAGGGGGGCGCTGGATCTGATTCTCACCATGGGCCAAGCCCAGGTTGGTGGAGATGGGAGCCGGGCTGCAGGAGGATCGTGGCCCGCGCGTGGAGTGGCCGTGGTCAACGCGGACGAACGGGTTCCTGCTGCTCGTTACCAACAGAGGCAGCATCAGCAGGTCATGGCGATGCAGGAGACAGGCAGAGGCGCGATGCAGAGGCAAGGGACCCGCGGGCGCGGCGGAATCGGGCAGCCCGAGGGTTGGGGAGGCGGTTCCCGGCGACAAGGAACTCCGGCGGGATGGACTTGGCAGGGCGGCGGCGGCGGAACTAGCGTTCATGGCGGCTGCTACTCCTATGAACAAACAGCGAGAGCGACAGAGTTCAGAGAGGAGAGACAGCGAGGAGAAACGAAAAGAAAATGGAAGGGGCATGGAACGCCTGGTGGTTGAGGTCGCTAGCGGCGACGTGCTCCGGCGAGGGGAGGTGGTCTTGGACGAGGAGGAGGCTGTGGCCTCGGACGCTTGCGGGCGCAGGGGCGCGCAAAGTGGGCGGTTGTAGGCAGTTGGAGGTCGGTGGCGATGCAGGTTGGGGACGAGGAGGCCCTCGAGGGAGAGGCGCATGGGGCTATGGCAGCCGGCGGCTTGACTCCGGTGACACGAGGCTGATGAAGAGCTCGGGAGCGAGGCCGCCATGTGAGGGAGCTCGGGGGTGCAGGGACGAGGTGGCTCTGGACGGCGACGAGGCGGCGCTGGTCTTGCAGGTGAGGAGGGATCGAGGCGCAGAGGGCATCGGGCTCCAGATCGATGCGAGGAAGGGCGGCCTCAGAGGAAGAAGGTTGCGAGGAGGCGCTGGCGCGGAGGAGCTCCACTCCTCTGGATCAAACAGGGAGGAGGAGGTGCTCCATGGATTGGCTGGGCGAGGGGATCGAGGGAGATTGAGTGAGGGGATCCCGATGTGGAAGATGAGACACAGGGTGGCGGCGGCAGGGAAAGGATGGATGGGACATCTCCCTAAAATTTAGGGTTGGACTAGTTTATATATAGCCTGCGGATTAGAGTACGGACTAATCCGGTCCGTCCGATCGAAATCGAGCGGTCGAGAATAAATAGGTTAGGTGGCCCAAATAAGAAATCGGAGATGTTTTATAGATGTTTGGGGATGATCCGGACCCAACGGTCACGACAACCAGGTTCGAGTTCGGGGGAGTTTCGGATGCGCACGTGAGGGGGCTGCGAGCTGGCAAGAGAGGTTAGGTGGTCGGACAAGAGGTAGACGAAAACATGGTTGGTCTCGGAACGGTCAACGAAAGCAAGGGGTGAGTCAGCAACTACGAGCGGAAACGGGTTTTATGAAAACATATGGATGCGATGCACATGATGCTATGAGATGAGATGCACTCCATGAACAAAATGCAAAACAAAAGACAAAAACCCAACCACGAAGGAAATATCATATCACATCTCTGGAAAAGGCAAGAGTTGGAGTTACGAATATGGAAAGTTGTATCCGGGGCGTTACATTAATGTACCTTAAACCCTGCATAACTGAGGGCCGGAGGGGTCTAGCGGACTCTATATAAGCCACCCCCCTCCTCAGTGTAAAGGGTTGGCACCCCTGTAACTCATACGCACATAATCCAGTCGACCGCCTCCGGGCTCCGAGACATAGGGCTATTACTTCCTCCGAGAAGGGCCTGAACTCGTAAATCTCTTGCGTATACAACTACTCCATAGCTAGGATCTTGACTCTCCATACCTACCCCCCTATTCTACTATCAGGCTTAGAACCACGACATCAATAACTTTAAGATCCTCATCATTATTTTCATGGAAACTAGAAGAACACGCCTTTATAAAGCAATCTTTCTTAGCATGCAATCTAGCGGTTCTTTCCTTGCACTCATCAATGGAAATTCTCATTGCTTTGAGAGACTCATTGATATCACGCTTAGGAGGAGAAGATCTAAGTTTAAGAGAATCCACATCAAGCGAAAGTCTATCAACGTTCCTAGCCAAATCATCAACTTTGAGCAATTTTTCTTCAAGCAAAGCATTAAAATTCTTTTGAGAAAACATAAATTCTTTCACACTATTCTCAAAATCAGATGGCATCTTATTAAAATTACCATAAGAATTATTGTAGGAATTTCCATAATTATTAGAGGAATTACTAGGGAATAGTCTAGCATTAAAGTTTCCTCTATAAGCATTGTTTTCCAAAACTATTCCTACCAACAAAATTCACATCCATAGATTCATTATTATTCTCAATCAAAGAAGACAAAGACATATCATTGGGATCAAGAGGAGTATTTTTAGTAGCAAACAATTTCATAAGTTCATCCATCTTTCCACTCAAAACATTAATTTCTTCTATAGCATGCACTTTTTTACTAGAAGATCTTTTGGTGTGCCATTGAGAATAATTAGCCATAATATTATCAAGAAGTTTTGTAGCATCTCCTAACGTGATTTCCATAAACGTGCCTCCCGCGGCCGAATCTAAGAGATTTCTAGAAGCGAAGTTCAAACCGGCATAAAACTTTTGTATGATCATCCATAAATTCAAACCATGAGTAGGGCAATTGCGAAGCATCAATTTCATTCTTTCCCAAGATTGGGCAACATGCTCATGATCAAGTTGTTTAAAATTCATAATATCATTCCTAAGAGTGATAATCTTAGCGGGAGGAAAATACTTAGAGATAAAAACATCTTTGCACTTGTTCCAAGAATCAATACTATTTTTAGGCAAAGACGAAAACCAAACTTTAGCACGATCTCTAAGAGAAAACAGAAATAACGTCAATTTGACAATATCTTTATCCGTATCTTTCTTCTTTTGCATATCACACAAATCAACAAAGTTGTTTAGATGAGTAGCGGCATCTTCACTAGGAAGGCCGGCGAATTGATCTTTCATAACAAGATTCAGCAAAGCAGTATTGATTTCACAAGACTCAACATCATTAAGAGGAGCAATTGGAGTACTAAGGAAATCATTATTATTGGTATTCGAGAAATCACACAATTTGGTATTATCTTGCTCCATGGCAACAAGTAATCCAACACACAAGCAAACAGAAAAAGGCAAGCGAAAAGAGAGGAGGACATTGGGAAAGAGAGGGCGAATAAAACGGCAAGGGTGAAGTGGGGGAGAGGAAAACGAGAGGAAAATGGCAAATAATGTAAATGCGAGGGAGATGGGTTTGTGATGGGTACTTGGTATGTCTTGACTTGAGCGAAGACCTCCCCGGCAATGGCGCCTGAAATCCTTCTTGCTACGTCTTGAGCTTGCGTTGGTTTTCCTCGAAGAGGAGAGGGTGATGCAGCATTAGTAGCGTAAGTATTTCCCTCAGTTTTTGAGAACCAAGGTATCAATCCAGTAGGAGGCTCCTCAAAAGTCCCACGCACCTACACAAACAAACAAAGAACTCGCAACCAACGCAATAAAGGGGTTGTCAATCCCTTCACGGCAACTTGCGAAAGTGAGATCTAATAAAGATAGTATGATAAGATAAATATATTTTTGGTATTTTATAATATAGATGCGAAAAGTAAAGATGCAAATAAAAGTAAATTGGAAGCAAATATGATAAGAGATAGACCCGGGGGCCATAGGTTTCACTAGTGGCTTCTCTCAAGATAGCATAAGTATTACGGTGGGTGAACAAATTATTGTCGAGCAATTGATAGAAAAGCGAATAATTATGAGATTATCTAGGCATGATCATGTATATAGGCATCACGTCCGCAACAAGTAGACCGACTCCTGCCTGCATCTACTACTATTACTCCACACATCGACCGACTCCTGCCTGCATCTAGAGTATTAAGTTCATAAGAACAGAGTAATGCATTAAGCAAGATGACATGATGTAGAGGGATAAACTCAAGCAATATGATATAAACCCCATCTTGTTATCCTCGATGGCAACAATACAATACGTGCCTTGCAACCCTTTCTGTCACTAGGTAAGGACACCGCAAGATTGAACCCAAAGCTAAGCACTTCTCCCATGGCAAGAAAGATCAATCTAGTAGGCCAAACCAAACTGATAATTCAAAGAGACTTGCAAAGATAACTCGATCATACATAAAAGAATTCAGAGAAGATTCAAATATTATTCATAGATAAACTTGATCATAAACCCACAATTCATCGGATCTCGACAAACACACCCAAAAAGAGTTTACATCGAATAGATCTCCACAAGAGAGGGGGAGAACATTGTATTGAGATCCGAAAATAGAGAAGAAGTCATCTAGCTAATAACTATGGACCCGTAGGTCTGTGGTAAACTACTCACAACTCATCGGAGGGGTAAGGATGTTGATGTAGAAGCCCTCCGTGGTCGATTCCCCCTCCGGCAGAGTGTCGGCGAAGGCTCCAAGATGAGATCTCGCGGATACAGAAGGTTACGGTGGTGGAAATTGTGTTTCGTCTGCCCCTAGATGTTTTCGGGGTACGTAGGCTTATATAGGAGGAAGAAGTATGTCGGTGGATGCCCGAGGGGCCCACGAGACAAGGGGCACGCCATATGGGGGGCCCTCCTATCTCGTGGGAGCCTCGGCTACTTCTTGACTTGCACTCCAAGTCCTCTGGATCACGTTCGTTCCAAAAATCACGCTCCCGAAGGTTTCATTCCGTTTGGACTCCGTTTGATATTCATTTTCTTCGAAATACTGAAATAGGCAAAAAAACAGGAATATGGGTTGGGCCTCCGGTTAGTAGGTTAGTCCCAAAAATGATATAAATATGTAGAATAAAGCCCATAAACATCCAAAAGGGGTAATATAATAGCATGGAACAATCAAAAATTATAGATACGTTGGAGACGTATCAATGACGCATATGTGGTGGGCATAAAGCCCAGAAGATAATTATATTAAGCTTCTGTATAAGAAGCCCCCAGGTATATTGAGCGCGCATAGCGCGGCAGGAGTGTGCGGTCGAAGCATAGTTGAAGCTTTTAAGGCCATAAAAAGAAAAATAGAGAGGATATAACTTAAAAAAGAGAGGTGGAGGTAAGGAGACAAACACAGAGTTCGGCACTAGGCGTAGAATCTTCGGAGTCTAGCCGTGTTCCATGGGTTCGGCTTGAGTCGATTATCTGATGCATCACGCAGACGGTACGCTCCCCCAGCGAGAACTTTATCAGTGATGAAGGGACCCTCCCACTTGGGCTTGAGCTTGTCCTTTTTCTTCTCTGGTAGGCGTAGAACGAGCTCGCCAATGTTATAAGTTTTGGCCCGTACTTCTCTGCTTTGATAACTTTGAGCCTGCCGTTGATAGAATGCGGAACGGGCCTTTGCGATGTCACGCTCCTCCTCCAGGGCATCTAAGTTGTCATGTCGATCCAGCTCGGCTTCTCTCTCTTTGTACATGCGCACTCGAGGTGAGTCATGGATGATATCGCAGGGTAGCACTGCCTCTGCGCCGTACACCATAAAAATGGTGTGTATCCGGTTGTGCGATTTGGCGTGGTCCGCAGCCCCCATTGTATGGAGTCGAGCTCCTCGACCCAATGTGTATATGATTCCTTCAAGGATCGCACTAGTCTGGGTTTAATGCCGCTCATAATAAGACCATTTGCTCGTTCGACTTGACTGTTTGTTTGGGGGTGATAGACGGAGGCATAATCGAGTTTTATGCCCATTTTGTCGCACCAAGTTTTCAGTGAAGGAAATATGCCCTAGAGGCAATAATAAAGTTATTATTTATTTCCTTATAATCATGATAAATGTTTATTATTCATGCTATAATTGTATTAACCGGAAACATAATACATGTGTGAATACATAGACAAACAGAGTGTCACTAGTATGCCTCTACTTGACTAGCTCGTTAATCAAAGATGGTTATGTTTCCTAACCATGGACAAAGAGTTGTTATTTGATTAACGAGGTCACATCATTAGTTGAATGATCTGATTGACATGACCCATTCCATTAGCTGAGCACCCGATCGTTTAATATGTTGCTATAGCTTTCTTCATGACTTATACATGTTCCTATGACTATGAGATTATGCAACTCCCGTTTACCGGAGGAACACTTTGGGTGCTACCAAACGTCACAACGTAACTGGGTGATTATAAAGGAGCATTACAGGTGTCTCCAAAGGTAGATGTTGGGTTGGCGTATTTCGAGATTAGGATTTGTCACTCCGATTGTCGGAGAGGTATCTCTGGGCCCTCTCGGTAATACACATCAGATAAGCCTTGCAAGCATTACAACTAATATGATTAGTTGTGAGATGATGTATTACGGAACGAGTAAAGAGACTTGCCGGTAACGAGATTGAACTAGGTATTGGATACCAACGATCGAATCTCGGGCAAGTAACATACCGATGACAAAGGGAACAACGTATGTTGTTATGCGGTCTGACCGATAAAGATCTTCGTAGAATATGTAGGAGCCAATATGGGCATCCAGGTCCCGCTATTGGTTATTGACCGGAGACATGTCTCGGTCATGTCTACATTGTTCTCGAACCCGTAGGGTCCGCACGCTTAAGGTTACGATGACAGTTACATTATGAGTTTATGCATTTTGATGTACCAAAGGTTGTTCGGAGTCCCGGATGTGATCACGGACATGACGAGGAGTCTCGAAATGGTCGAGACGTAAAGATTGATATATTGGAAGCCTATGTTTGGACATAGGAAGTGTTCCGGGTGAAATCGGGATTTTACCGGGTTACCGGGAGGTTACCGGAATCCCCCGGGAGCCATATGGGCCTTCATGGGCCTTAGTGGAAAGGAGAAAGGGGCAGCCCAAGGGGGCTGCGCACCTCCCCCCTCCCCTAGTCCTATTAGGACTAGAAGAGGTGGCCGGCCACCCCTCTCCCTCTTTCCCCCTTGGGAATCCTAGTTGGAATAGGATTGAGGGGAGAGTCCTACTCCCGGAAGGAGTAGGACTCCTCCTGCGCCCTCTCCCTGGCCGGCACCCCCCCTCCCCCTTGGCTCCTTTATATACTGAGACAGAGGCACCCCAGAAAGACACAAGTTGATCCACCTGATCTATTCCTTAGCCGTGTGCGGTGCCCCCTGCCACCATATTCCTTGATAATACTATAGCGGAGTTTAGGCGAAGCTCTGCTGCTGTAGTTCATCAAGATCGTCACCATGCCGTCGTGCTGACGGAACTCTTCCCCGACACTTTGCTGGATCGGAGTCCGGGGATCGTCATCGAGCTGAACGTGTGCTCGAACTCGGAGGTGTCGTAGTTTCGGTACTTGATCGGTTGGATCGTGAAGACGTACGACTACTTCCTCTACGTCGTGTCATCGCTTCCGCAGTCGGTCTGCGTTGGGTACGTAGACAACACTCTCCCCCTCGTTGCTATGCATCACATGATCTTGCGTGTGCGTAGGAATTTTTTTGAAATTACTACGAAACCCAACATTCACCTCATGAAGTTTGAGCCATTATCGGTGATGATGCTGTGGGGGACACCGTAGTGGTGTACGACCCCAGATATGAAGTCTATCACTGGTCCGAACTTGGCCATTTTAACTGGTCTGGCTTCTATCCTTTGGTGAATTTATCGACCATGACCAACAAGTATTTCTTCTTATGGCTTCCTCCTTTAAGGGGTCCAACCATATCGAGCCCCCAGACTGGAAAGGGCCAAGTTATGGGGATTGTTTGGAGAGCGGTAGGTGGCATATGGCTTTGATTTGCAAAAAGCTGGCAACCAACGCAATGTTGGACAAGGTCCTGTGCGTCTGCCTGGGCTGTCGGCCAGTAGAAACTTGTACGGAAGGCCTTGCTTACGAGCGCGCGAGCTGCGGCATGGTGGCCGCCGAGTTCGGCATGAATTTCGGCCAAGAACTGCCGCCCTTCCTCTTCGGAGATGCACCTTTGGAGCACTCCAGTCACGCTTTTCTTATAAAGCTCTCCCTCATGGACTTTATAGGCTTTAGAGTGCCACACAATGCAATGTGCCTCATTTTGGTCCTCATGGAGTTCTTGCCTAATTAAGTAGGCTAAGAAGGGTTCTGTCCACGGGGCAATGACAGCCATAATCGCATGGGCCGAAGGTGTTATTTCGGTGGCGGAGCCTCCGATTACGTCAGAGTGTTCGGGATCTGGGGTTGTGTGCGGATCCGGACTGGTATTGCCGGTCTCCCCTTCCCACACCACGGATGGCTTGAACAGCCTTTCCAAAAAGATATTAGGTGGGACTAGGTCGCGTTTAGCACCGACGCCGGCGAGAATATCCGCCGCTTGGTTGTTTTCTCGGACCACATGGTGGAATTCGAGCCCCTCGAACCGAGCTGACATTTTGAGGACGGCATTACGGTAGGCCGCCATTTTTGGGTCCTTGGCGTCAAAGTCTCCATTTATTTGAGATATTGCAAGGTTTGAATCCCCACGCACTTCTAGGCATTGAATGCCCATGGAGACTGTCATCCGAAGACCATGCAACAGGGCCTCATATTCGGCTGCGTTGTTGGAATCTGTGTATAGTATTTGGAGTACGTATTGGACTGTATCTCCGGTGGGGGGTGTCAGGACAACGCTTGCCCCTAGACTAACCTGCATCTTAGAGCCATCAAAGTGCATGATCCAATTGGAGTACGCGTCATACTCTTTAGGGAGTTCGGCTTCTGTCCATTCGGCGACGAAGTCAGCCAGTACTTGCGACTTAATGGCTCGTCGTGGTTTGTATGTTATGTCGAACGGGAGGAGCTCGATAGCCCATTTAGCAATCCGGCCCGTGGCATCATGGTTATTTATTATGTCATTGACTGGTACTTCGGAGGCCACCGTGATTGAACACTCTTCAAAGTAGTGTTGTAGTTTTCGGGATGCCATGAAGACCGCGTATGCTATCTTTTGATAATGTGGGTACCGTGACTTGCATGGAGTGAGGACAGTGGATACGTAGTATACCGGCTTTTGAAGTGGGAACTTATGTCCGTCTATCTCTCGTTCGACGACGAGCACCGCGCTTACAACTTGGTGTGTTGCAGCTATATATAACAGCATAGATTCGCCGATATTTGGCACGGCCAGGATTGGATTGGTGGCCAAGAGGGCTTTTATTTCCTCCAGTCCGGCCATAGTCGCATCCGTCCACTTGAAGTGTTCGGTGCGTCGAAGAAGTCAATAAAGAGGTAGTGCCTTTTCTCCTAATCGGGAGATAAAGCGGCTTAAGGCGGCCACACATCCAGTTAATTTCTTGATTTGCTTGAGGTCTGTTGGGGTAGCCAACTATGACAGAGCTCAGATTTTAGTCGGATTTGCTTCAATTCCTCTATTGGAAACGATAAAGCCCAAGAGCTTTCCGGCAGGTACGCCGAAAAAGCATTTTACCGGATTGAGCTTGATGTCATATGTTCGAAGATTGTCGAACGTAAGCCTCAAGTCGTCTATTAAAGACTCGACGTGTCTGGTTTTGATGACCACATCGTATACGTATGCCTCCACTGTTTTGCCTATTTGTGTTTCCAGGCATGTCTGAATCTGCATTGATAGGTTGCACCGGCGTTTTTAAGCCCGAAAGACATGGTTAAAACAGAAGGGGCTGTATGGAGTGATGAATGCTGTTGCGGCTTGATCGGACTCTGCCATCTTGATTTGATGGTATCCGGAGTATGCATCGAGGAAACACAATGAGTCATGTCCTACGATGGCGTCGATGATTTGATCGATGCGGGGGAGGGGGAAGGAATCCTTGGGGCAAGCCTTATTGAGGTCCTTGAAATTGATGCATAGGCGCCAGGATTTGTCCTTCTTTGGTACCATCACCAGGTTTGCTAGCCAGTCCGGATGTTTTATTTCTCTGATGAATCCGGCCTCGAGTAGCTTGGCTAGCTCTTCTCCCATGGCTTGTAACTTGGGTTCTGAAAAGCGCCGAAGAGTCTGCTTGACCGGCTTGTATCCCTTTAGTATATTTAGGCTATGCTCGGCCAGCCTGCGTGGGATACCTGGCATGTCTGAAGGGTGTCAGGCGAAGATGTCCCAATTCTTGCGCAAGAACTCTCGTAGTGCGGCGTCTATTGTAGGGTTCAGTTGTGCCCCAATTGATGTTGTTTTTGTGGGGTCCGTTGGGTGGACCTGGAATTTGACTATTTCGTCTACTGGTTTAAAAGAGGTGGACTTGGGTCGTTTGTCGAGTATCACGTCGTCCCTGTCCACAGCGCAGTTAACTCTTCGGCCGCGAGGGCTTCGGATAATGCCTCCAGGGCTAGTGCGGCGGTTTTATTTTCGGCGCGGAGTGCTATGTCCGGATCACTAGCTAGAGTGATGATTCCATTGGGCCCAGGCATTTTGAGCTTCATGTACCCGTAATGGGGTATAGCTTGGAAGCTTGTTAATGCATCCCGCCCTAAAAGGGTGTGGTATCCAATACTGAATGGGGCCACTTGGAATGTGATTTCTTCGGACCTATAATTCTCCGGCATGCCGAATACCACATCCAGTGTAATTTTTCCCACGCATCATGCCTCCCGACTAGGGATGATTCCTCTAAAGAGTCGTGCTGCTTTGCTCAATGCGGCTCTTATCTATTTCCATTTTGTTAAGAGTTTCCTCACAGATGAGGTTTAATCCGCTGTCGCCGTCCATTAGCACTTTAGTAAGCTGGAAGCCGTCCACAATTGGACTAAGGACCAAGCGGATGGTGCTCGGACTATTCGGAATTGAGGTTCGTCACTGGCATTGAAGGTTATGGCCGTGTCGTTCCACAGATTTATTGCTGCAACATGGCAGACTTCGGCGAGGCTGCGGAGTGCTCGCTTACGCCTATTGTTGGAGGCGAAAGTCTCGAAGACTATCAGTACTGTATTGTTATTCTCCGTGGGATGGTGTACTGCGATATTGTTGATGAGGAGGTCCTCGCTGTTCTTGGCCACCTGCCGGAGTATCCAACATGCTCTAAGGCTGTGTGTTGGTATGATGCCCGGTGTGCTGTGAATTTTGCATGGCCTGTTGAGCCATCCCTCCAGTACGGTTCCACGCCCTTTAGAGGGCTTTGGCTTCTTTGTAATTGGATTTGGTGACTTGCGAGAGCGCACCCTTGTAGTTCAGACGAGGGGTTTAGTGAGAGCCGGAGGATCCCAGAATTTTGTTTGGGTTTTCCAGGCGCTTTCCATCGCATAGTGCTTCTGTACTATGGTCGCCAAGTCGTTAAAGTGTGCTATGTCACGGAGACTTATGGCGTTGATAATTCCCTTGTCCATGCAATTTTTGCAAAAGAATGAGATTGCGTCTTCCTCGCGACAGTCCTTAACCTTGCTCATTACAAGGAGGAATCTGGCCCAGAAGTGATGTACTGTCTCTTGGGGCTCTTGTCTAATCTAGGAAAGATCACTTGTGTCTGGGTGGGCGGGTAGCTTTAAGTCCAAATCCTGACCCAATCTGAGACCCAGGGGCAAAGGAGCTCCCGAGCTTGGCAGCTCGGACTCTGGGATGTTGCCCAATATTTGTGGCATGTTGCCCGATTCTAAGTTCGGAGCCTGGGCCATGTCCTCCCGTAGACGGGTATCCGGACATAGTTCGTCCTCAAAATAGAGGAAGAATTGTTGTTTTGTTCCTCCACCACCGCTATCTGATGGGTGACCGGCGGAGAGTTAATCTCCCTTTGGTCGGGTTTAATCCCGATCCGATCATAGTCCATAGCGACTCCCAGGGCGGCGATGCGATCCAAGAGCTCGTTCAGGGAGGAGAGCTCCATTGGATCCGTCTGCTCGGTGAATTCTGAGCTGACGTGGAGGCTGTTCTTGATGACCTGAGAAGTCATCATCGGCATGGCGGCCGAACGGGTGGCCATGACGAAGCCGCCCAGCTAGAGAGTCTGGCCTACAGCCAGGGTTTCTCCAAAGGTGATGTTGTCCTTGACAAAAAGGCGATCCATCAAGCCTTATCGGGACGGCACAGTGGAACTCTCAATGAAAGCACCAATGTCGGTGTCAAAACCGGCGGATCTCGGGTAGGGGGTCCCGAACTATGCGTCTAAGGCAAATGGTAATAGGAGGCGGGGGACATGATGTTTTACCTAGGTTTGGGCCCTCTCGATGGAGGTAGTACCCTACTTCCTGCTTGATTGATCTTGATGATATGATTATTACAAGAGTTGATCTACCACGATATCGTAAAGGCTCAACCCTAGAAGCTAGCCTATGATTATGATTGTTCACCTCCTACGGACTAAACCCTCTGGTTTATATAGACACCCGAGGGGGCTAGGGTTATGTAGGGTCGGTTACAGAGAAGGAGATCTACATATCCGAATTGTCAAGCTTGCCTTCCACGCAAAGGAGAGTCCCACCCGGACACGGGATGAAGTCTTCAATCTTGTATCTTCATAGTCCAATAGTCCGGCCCAAGTATATAGTCCGGCTGTCCGAGGACCCCTTAATCCAGGACTCCATCACTCGCTTCTACCACGGTTTTTTCCGTCATGGACGGCCCAAAGAATGTCATGCAGTTGCATCTCCGGCCCGCCCAGGACGAAAAGCCCATTTTTTGTCATGACTTTTTGTCATAGAAGTAGGAGCCCACCACATCTATGATGATACCGGGTTTTGTCAGAATTATCGTCATAGAAGTGTCATAAGTATGACAGAAAAAAAAAATTTCAGCCCAAAATGTCACGGATGTGTCTTTTTTTTGTAGTGATATCATTATCTTCATTATCTTTCTATGTGCATAATGTATTGTCTTCACACTTTGAAGATGGCCTCCATAAAGATAAACCTTCCATGTGCATTTGCATTCAAAAGCAAATTGTTTATATGCACATCTTCAGGGGGAGCCTCGTCATATGTATGAAGACAATACTCACAACAACACTAAACTTTCACATACTTTTATCCCCGTTGAAAACTTCAACCAGTTTGTCATCAATCACCATAAAGGGGGAGATTGTAAGTGCATCTAGTGCCACCCCTAGTTGGTTTTGGAGTATTAACGACAAACTTGGTTGAGGGACTAATGTGTTTGTGAGAATTGCGGGATAACACAGGTAGTAGTCCCATATTGATTCGGTTTACCTACCAGAGATGACCCCTAAAAATGTGTGAAGACATTGAAGACAATGGTGGTCTGTGAAGATATTCACATTGAAGACTATGACAAGAGAAGACATCGCACGAAGACTATGGAGTGCGAAGACATAGTTGTTTCATAGTTTTCTTTTTTCTTTGTTGAGTCATAGGAACCATCGTACTGTTAAGTGGGGTTCAAGTGAACAAAGTCAGAGTGACTAAAGTGATGCTCAACCAAATCCTATGTCTTTGAGCGAATACAATGAGAGCAAATATTATCCAGAGCTGGATGAGTCAGCTTTGCTTGTAGCCCAAGTCAAGCTGTCACGTGTGTTTGAAATCTGACCATTGGACACGTGTCAGTTCCTTAGTGACCCAGGGTCATTTTGGAAAAATCAGGTCGGGTTGCCTCCTGGCTATAAATATCCCATCCCCTACACCATAAATTGGTGGCTGCTTAGAGTTAGTGCACGGCTTTTGTCGTTTGAGAGCAACCCACCTCTGAAGCCTTTGAGAGAGAAATCCTTGCGAGGACAAAGACCAAAACACCCAGAGCAAAAGAGTGTTAGGCATTACTGAAGTCTTTCTGTCTGCGTGATCTAAAGACTTATTACACTTGAGGACTGTCGGTGTCAAAACCGGCGGATCTCGGGTAAGGGGTCCCAAACTGTACGTCTAAGGTCGGATGGTAACAGGAGATGGGGGACACGATGTTTACCCAGGTTTGGTCCCTCTCTATGGAGGTAATACCCTACTTCATGTTGATTGATCTTGATGAATATGAGTATTACAAGGGTTGATCTACCACGAGATCGTAATGGCTAAAACCCTAGAAGTCTAGCCTATATGATTATGATTGCCTCTACGGACTAAACCCTCTGGTTTATATAGACACTGGAGGGGACTAGGGTTATACAAAGTCAGTTACAGAGAAAGGAATCTACATATCCGAATCGTCAAGCTTGCCATCCACGCCAAGGAGAGTCCCATTCGGACATGGGAAGAAGTCTTATGTCTTGTATCTCCATATCCCAACAGTCCGGTCCATGTCAATAGACGGACGTCCGAGGACCCCTTAATCTAGGACTCCCTCAGTAGCCCCCGAACCAGGCTTCAATGACGAGGTGTCCGGCGCGCAGATTGTCTTCGGCATTGGAAGGCGGGTTCCTTCTCCGATTATTTCAAAGTACCAGACTCAAAGAGCAGTATCCGGCTTTTCATTTAATGTCGCGCTCATCGGCTTCCACGCCTTCATGATTTCAGCTTCCACATGTCGAGCGAATATGAGAGGTCGGGGCATTTGTGCACATACCACCCTGACCATGTAAGAAAGTTGTCTATTTAAAGAGATGGGGATCTTCAGATCCAGTCCACACCAAGCGAGGAATCCTCAAAGCCTGCCAGCAGAAACCACCCCAACATGGCTAGCGCCCTTGCTACCTCTTGAGCACTGCATTGGTTTTCCCTTGAAGAGGAAAGGGTGATGCAGCAAAGTAGCATAAGTATTTCCCTCAGTTTTTGAGAACCAAGGTATCAATCCAGTAGGAGGCTTCACATAAGTCCCTCGTACCTACACAAACAAACAAGAACCTCGCAACCAACGCGATAAAGGGGTTGTCAATCCCTTCACGGCCACTTGCGAAAGTGAGATCTGATAGAGATAATAAGATAAGATAAATATTTTTGGTATTTTTATGATATAGATTGAAAAGTAAAGGTTGCAAAATAAAGTATATTAGAAACTTATATGATGAGAAATAGACCCGGGGGGGCATAGGTTTCACTAGTGGCTTCTCTCAAGATAGCATAAGCATTACGGTGGGTGAACAAATTACTGTCGAGCAATTGATAGAAAAGTTCATAGTTATGAGAATATCTAGGCATGATCATGTATATAGGCATCACGTCCGTGACAAGTAGATCGAAACGATTCTGCATCTACTACTATTACTCCACACATCAACTGCTATCCAGCATGCATCTAGAGTATTAAGTCCATAACAACAGAGTAACGCATTAGGCAAGATGACATGATGTAGGGATAAACTCAAACTATATGATATAAACCCCATCTTTTTATCCTCGATGGAAACAATACAATACGTGCCTTGCTGCCATGCTGTCACTGGGAAAGGACACCGCTAGATTGAACCCAAAGCTAAGCACTTCTCCCATTGCAAGAAAGATAAATCTAGTAGGCCAAACCAAAGTGATAATTCAAAGAGACTTGCAAAGATAACCAATCATACATAAAAGAATTTAGAGGATATTAAAATATTTCTCATAGATAAACTTGATCATAAACCCACAATTCATCGGATCTCGACAAACACACCGCAAAAAGAGTTACATCGAATAGATCTCCAAGAAGATCGAGGACAACTTTGTATTGAGATTCAAAGAGAGAGAAGAATCCATCTTTCTAATAACTATGGACCCGAAGGTCTGTGGTAAACTACTCACAACTCATCGGAGAGGCTATGGTGTTGATGTAGAAGCCCTCCGTGATCGATTCCCCCTCCAGCGGAGCGACAGAAAAGGCTCCAAGATGGGATCTCACGGGTACATAAGGTTGCGGCGGTGGAAATAGGGTTTCGTGGTGCTCCTGGATGTTCTCGGGGTACGTAGATATATATATATATATATAGGTGAAGGAGGTCGGTCAGCGGAGCCACGAAGGGCCCACAAGGATGGGGGCGCGCCCACCCCTCTAGGGCGCGCTCTCCTGCCTCGCGGCCGCCTCGGCTGCTTCTTGACATCCACTCCAAGTCTCCTGAATTGCGTTTGTTCCAAAACGATCGCTCCCGAAGGTTTCATTCCGTTTGGACTCCGTTTGATATTCCTTTTCTTTGAAACACTGAAATAGGCAAAAAAACAGCAATTTGGGCCGGGCCTCCGGTTAGTAGGTTAGTCCCAAAAATGATATAAAAGTGTAAAGTAAAGCCTATAAACATCCAAAACGGGTAATATCATAGCATGGAACAATCAAAAATTATAGATACGTTGGAGACGTATCAGCCCCCAGCTCTTCCTCTCGCCCCCACGGCCCCAAAAAAGCGATTGGGAAAAGTGTTCCATATCCCACAATCAGCTAGCGAAGCTTCAGACACAAGGGTTTCTTCCCCCCACAGATCTAGTCCCCGTTCGAGCCTAATTGGCTTCCTTCGATGGTGGGGTGCAGGCAGAGAATTCCCCCAACCCATCCAGGGGGGAACGAGTATGCTTTGTTCCCTACTTATTCAGAGGCATCGGATTTCCAATCCATCCATTCCTCTGAGGGCTTCTGAAGTATTATGGCCTCCACCTGCACAATTTCACTCCTGCCTCCATCCTGCACATTGCGGGTTACCTTGCTCTTTGTGAGCTATTCCTGGGTTGCGAGGCCCATTTTGAATTATGGAAGAAACTATTCTGCCTCGTCCCTCGTAATCAAGAGGGAACAATATTTCAAGTGGGCGGCGCCGAGGTATGGTGCATCGCCGGGATCGGATACCTGTCCGGCACGCCGAAGAAGGCATCCGAAGAGTGGCCTTCCGAATGGTTCTATATTGAGGACGTCTCCCTTCCCGACCCAGTCTGAATGGGTCTTCCCGAATTTTCAAGTGCTCCGTTGAAGAAGCGCCACACCTGGCTCCCTTGGAGCCTCAGGGAGGAAGATAGCACTTAAGTCCGTCAATTGATGAGCAAGATAAAGACGCTCGCCCAATCCGAATTGTCAATAGTCGAGGTTATGGCGACATCCATAGTACGGGGGGTCCAGCCACTCCAATACAGAGGGTGTCCCATATGGCACTATAACGGAGAAGATGACGCCACCCGCTGCGGTTGGAATGGTCTGACACCCCCACCGCTTTGGCCAAAATACTGGCCGGACTATACAAAGGGGAGAAAGAGGAGTTCATCCGCATTAAGCGTCGAGATGGATTTTCCATGTACAATCCTCCTAGCTGGGTAAGTTCCAATCCCATTACTCTACTCAATTTACTCCCTGAGTGTGGCACCCTGGCTCAGAGAAACCGGAACGCCCCGTATTCCAGCCCAGAGATCGAGGAGAAGTCTCTGGAATATGGCACTACTTGACATAGAACAAAACAACTCTTATTACAAAGGATAAATACACAGGTCTGATGTTACAAAGGTTCACATCAGCATGGCGACACTACCCCTGCGATACTACACTTGCTCTATGCTAGCAGCAGAACAACTCGTAGCAGCGGAAACCTTCTAGCAGCAGAACAACGACGAAGATGGTGAACTCCACTCCGCAGGGACTCTGGCTGGGACATGATCTAGCTCGCACGAACGTAAACCACGACAAGCAATCAAGCAATCACGGCATCACCTGCAATCTGGCATGACACGCCAGGTCAGTACATTGAATGTACTTGCAAGCTCACAACAACCAAAAACATCAAGGCAAGACAACAACATAGCATTAAGCAGGTTAATTAAATTGACAGCTACCATGATACAACAGCAACTACTAATCATGATATGAAACTACTACAATACTGATAAATCACCATCTCAGATCTCCATAACCATATCTCTCTTGGCTAACCGGCCGAGCAATATACCATCTCGATCACCTCGTGATCAAAACCAAACGGTGATCTTTCCGGCGATCACTACCATGACCAACACTTGGTCTCAAACTGTGATCTTTCCGGCAATCACTACCACGACCAACACTTGGTCTCAAACTGTGATCTTTTCGGCGATCACTACCATGACCAACACTTGGTCTCAAACTGTGATCTTTCCGACGATCACTACCACGACCAACACTTGATCCCCAACATCATCATCAACATCCTGCCAATCTGTACTGCTCATAGTATCAACATATACATCACCTATAAGTCAATCCGTCATGTGAGTGCTGATCGAACGATGTGACCTAGTACGAACCCATGCCCATTACCGAGGACACGGCTATCGATAGATTAAACATACACACACACACACACACGCACACACACACACACTGCAGAGGTAGCGCACTTTACCCACACCACAGGATCCATGGCCTCGCACTCCCATTCGAGTGGACCAACGGCGTTCCGACAAAACTGATCTACTGCCATGACACTCTCCCAGCCACTCCGACTCACTCCCCACTGGGCTAAGTCATGGGTGGCCCCGTGTCTACCAAAGACTCAACGACCACCATCGTGGCCAAAACATAAATGATCCCACACGGGGACCCGCCGGCTATAACAACTACGGGCACACAAGGCTTATGTCCGCCTATCTGATCAGGGTAGCGCGCGCCCATTACCTTCCCTAGTTGGAGGCACCGGCGAGAGGCACGACAATAGACCACATAAGGGTCATCCCATACCGGCAAATGTGGTTGCACTGGAAAAGCCCGGTTCAGCGGCACCTGACCAACTTAATGACGGAATTTATCCCCAAAAGTATAACTGTGATAACTGATACTCCGATGTCAACTATCAAACTATAATCCAAGTCATAGCAATATCCAACAAATAATCTGAGCATAATATCGTCATACCAAAATACTCCGAGGATAGCATAACACTACTATCATGATGAATCCGGAAACAACAATCCTTCTACTCCAATAACAAGAATAAAGCTATCCACCTAAGATCCACATGTAAACACCATCTCTGAAAATAATACTCCCAGCAACAAAACATCAACTAGCATCATGAAAATAATCATACTAACCACTAATAATCCAAAGGTAACATGACATCCAAAGTAATACTCCAAAACATAAACAGATATCATCATGAAACAATCATAATACCAGTCACTAATACTCCAATGACAACATGATTACTCAACTACAAACAGAACTCCTGGTAATCCAAACAATGGCATGGCAACAGCAAGATCAAAACAACACTCCGAGAAAATGCCATGCACCAAGTCATGTAGCTAAAGCAATATTTTAAACAAGTTCAATTAGATTAAACCATGTCACTGCATTACAGTGATGCAAATGGAGGGTGTGGCTTGCCTGGGATGGAAGAAATCACCGGGAGAAAGTGCGAGAAACTCGCGGAATGAATCGCCGGAAAACATTCTCTCTCGGAGGGGGCTGAATAAGGGCAAGGTCATAATGGTCATTTTCAGAATGTCAAAACATGGTGAAAATGGTTTCATCAGAACGGGCTCGATGAAACAAAGAAGTGGGCTTTGGATTCACCTCATTTGGAGCTACGGTTAAAAAGTTATGGGGTGTTTTCTGCCAGGGACCTATCTACAAGAAAAATATCTTCAAACAGGGGCCTGGACAGGAAAACTGAAAGCGTAATCAGAGAAATACGCTTTCACTTATGCTTACGTGGCAGGGGGGTCAATGCGTGAGACTTACAGGCGGGGCCTGCCACTTATCCACGTGGACCGGACCGAGTCAACGCCTTAGAGGCCGACATGTGGGGCGCGGGTCTCCACTGGACAGCTGGCTGGGCGGCCTCTTCCTTCTCCATCGATGCCCGACGAATCAGAGGGAGGGTGTCGGTGGGAAATGACACCTATTGGATCACAAGAATCCCTACTATGGTTGTGGAGCGCGAGGTTGTGAGAAGAGCGGGATTAGTAATTGACACAGGGATCGTTTACCCAGGTTCGGGACGCAAGGATGCATAAAACCCTAGTCCTGCTTGGTGGATGTATTGAGTGTTCTTGATCTCTTGAACTAGCTATGGGTGTTGCGTGGTTCGAAAGAGCCGAATCCCTTCCCTGTATGCCACGGGCCTCCTTTTATAGGCGAAGGGGCTGCCACAGTGGCACACAGGAGGTGGAAAGGCCTATAGTGTTGCGAGCTTATCGCATGTATTACCGGACAAGATGCATTAAATGCATGGCTTAGGTGTCCCTCACTTTATCGAGGACGGGACCGAGGCTCGTCCCGTCCCGTCCATCGCCGCTCCTCCTCGCTTCAACATGCGCCCTGCCAGCGATGCATGTGGTGCCATGTAGGCAGGCAAGCAGCTGAGGTGGCATGGTGGTGGAGCCTCCATGAAGATCTTCATGCCGCCACGCAGGTGCATGCTGAGTTGGCTTGGAAGCTGCATGTTGCCACGCAAGTGCCTGCCCAGCTGGTTAGGCTGGCAGCTGCAAGCAAACAGCGGCGGGGAGTTGGTTGGTGCAGGCCCGGCAGTGGCCCTACTGTCGCCTCTGGCAAGGGTCTTGTCGGGTGTCCCGGCAGGGGTCTTGCCGTGGCGCGCTGGCATCCCCAGCAAGGACCTTGCCGGGGGTCTTGTGGATTCCTTCGGTAAGGATCTTGGTGAGGATTGTTGCCTTCCAATCCTCATTAGATCTTGAGCATTCTATGTCTTCACAAAGATCTGCATGCCACCATGGAGGTGCCTCCGGAGCCCTGGTCCAATGTGGTTGCTGGCGTTGGAGACCGTGGCTCGAGGGTGGCTCGCTCCGCTGGTGTGGGCGAGCTGCCCCGACAAGGGGCTTGCCAGGGCTGCGGAGGCTGCCCCCGGCAAGGGCCTTGCCGGGGAAACCTGCTTCGCCCATCTGCGCTTTGTGGCCTTGGTCCTTGATGTTGCCTTATTCGTCTCGAGCATTCGGCTTCTCTCCCGCTTCCCTCTCTTGCCCTGCTATGTGTGGCCGCGGCGCATGGCGTTGACTGCCCGTGCACAAGTAAAGGGGTCAAAAGAAGAGCCCCTACTTTTGTACACCGACAGGATCCCCCGGGCCTGGGCAATACATAAGCGTGACACGTTGTTAGGCCAGGCCCAAAACGGTGCGCGGGCAGGCGGGGCGGATTTTACCATGGTAACTATTCCGTCCGCTGCGCTTCCCCACGACATGCGTTAAACGCATGTCGTGGGGGTCATGCGCGCGCGCATGACGGAAGCATGCTGGCGTCATCCCATGGTGGACAGTAACGAGGCGGCTTGTGTGTCTCTTCGAGACTGCAGGGCCGCTGCTCATTTACTGCCCTCGCTTGGGAATCGTCGCTCCAGCGTACCACCGCGCCCATCCCCCGCGCCATGTTCGCTACATGCACGGTGCAGAGCGAATGACAGGTGCGCGGGATGTGGGAAGTCGCGCGCATGCGCAGGTTGATTCCCACGCGCCTTCAATGGAGCGGGGAGGGTGGTCGACGACCCCGCTTGCTGTCACTCCAACGGGCAGGATTGGCCGAGTGGGGGCGGCCGAGCCTCACCCCTGCCCCCTTATAAAGAGGGGAGCGGGAGGAACGGTGCCCCTCAATCCTTTGCCATCTGCCTCTCCTCATTCCCGCTTTCTCCTTTATTTTGTCATGGCGAGGGGGCGCGGCGATGCTTCATCGGTGGCGGCGAGGGTCTCGGCTAGACAACGCATCGCCCCTCCCCAAGAGCTTGTAGTGGCAGAGCCGGCCGCCAGAGGGAGGGGGAGGGGGCGAGGTCGAGGCCGGCGTGGCGCTCGAGGGAGAGGAGGACGGGGCGGCAGATCGGCCTTGCCTCCGCCAGCGGCCCGTGTTCTCTGTCATCTCCCTTTCAAATAATATATTATCTTCTGGTTCTTTAATCTTTGTTGTACAACCTATAACTATCAAATTTATTCATTGTAAACCAACTCAAAGCTCTAAATTGATGACCACATCTGCTACTATGATCTTGAAATATTTTTCTTGGGTCTCTGTTTCTATACTGAGAAAGGGAGCCTTGGCGCAGTGGTAAAGCTGTTGCCCCGTGACCATTAGGTCACGGGTTCAAGTCCTGGAAACAGCCTCTTACAGAAATGTAGTGAAAGGTTGCGTACTATAGATTCAAAGTGGTCGGACCCTTCCGCGGACCCTGCGCAAGCGGGAGCTACATGCACCAGGCTGCCCTTTTTTCTGTTTCTATACTGAACTTTAGGTAATCACCTACTGCTAAAAGACTTGCCCAGGCTATCTATGTCAAACATAATGATGCTCTCAATCATCCTGATGGGAAAAAATATCTCAAGTCATTGCTAAAACCTAATTTTATCAACAATGACTAACATTTTGAAAACATACCAGGTTTGTCGTAATGGATCAGATCAAGAGGTGCACATGCCCGCAAATCTGAAGTTATTAAAACATGTACCTTTTTCAAAGCACTCATGGTTTTAAATGAGATACAAGCACTACCTTGAAAAAAGGCCTCCTTAGCTGGTATATATTTTCTCGTATACATGGGGATCTAAATTCTTAATGTGTGTGCTTGCTCAAATGGAAGATTATTGAAAAATACACACTTTTCATTACTACTAGCCATGTCTTCTCAGAATGATTGAATAAATTCCATTCCTTTGTGCTGCACTTTACCTTCCATGGTTTTTGCAAAAGATGGCATAATATGCCACTTGCACCACCATTGATCTTTGAAATTTAGTTACTCCAGTTTTTTGTAAATAACAATTGTGTAGTCTTTGCCCTTTCCACTTACCATTACCGTTTTTGTGATGATACTTCACTTGAAATTTGTTTGGTGCTCCTCATCTGAAAATAGATTCAGAACGAGGTCACTTTTGTAATGCATGGGAGTTCAGGTTTTTTTTGCATGCATAGTTATATATGTTTATTTCTTTGAATTGAAAAGTTAGTGCATCTTGGTTGTTTCTGTTGTTTATCCAGGAGGTTCTTATAAATATATCTATGCCATTAACTGTCATCATTGTGTTTACAGCAGTTCATGGACCATCATGATGATATACTTAGTTCTTTAAACAAGAATGTTAAGAACTAAGGAGGGTTGTCTTGTCGAAGAGCTCTGTCGTGATGGCATCGCCACTCAGTGATGCCTCAGCAGGAAGGCCAATCGCGGGGAGGTGCGACATGGGTGGCCTAAAGAGCTAATTTGGTGTCCTCTCTTTGCCTCTTGTTTCCTCCGGCACTCGGATTTTGATGGCTAATATATTGACTTTCTAAACATCTTTAATTTATAAGGGATGTGGTAGTTATATACTTTTCATTTATGATAAGGGAGATCAAATCTGGGTGTTTTGCTTGCTGCTTTCTACTCCCTCCATTCCAAAATAGATTTTTTAGAGAAAAGGCATACGCCCGACTTTATAGATAAAGCCATGAGGCAGGTAGCAACCACACAGAAGTTTGAAACAAACAACCAACCAGACCCCAACCATGGGTCAAATAGAAGACCCGGAAAGAGACTACCCAAAATAAACTCGCCATCGGCGCCCACATCAACTAAGCATCCTGCTCTTGACTGCAAAGATTAGACGCCGAGGCCCGAACTTTGGAGATTAGCATAGAAAGCACTTCCTGGTCGTCCTCCTTAGTTAATGATTTCCATTGCTGCAAGAGAGCACATGATTTAAATAAGCAATCAGCAGGTTTAGCCGGAAACACATGTTCAATTGTAAACTTGTTCCTAGTCGTCCAAAGGGACCAGCACATAGCACCCAGGCCCACCCAAAAGATACGTCTGGAGACGCCAGACAAGTTACTTGCTAGGGTCCGGAGCTCTGAGAAGGAAGCAGGGGCCCAGGTAACATGAAGCCATTCTCTAACGCAGCTCCAAATGAGCTTAGCCAAGGCACAATGGAAGAAGATGTGTTCTGTATCCTCCAATTCACCACATAGAGCACAAAATTGAGAACCCGGCCCATTTCTTTTGTGAATCTGGTCAGCCGAAGGCAACCGGCCCCTAAAGGCTTGCCACAGGAAAATCTTAACTTTAGGAGGGATCCGGGCCTTCCAAATCTGAGAGAAACGGTTAAAGGGGAGCCACCAATAAGTTTAGAGTAAAGTGATTTAACAGAAAAGCGCCCCGAGGCAGAGTGCGGCCAGATCATGTTGGGGAACGTAGTAATTTCAAAAAAATTCCTACGCACACGCAAGATCATGGTGATGTATAGCAACGAGAGGGGAGAGTGTTGTCTACATACCCTTGTAGACCGTAAGCGGAAGCGTTAGCACAACGCGGTTGATGTAGTCGTACGTCTTCACGGCCCGACCGATCAAGCACCAAACTATGGCACCTCCGAGTTCTAGCACACGTTCAGCTCGATAACGTCCCTCGAACTCTGATCCAGCCGAGTGTCGAGGGAGAGTTCCGTCAGCACGACGGCGTGGTGACGATCTTGATGTTCTACTATCGCAGGGCTTCGCCTAAGCACCGCTACGATATTATCGAGGTGTACTATGGTGGAGGGGGGAACTGCACACGGCTAAGAGATCCAAAGGATCAATAGTTGTGTCTTTGGTGCTAGCCCTGCCCCTCTATTTATATGTTGAGCCCCGGGGTCGAAACTTGGAGCAAAAGCCTCCTCAAAGTCAGTTTTGCCTGAAAGGCAAGAGTCCCACTCGGACTCCAGGACCAAACGCCACAATCCATGGCGTCTGGCCCAGACGCCATGGGGCTCGGCGTCTGGCCCAGGGCCAGACGCCAGGGTCTCCGGCGTTTGGCCCCCTGGCCCCCGCAAAACTCCTTTTGCACCGACCTAAAGCCTCATGGGCTTGACCCCTTGGCCTAACCATATCATCCAATATATGAATCTTTACGTCTCGACCATTTCGAGACTCCTCGTCATGTCCCCGATCTTATCCGGGACTCCGAACTCCTTCGGTACATCAAAACATGTAAACTCATAATATAACTGTCATCGAAACCTTAAGCGTGTGGACCCTACGGGTTCGAGAACAATGTAGACATGACCGAAACACGTTTCCTATCAATAACCAATAGCGGAACCTGGATGCTCATATTGGCTCCCACATATTCTACGAAGATCTTTATCGGTCAGACCGCAGAACAACATACATTGTTCCCTTTGTCATCGGCATGTTACTTACCCGAGATTCGATCGTCGGTATCCAATACCTAGTTCAATCTCGTTACCAGCAAGTCTCTTTACTCGTTACGTAATGCATCATTCCGTAACTAACTCATTAACTACATTGCTTGCAAGGCTTATAGTGATGTGCATTACCGAGAGGGCCCAGAGATACCTCTCCGACAATCGGAGTGACAAAACCTAATCTCGAAATACGCCAACCCAACATGTACCTTTGGAGACACCTGTAGTACTCCTTTATAATCACCCAGTTACGTTGTGACGTTTGGTAGTACCCAAAGTGTTCCTCCGGTAAACGGGAGTTGCATAATCTCATAGTTACAGGAACATGTATAAGTCATGAAGAAAGCAATAGCAACATACTAAACGATCAAGTGCTAGGCTAACAGAATGGGTCATGTCAATCACATCATTCTCCTAATGATGTGATCTCGTTAATCAAATGACAACACATGTCTATGGTTAGGAAACATAACCATCTTTGATTAATGAGCTAGTCAAGTAGAGGCATACTAGTGACGTTATGTTTGTCTATGTATTCACACATGTATCATGTTTCCGGTTAATACAATTCTAGCATGAATAATAAACATTTATCATGAAATAAGGAAATAAATAATAACTTTATTATTGCCTCTAGGGCATATTTCCTTCAGTCTCCCACTTGCACTAGAGTCAAGAATCTAGTTCACACTGCCATGTGATTTAACACCAATATTCACATCTGTATGTGATTAATACCCATAGTTCACATTGTTATGTGATCAACACCCAAAGGGTTTACTAGAGTCAATAATCTAGTTCACATCACTATGTGATTAACACCCAAATAGTACTAAGGTATGATCATGTTTTGCTTGTGTGAGAAGTTTAGTCAACGAGTCTGTCATAATCAGAGTCGTATGTTTTTGCAAATATTCTATGTCCAGAATGCTCTGCACGGAGCTACTCTAGCTAATTGCTCCCACTTTCAATATGCATCCAGATTGAGACTTAGAGTCATCTGGATTGGTGTAAAAGCTTGTATCGACGTAACCTTTTACGACGAACCTTTTGTCACCTCCATAATTGAGAAACATATCCTTATTCCACTAAGGATAATTTTGACCAATGTCCAGTGATCTACTCCTAGATCACTATTGTACTCCCTTGCCAAACCAGGATAGAGTATACAATAGGTCTGGTCCATAGCATGGCATACTTTTATAGAAACTATGACTGATGCATAGGGAATGACTTTCATTCTCTTTCTATTTTCTGCCGTGGTCGGGATTTGAGTCTTACTCAATTTCATACCTTTGCAACACCGGCAAGAACTCTTGCTTTGAATGTTCCATTTTGAACTACTTCAAAATCTTGTCAAGGTATGTACTCATTGAAAATCTTATCAAGCGTCTTGATCTATCTTAATAGATCTTGATGCTCAATGTGTAAGTAGCTTTGCTGAGGTCTTTCTTTGAAAAAACTCCTTTTAAACACTCCTTTATGCTTTGCAGAATAATTCTACATTATTTCCGATTAACAATATGGCATTCACATATACTTATCAGAAATGTTGTAGTGCTCCCACTCACTTTCTTGTAAATACAGGCTTCACCGTAAGTCTGTACAAAACTATATGCTTTGATCAACTTATCAAAGCGTATATTCCAACTCTGAGATGCTTGCACCAGTCCATAGATGGATCGCTGGAGCTTGCACATTTTGTTAGCACCTTTAGGATTGACAAAACCTTCTGGTTGCATCATATACAACTCTTCTTTAAGAAGACCATTAAGGAATGCAGTTTTGACATCCATTTGCCAGATTTCATAAAATGTGGCAATTGCTAACATGATTCGGACAGACTTAAGCATCGCTACAGTTGAGAAAATCTCATTGTAGTCAACACCTTGAACTTGTCAAAAACCTTTTTGCGACAAGTCGAGCTTTGTAGATAGTAACACTACTATCAACGTCCGTCTTCCTCTTGAAGATCCATTTATTTCTTATGGTTTGCCGATCATCGGGCAAGTCCACCAAAGTCCACACTTTGTTCTCATACATGGATCCTATCTCAGATTTCATGGCCTCCAGCCATTTTGCCGAATCTGGGCTCATCATCGCTTCCTCATAGTTCGTAGGTTTATCATGGTCTAGTAACATGACTTTCAGAACAGGATTACCGTACCACACTGGTGCGGACCGTACTCTGGAAGACCTACGAGGTTCTGTAGTAACTTGATCTGAAGTTTCATGATCATCATCATTAGCTTCCTCACTAATTGGTGTAGGAATCACTGGAACTGATTTCAGTGATGAACTTCCATTTCGGGAGAAGGTATAGTTACCTCATCAAGTTCTACTTTCCTCCCACTCACTTCTTTCGAGAGAAACTCCTTCTCTAGAAAGGATCCATTTTTAGCAACGAATATCTTGCCTTCGGATCTGGGATAGAAGGTGTACCCAACAATTTCCTTTGGGTATTCTATGAAGACGCACTTCTCCGATTCGGGTTTGAGCTTATCAGGATGAAACTTTTTTCACATAAGCATCGCAGCCCCAAACTTTAAGAAACGACAACTTGGGTTTCTTGATAAACCACAGTTCATATGGTGTCGTCTCAACGGATTTAGATGGTGCCCTTTTAACATGAATGCAGCTATCTCTAATGCATAACCCCAAAACAATAGTGGTAAATTAGTAGGAGACATCATAGATCACACCATATCCAATAAAGTGCGGTTATGACGTTCGGACACACCATAACGTTGTGGTATTCCAGGTGGCGTGAGCTGTGAAACTATTCCATGTTGTTTTAATTGAAGACCAAACTCGTAACTCAAATATTCGTCTCCGCGATCAGATCGCAGAAACTTTATTTTCTTGTTACGATGATTTTTCCACTTCACTCTGAAATTCTTTGAACCTTTCAACCATCTCAGACTTATGTTTCATCAAGTAGATATACCCATATCTGCTCAAATCATCTTGTGAAGGTCAGAAAATAACGATACCTGCCACGAGCATCAACACTCATTGGATCGCATACATCGGTATGTATTATTTCCAATAAGTCAGTAGCTTGTTCCATTGTTCTGGGGAACGGAGTCTTAGTCATCTTGCCCAAAAGGCACGGTTCGCAAGCATCAAATGATTCATTACCAAGTGATTCCGAAAATCCATCTTTATGGAGTTCCTTCATGCGCTTTACACCGATATGACTCAAACGGCAGTGCCACAAATAAGTTGCACTATCATTATTAACTTTGCATCTTTTGGCATCAATATTATGAATATGTGTATCACTACGATCGAGATCCAACAAACTATTTTCATTGGGTGTATGACCATTAAAGGTTTTATTCATGTAAACAGAACAACAATTATTCTCTAACTTTAAATGAATAACCGTCTTGCAATAAACATGATCAAATCATATTCATGCTCACCGCAAACTCCAAATAACATTTATTTAGGTTTAACACTAATCTCGAAAATATTAGGGAGTGTGTGATGATGATCATATCAATCTTGGAACTACTTCCAACACTCATCGTCACTTCCCCTTCAACTAGTTTCTGTTTATTATGTAACTCCTGTTTCGAGTTACTAATCTTAGCAACCGAACAAGTATCAAATACTCAGGGGCTACTATAAACACTAGTAAGGCACACATCAAACACCTGTATATCAAATATACCCTTGTTCACTTTGCCATCCTTCTTATCCACCAAATATTCAGGGCATTTCCGCTTCCAGTGACCATTTCCTTTGCAGTGTAATCACTCAGTTTCAGGCTTTGGTCCAGCTTTGAGCTTCTTCGCGAGAGTGACAACTTGCTTGTCATTCTACTTGAAGTTCCCTTTCTTTCCCTTTGCCCTTTTCTTGAAACTAGTGATCTTGTCAACCATCAACACTTGATGCTCTTTCTTGATTTCTACCTTCGTCGATTTCAACATCACGAAGAGCTTGGGAATCGTTTTCGTCATCCCTTGCATACTATAGTTCATCACAAAGTTCTACTAACTTAGTGATGGTGACTAGAGAATTCTGTCAATCACTCTCTTATCTGGAAGATTAACTCCCACTTGATTCAAGCGATTGAAGTACCCAGACAATCTGAGCACATGCTCACTAGTTGAGCGATTCTCCTCCATCTTTTAGCTATAGAACTTGTTGGAGACTTCATATCTCTCAACTCGGGTATTTACTTGAAATATTAACTTCAATTCCTGGAACATCTCATATGGTCCATGACGTTCAAAACGTCTTTCAAGTCCCGATTCTAAGCCGTTAAGCATGGTGCACTAAACTATCAAGTAGTCATCATATTGAGCTAGCCAAACGTTCATAACGTCTGCATCTGCTCCTGCAATAGGTCTGTCACCTAGCGGTGCATTAAGGACATAATTCTTCTGTGCAGCAATGAGGATAAACCTCAGATCACAGATCCAATCCACATCATTGCTACTAACATCTTTCAATACAATTTTCTCTAGGAACATATCAAAATAAACATATGAAAGCAACAACGCAAGCTATTGATCTACAACATAATTTGCAAAATACTACTAGGACTAAGTTCATGATAAATTTAAGTTCAATTAATCATATTACTTAAGAACTCCCACTTAGACAGACATCTCTCTAGTCATCTAAGTGATCACGTGATCCAAATCAACTAAACCATGTCCGATCATCACGTGAGATGGAGTAGTTTCAATGGTGAACATCACTATGTTGATCATATCTACTATATGATTCACGTTCGACCTTTCGGTCTCCGTGTTCCGAGGCCATATCTGTATATGCTAGGCTCGTCAAGTATAACCTGAGTATTCCGCGTGTGCAACTGTTTTGCACCCGTTGTATTTGAACGTAGAGCCTATCACACCCGATCATCACGTGGTGTCTCAGCACGAAGAACTTTCGCAACGGTGCATACTCAGGGAGAACACTTCTTGATAATTAGTGAGAGATCATCTTAAAATGCTACCGTCAATCAAAGCAAGATAAGATGCATAAAGGATAAACATCACATGCAATCAATATAAGTGATATGATATGGCCATCATCATCTTGTGCTTGTGATCTCCATCTTCGAAGCACCGTCATGATCACCATCGTCACTGGCGCGACACCTTGATCTCCATCGTATCATCGTTGTCGTTACACCATCTATTGCTTCTACGACTATCGCTACCGCTTAGTGATAAAGTAAAGCAATTACAGGGTGTTTGCATTTCATACAATAAAGTGACAACCATATGGCTCCTGCCTGTTGCCGATAACTTCGGTTACAAAACATGATCATCTCATACAATAAAATATAGCATCACGTCTTGACCATATCACATCACAACATGCCCTGCAAAAACAAGTTAGACGTCCTCTACTTTGTTGTTGCAAATTTTACGTGGCTGCTATGGGCTTAGCAAGAACCGTTCTTACCTACGCATCAAAACCACAACGATAGTTCATCAAGTTAGTGTTGTTTTAACCTTCGCAAGGACCGGGCGTAGCCACACTCGATTCAGCTAAAGTGAGAGAGACAGACACCCGCCAGCCACCTTTAAGCACGAGTGCTCGTAACGGTGAAACCAGTCTCGCGTAAGCGTACGCGTAATGTCGGTCCGGGCCGCTTCATCTCACAATACCGCTGAACCAAAGTATGACATGCTGGTAAGCAGTATGACTTGTATCGCCCACAACTCACTTGTGTTCTACTCGTGCATATAACATCAACGCATAAAACCTAGCTCGGATGCCACTGTTGAGGAACGTAGTAATTTCAAAAAAATTCCTACGCACACGCAAGATCATGGTGATGTATAGCAACGAGAGGGGAGAGTGTTGTCTACATACCCTTGTAGACCGTAAGCGGAAGCGTTAGCACAACGCGGTTGATGTAGTCGTACGTCTTCACGGCCCGACCGGTCAAGCACCAAAACTACGGCACCTCCGAGTTCTAGCACACGTTCAGCTCGATGACGTCCCTCGAACTCCAATCCAGCCGAGTGTCGAGGGAGAGTTTCGTCAGCACGACGGCGTGGTGACGATCTTGATGTTCTACTGTCGCAGGGCTTCGCCTAAGCACCGCTACGATATTATCGAGGTGTACTATGGTGGAGGGGGGCACCGCACAAGGCTAAGAGATCCAAAGGATCAATTGTTGTGTCTTTGGTGCTAGCCCTGCCCCTCTATTTATATGTTGAGCCCCGGGGTCGAAACTTGGAGCAAAAGCCTCCTCAAAGTCGGTTTTGCCCGAAAGGCTCCCACTCGGACTCCAGGACCAAACGCCACAATCCATGGCATCTGGCCCAGACGCCATGGGCCTCGGCGTCTGGCCCAGGGCCAGACGCCAGGATCTCCGGCGTTTGGCCCCCTGGCCCCCGCAAAACTCCTTTTGCACCGACCTAAAGCCTCATGGGCTTGACCCCTTGGCCTAACCATATCATCCAATATATGAATCTTTACGTCTCGACCATTTCGAGACTCCTCGTCATGTCCCCGATCTCATCCGGGACTCTGAACTCCTTCAGTACATCAAAACATGTAAACTCATAATATAATTGTCATCGAAACCTTAAGCGTGCGGCCCTACGGGTTCGAGAACAATGTAGACATGACCGAAACACGTTTCCGGTCAATAACCAATAGCGGAACCTGGATGCTCATATTGGCTCCCACATATTCTACGAAGATCTTTATCGGTCAGACCGCAGAACAACATACGTTGTTCCCTTTGTCATCGGTATGTTACTTACCCGAGATTCGATCGTCGGTATCCAATACCTAGTTCAATCTCGTTACCAGCAAGTCTCTTTACTCTTTACGTAATGCATCATTCCGTAACTAACTCATTAGCTACATTGCTTGCAAGGCTTATAGTGATGTGCATTACCGAGAGGGCCCAGAGATACCTCTCCGACAATCGGAGTGACAAAACCTAATCTCGAAATACGCCAACCCAACATGTACCTTTGGAGACACCTGTAGTACTCCTTTATAATCACCCAATTACGTTGTGACGTTTGGTAGTACCCAAAGTGTTCCTCCGGTAAACGGGAGTTGCATAATCTCATAGTTACAGGAACATGTATAAGTCATGAAGAAAGCAATAGCAACATACTAAATGATCAAGTGCTAGGCTAACAGAATGGGTCATGTCAATCACATCATTCTCCTAATGATGTGATCCCGTTAATCAAATGACAACACATGTCTATGGTTAGAAAACATAACCATCTTTGATTAATGAGCTAGTCAAGTAGAGGCATACTAGTGACGTTATGTTTGTCTATGTATTCACACATGTATCATGTTTCCGGTTAATACAATTCTAGCATGAATAATAAACATTTATCATGAAATAAGGAAATAAATAATAACTTTATTATTGCCTCTAGGGCATATTTCCTTCAGATCACCGAGTCCAAATTCACGGAGAGCGTTGGGAAGAAGGCAGTAAGGCATTGCCAATCTTCAAACTCTTCAGGCGACAAGGATCGGTGAAAGGTCAGGTTCCAACCATGGGCAGCCAACTTCGCAATAGAAATATCCGGGTCAGGGCAATAAGAAAATAAGGTGGGGAATGTCACAGAGAGCGGTGAATCTCCACACCACCAGTCCAGCCAAAATCTAATTGAGGAGCAATCCCCAACTACAAATTTAACATGAGCCTGGAACAAAGGCCTAACTTTAACCAAGGCCTTCCAAAACTGAGAACCACCACGAGCATTAGCAAACATCGGGCTAGAGGAAGGAAAATACTTAGCCTTAAGAATGGAGAGCCAGAGTGGCTGATCCCCAGCACTCATAATCTTCCACCACCATTTAATCATCAAACATTGGTTCATGATGGAAGTATTGATGATACCCAACCCTCCAAGGTTTTTGGGTCTGCACATTAGTTTCCACTTAACGAAACAACATTACGATGATTATCAGTAGCATTCCAATAAAAAAAATCACGGTGTTTGTCGAAACCAGCATGGATCCCGCCCGATAATAAGTAGAAGCCCATAAGAACATGGGGAGGGAAGACAGACAAGCATTGATCAAAGCAACTTTACCCGGGTTGGTATCATACCTCCCACGCTAGGGTAACACCCTGTTGCCCACCTTGGTGACCATCGGGGCAAATTCTTTCGCATGAAGTACGTCCGGAGAAATGGGAAGGCCCAGATATTTGAAAGGGAAGGACCCTAGCTTACAATTAAGAAGGTGTGCCACACGCACAGCTTCAGCGTCACCCACACCAGTAACAATAATCTCGCTCTTCGCAAAGTTGATCTTAAGACCCGACATAGCTTCGAAGCAGAGGAGAATGAATTTGAGGTTAGCGAGGCAGGAGTCATCCAACTCGACCATAATAATAGTGTCATCCACATATTGAAGGTGAGTCATCCCTTCAGGTAGAAGATTAGAAATAACCGGAGCGATGTGCCCATGAATAGCTGCCCTGGAGAGGATACGGGAAAGGGCATCCGCCACAAAATTGAACAAGATGGGAGATGCAGGGTCGCCTTGCCGAAGGCCCCTGCCATTAGAAAAAAAAATACTAACCTGACCTTTAACTGAAATGGCAGTATGGCCTCCCGAGACCAACTGCATGATTTTGTGCACAAAGGGTCCCTCAAACCCTTTTGCCAAAAGCACCCTCCTCAAAAAAGGCCAGCTCACCGAGTCGTAGGCATTCTCAAAATCAAGCTTTAGAATCACGGCTTTAGACTTACGGATCTTGAGGTCATTCACAATTTCATGTAAACATAGGATCCCAACCAAAATGAAACGACCTTTGATAAAGGCAGATTGGAAGGAGCTGGTGGAACAGTGAGCAATGGGGGAAAGGCGCGTGGCGAGCCCTTTGGCAGGGAATTTAGCGAAATTATTGATTAGGGCAATAGGCCGAAACTGCGAGATCAGGAATTTAGCGAAATTATTTATGTCACCCAATCTATGCTCCAGCCTGTTTCTATGTGCCAAAATAGATGACTCAACTTTATACTAAGTTAGTACAAAGTTGAGTCATCTATTTTAGAACAGAGGGAGTAGGAGTTTCCCCTCTGTCTACTATCAAATGTGGAACGCTATGTCCTGATCGTGTGAAAATGTACCCTGTTGCAGTTGCTCTGTCTTCACAAATTACTATCCAACTGTAAGTCTGTTCTAAAGTCTAAGCCCTATGTAAATCTCATGGAAGATTGGCCCATTTAATTTGAACCAAAAAGGGTAATATGCTCCGAGTTGCTTGGATCTGTCCAGAGCTGAAAAATAGATATACTTTGAAAGCTTGATATATGAGTATTTAACTGAAGGAGTAGACATTTCTTGTTCTTGGTCGTCGCAATTTTTGTTTATTCCATTCAAAAGAGATGGATTACAATTACTTTACACGCACACCCACAACCACACCCGGGCACAAGGTCTGTTATTCCTTTAAATTGATTATTATGACATAAAAACAGGCTGGGGCATAGATTGGGTGACGTAAATATATGAATTGTTCAGAAAATACCAAATGGAACTCCACCAGACATTAACCAGCTGAGAGGATAGGCGACATTAACCAGAAAATACCAAATAGAACTCCCAGACACCGCCGCCTCTGCATCCACCTTGCTCCGCATAGCAGCATGTGTGCGGAAGCGGGAAAGGCGACCAGGAGGCAGGAGCAGATAGGCGTCGGCAACATGCACGGGGTGCGAAGTCCGGTAAGATGGGCGTGGCCTCCCCGTAGGCATTTCAGGATGGCGTGCCCGACGGCTCGGAATGTGCCTGCCCGGTGCACAGAAGGTATGCCTCAGGGCACGCCGGTGGCAACATGCACCTCGAGGCCCCGAAGCAGCCCAACCAGTACAGAGCCCCTCCGTACAGGAGGAACCCTGCCGCCGATGGAGCCAGCAATGGTGACGCGTATGAGAGCTCGGCCTTGGTGGCCCGCACGCAGTATGGGAGGATCACGTCCGCGCTAGAGGGCAGCAACGAGCAGATCACGCGGCACGAGAAGGTGCGCAGGATTTGCACCGATGCAAGGTGTCTCCCCATAGCAGCATGTGTGCAGCGACGGGGACAGGCAACCACATGCAGATTTTGAGGAGCGGCACGAGCATCAAGCACTGGATGATGCCAAGGTGAGCTTCCCCTGCGCTCCTGACCGCTCTCTCTCAATAATCTCCTCCTGATCTGGCTATTTATACATCTCCGTATGCCATTGGTGTTCTTCTAATTTGCAGGGATTATAGCAAGCAACCGTAGGTGGGTGAGTTCTTTCTTCTTGCATGAAATTCTTCTACTGATTCCTCAATGCTCTGTTCGTGACTTTGTTCTTGTTTTATCCTTTTTTTACTTTCCAGTTTCGATGCAATGGATATTGATTGTGGTAGTTTAGTGCAAAAATGTGTAACACTTATTTGATTTTTTATAATGAATTAGGTGGACTTTATGGGTAGTACTCTCACTGCTTAGCAAAGAGAATGAAGGGTTGACATTTACAGTCATGTTTGCCCTGCACAATTCCTGCAAGAGATGTACAGTGATCATCCTGATAACAGGCAAATCTCCTGTAACAAAACTTTTAGTGAGTACTACATCGGTCTGACTGCTGAAATACCATGCTTCAGAAAAAAAAAAGGCAAAAATGTTTTACGACTGAGGCATGGGAAGTATAGAGCAAAGAATGTGGTTTACAGTTTCCCTATTTTGTTAGATCAGGTAAGGTGTTGATTTGTTGCTTCATGTCAGCTATGTATGTAATCAAGAATCAGAAAAGCATACCAATATACTGCAATTCCAAAACTTAGAAAAATGAGAAGGATGCCCAAACCTACAGATTTGTATTTAATTTTTAGTACTACATGTTGCCACTGGGTCATTCTGCCATGTAATGTTCTTATACAAATATGTTTTATTAAATTCAGATTTCTCAGCGTGATAACCATATTTTCAACTAAAAAAGTGCTTCCTTAACTGGTCTATAGATGTTATACAAATATTATTTCTTTTACAAACTCAGATTTCTCAGCGTGATAAACATATTTTGAGTATAGCATGATTTGACACATGGGCTTTCTACTACCAATATCGAATATGTCCTTGCAAAATGAAAAAAAATCATCAACAACATGGGTTTAGCGAGCTTGTTGATGTGCGGGGTCCATCACGCGAAGGCAGCCCGAAGCTTCCCAGCTCTTGACCAAGTCAAAATTGAGCACGAGGCGATCGACTCTCAGCGTTTTCACCGCTAGGAAGCTTAGAGCATCCCTAGCAGACCTCGTATACCGCGGACCTTTAAAGGCCCTGTTTGGATACTCTAATTTAGCTAGAGGTTAGAGTTAGTTTCTAGCTCATGACTAACCCTGAACTAACTAACTCTAGCCAAAGAGGTGTTTGGATCACAAGGTTAGATTGACAATAAATGCACTTGATAGAGAAAGAAAAGTGGATTTTCAGTGGGTCCCATGAGAACTAGCTCTAATTAGCACCTCTTGACTGGCGGGATAGAGGAAAAAGTGATTTTTCAGTGGACCCCATGAGAACTAGCTCCAATTAGCACCTCTTGGATGGGATAGTTTTTTTTGGTGGGTTAGGTGCAACTAGATCCAATCTAATACTCATGTTTGGATACTTTAGGGCTATTTTAGCCCCAACTAGCTCAAACTAACTCTAACCCATGGAACCAAACAGGGCCAAAGTCGTTATAATGGCTGAGAAAAACGTGTTTTAAGGATTGAGTTTTGCTGCAGCTGAACAGATCCCGTAATAGTCAACCTGTAAAAAGAAATATTCTCTGGTTGTCCTCTTTCTCACGCCAATTTGAAATCGGCACATAGTGTAGGCCAGCGCAGCCGCCAGCGGACGGGCGGAGGAGGAAGACGCGGGGCGGCCGCGGCGCGCAAGCGGAGGCCGGACTCCAAGGACCTGTGGCCCTCGGGAGAGACACGCATCGAGCTAGCTAGCTCTGTTTGAATCAATCGATTGAGCTAGCTAGCTAGCTCCGTTCGAGAGTCGTGGAGCCACGAGCGAGCGCGACGGCCGAGGCGGGCGGCGGGCGAGCACGGCTGCCGGGCAGGAGGCCGGCGTCGGGGACGGACGGACGGTGCCGAGCCATGAAGGTTCCTACTCCCTCCTTTTATGTATATAGGGCCTAATGCGTTTTCCGAGACTAATTTTGACTACATGTTAGAGCAATAATATATGGCATGCAAGTTACACAAAGCACATCATCAAATTCGTACATGGAAGGAGCTTCTAATGATATAATTTTCACATTATACATCTTATATATTATTAATCTTATCAATAGTCAAAGGCAACCTCGAAAAATGTATTAGGCCCTATATATATGGAAGGAGGCAGTAGTTAGATTCCCGCCAACGATCTTTCGCGTATACAGGGCCCCCTCGGGTTGGCTCTGAAATCCTTATTTTCACAATTTCGACGGGATGTTTCCGCGCCCCTCAAAAAAATTTACGGGTCAAGCATGTTTGTTTATAGTGTCTGATCGTGCGGCTTTTTTCGCACTAACCCGTATTTGACGGTTATTTTGCGAGTTGGAGCATTATACGGGGTCTCTTAGTGATATAGGAGATTCCTCCTAGCCTGCATCACATTTTAAATACTTTTCACCGTCTGTAATACCTTCATTTTAAATTACAAGTGTACTCTCTCCGTTTCAAAATAGGCCAGTACTGGGCGCCGGTGCACCGGTCGAAACTTTCGGCCGGTCCAGCCGTAGTCGTTCGATTCACGTAATAATAATCGTCCAGATTGCATCTCCTCCCTTGCGCGTGGGTCAAAGCCTCCTCCATCCTCACGTGCAGGCTCGTTGCCGTCGGTAGCTTGCTCGCCGGAGCCGCTCGTCGGCGCGCTCGTCAGAGCCGCTCGTCGGCGCGCTCGTCAGAGCCGCTCGCTGGAGCTGCTCGTCGGCGCGCTCATCGGAGCCGCTCGCCGGACCTGCTCGTCGGCTTCCTCGTCGGCCTGCTCGTCGGCTTCCTCGCCGGGGTTGCTCGCCGGAGCCGCCGCTCGCCTGCATGCTCATCGGAGCTGCTCGCCGGTGCGCCATGTGCGATCGAACTTCGCCATGGCCGTTGCAGCAAATCACGTCGCCGGACGCAGCTTTTTTTGTGGCCGGTTGTAGCAAAAATCACGAAGCCATGTGCGATGTAGCAAAATGCGACACCGGTAGTAGCAAAATACGATGCCGGTTGTAGCATATTGTGATGCCAGTTGAAGCATCTAGCAAAAAAGATGTTGGTTTCAGCATCCCTGTGACAACGGTGGTCACATGTAGCAAAAAACATGGTGGTCATGCGATGTAACAAAAAGCGACGTTAGATGTAACTGTGTGGGACGCCGGTTGTAACAATTTGTGACAACGGTGGTAACATGCAAAAAAAACACAGGGCCGTATAATATAGCAAATCGTGAAGCCGGTTGTAGCTGCGTGGAAGCAGCTTGTAGCAATTTGAGACAACGGTTGTAGCATTAGGGAAACTACGATGTGGGCTGGAGGTAGAAGGGGAAGAGATAAGATAGAAAAGAGAGCCAGATGCGTAGGACCCGCCATGTGCGGGAGCAGTTTTGCATGCAGCAGTTTTGCGGAGAGCTAGGTGCGTAGGACCCGCCATGTGCGGGAGCAGTTTTGCATGCGGCTGCGCGTGCGGGTCGTGCTGCATGTGCGGGGGTTTGGGTGTGAGCGCGAGCGGCCGGCCGAAAGTTCGGCCGGCGCGCCGTTTCGAAACATTTCCCTTCAAAATAAGTGTCGTAGTTTTAATTCAAATTCGACACTTATTTTGGCTCTTCCAAGGAAATGATGCATGAAGAACAAGAAAAACTCCATTAAAACAGAGCAATTTTTCTGATTCATGTAGTAACTTGGCTGTTTGCTATCAATTTCATTTAAAACAACAAAGGACAAACATATGCAGGCACTGTGCATCACAGATAGAGAACAAAAGAAGCAATCTTTGAGCCCACAACGCCTAAAGCATACAAGGTACACAACTTGACTATCCAAAGTAAGCAATTTGTCCTGCATCACTTTGCCTAGCCCGATAACAAATCTTGCATTATACTTCCTCCGTCCGAAAAATCTTGTCTCAAACTTGTCCCTCAAATGGACGTATCTAGCACTAACTCTGTGCTAGACACATTCATTTGAGGGACAAGCTTTTTCGGACGGAGGGTGTACATGCTGAAGTTAAGAGGCATTTCCTAGGAATGGCATAGCCCTGGGGAGACCAAACACATTATATGTTACTGTTCATATCTTTGGCAGTATATAGCAATGTTGGTGCACAAGGATACAGTCTCATGGTTGTCGGTTTGTAACAGTCACCTTCATCCTGCACCTACCAATCTGATCACTTCTTCAGCTCAGGAATTCCTGTGAGCTTATCATCAGCAGCAGCGTCGTCCTTTGCTCTTACTAGATGACCAGTTGCGCCAATGGCACAAAGGCCGAGAGCAAGCCATGTATTGAAAGAGTGTACATTAATATTATTCGGGCACATATTGAAGTGATAAACATTAGACAGAGTCATAGCTGCACGTTTGACCATGGCGGCAAAAGCAAAAGCGAGCCAAGCATTTAAAGCATGTGCATGAGATTGATTTAGAATCAACTTAAAGATACTTATATTCCATTACATGAAAGCTTGGTGCTTAAAAGAAAATATTCAGATCACTTGGTAATAGCATACATTGGCTTTAAAAGACAGGCTATATTAGCATAGATGGATGGTGTATATAGTGATTGCCGTTAACCATCGCTCGAGTCTTGTACCTGCCGTCGGCAGGAAGGAAGGAACCTACGACCTAGGCGGACGAACAACCTAGCCGCACACTGCAGACAGGATCAGAGGCCTATAGACGAACAAAAAGAATCAAGCGACTATGTATAAAACAATAAGCAGATGGTACACTTTATTAATTATTTTTCTAGCTGTTTTTCCTTTATCACCAAGTAGTGCGTATTAGTTGGGTAAGAAATAACCAGGTGGTACACTTGATATTGGAACCCCCAATACATTTATTATTCTCTATTCATCCAAAGAACAAACCCGAGCAGGCATTGCGAGACTATTAAGAATCGGTATGAAACTAAGAAAAGTGGGCATCCTCAATAAAGATGGATATTGACCAATGGCATATGAGCACACAATCACCCAGGAAGAAAACCACCAGGACAAGCATAAGGTAAAACAAAAATTTATGATAAACAGTCTGTAGATAACAATATATATAGCTTCAAGTGCACTATATACCAGTAGACATGACCATGAGGACAGATTCAAAGCCAAATGGCATGGAAAGGAGTCAAATATATACCATAGAAAAACAAAACTGGGAGTGTCAAAAAGACGTAAACAGAGTATACAGATAGAACGGCATGGTAAGATAAATAACATGATGTAACAGTGGCTATGATTTGTTTCTGTTAAAACCATCACAGAGAAATAAAATTCACGTGAAAATATTTGCTTCCTACAGGCTTACAATGATAGGTATAACTACTTAAACTCATAATTGGATAAGAAGAATGTATGATAATGGCTGGAAGATGCAAAAGGACAACAAATTTAAACAGAGCCTTTGTTTCCATCATTTTTTCACCTGGAGAAGTGATGCATTGCTACATAAGAACGAAAAGCACAATTTGAGAGGAATCACAAAGCCAAAAAGCACAATCTGAGAGGAATCACAAAGCCAACCAGTACATACATCGTTTTAGAATGACATGAACATATTTTTCTTCATTAGGACTTTTACAATTTATTAGGAGGAATTTGTTTCAGGAGATCCATTTGACAAGCACAAGTTGATCATGATGCAACAGAGAACATTCACCATGTAAAATCAAGATTACCTGAGACTGTTGTGGACCAGCCAAACCATTCAGTTCCTCTGCAAAAGAAAGGTAAGGATTTGACAGAGCAGTTCCAACCTGTGATAAAATAAATACCATTAGTGCTAGATAAACAGGTTAGTGCATGTAGGGTATATACACAGGAAACAAGTAAACAACCAAAGCACACTAAGCTAGTAGGATCACAAGCAACGCACAAATAATTGAAGGCCAACCAGACAAAGCTGCTCCACTTCAAAAAGGCTCCAAATTGCAGTGCTACAAATTAGGAGGCTTCATATGCTATTCACCATTACAACAATGATGCGTCACAGTCGCACGGGCACCAGTGCCTTCGCAAAGGCCAAAAGTGAACCAAGTATTCAAGCCATGAATATAAGAATACTTAGAGTCTGGTCATAAAATCCGTAAAGCATTAGAAAATGGGCTAAAAAGATCCGCCTCCTCGGCAGCCCTTAGATCTGATGTTATCCAACAACCCAGCTCTGTCCTCATCATTGCAACAAAGGTGACGTTGCAGAAGCCTTTGAAACAGAACTCATGCTACAGAAACATTTGTAACAGAGGTTGTTTAGCAAAATTCTTTTTTTTCAGCTTCACCTTTTTGCAACAAAGATGATGTTGCGGAAAAAACTTTTGCAACATGGATGATGTTGCAATTTTTTATTTTTTTACAATGAAAGGATGTCGCAGCAACAACGTCGTCATCGCCATCGCCGTTCTACATCTTCATAGTTGTTGAAACTCGTCGGCATGCGCCGCATGGCCTGGCGGGCATGGGCGGCGGAAGCGCGAGGCCGACCCGTCAGTGTCGTGACGCTGTCCCTGAACCCGCTTCGCCGCCGGCGACGGGGTCCTCTGGCCGGGATCGCGCCGCGGCGAAGGAGGCGTGGCTCTTCCTTTCGTCACCTGGGTAGCTTCGACGGCGACCGCTCGGGCCCAGCCGACTTGGTCGCCCTACCATGGTCGCCTAGTGGGTTCGCAACAGACTGCTTGTATGTGTGGATAGCGTTTCAGTGGAGGTAAGAATGAAAGAAAAGATGCGGTGCGCGGGCCCATGAAGACGCACGGTAGACGTTGAACGTGACGGATGTTAGGGAAAAATCGATCAGTTGAGTACCAACTTTTCCCTTAGAAAATAGATATTTAGATATGATGTTCTTACTCGGCGTTATAAGAAAGACATGAGATCAGTTCATGATAGCTTTTTTACATGAAAAACCGGTTATTTGCCACTTCTGATATTGGGCTTCGCAGAACTGCCACTCTCAAAATTGGCCTGGTAAAAATGCCATATGGCTCCGTTGCATTTTGATTACCATGCCATTTTTTCTTTTTCCATTACTTTTTCTTTTTCCATTTCAATTTCCTGTCACCTGAAAGGACCAAAGTACCCTTACCTCTTTCTACCTTATCCAATGTGTTTGTGGTTATCCGATTGCTCTGTGGCTAGCTTGTTCTGGTCGCCATGGTTGCTCGCCGGCGTACGCCGCTGATGCCTGCGCGAGGTACCCTAACTCGCCGCCCTAGCTTCCCACGCCTGAGCGAGTAACTGCAGGTCGCCGCCGGTGCTCGCCCATGGCTGCGCGCGCCGCTTCAACTCACCCTCGTCACTGCAGCTCTCCGCCGGCGCTCGTCCATGTCTGCACGCGCCGGCGCAGCTCGCGCTCGCGTGGCGGATGCTTGCGCTCTGTGGGTGCTTGCCCTCGCCTTGCGGATGCTTGCGCGTGCCAGCACAGCTCATTGCGGGTGCTCGCCCAGCTCATTGCGGGTGCTCGCCCAGGCCTGCGCGCGACAACACAGCTCGCCCTCCCCTGCGTACGTTGGCGCAGCTCGCTCCGCGACATGCTGGAGAAGTGGGTGGCGCTGAACATCAGCACCAGTGGCGTGATGGCAGCAGCAGCTGGAGGAGGAGATGGATGCGTGTGAAGTTCTGAAGATGTTGAATGCAAGCAACCTGTAAGTGATGTTTGCTGTAATCTTTACTTGATGTTGGATGCAATTTCGCAATTACATCAAGAATAGCATGTCATATTTAATTTCACGTCCAGAATCAACTGAGCAACAATACGACAAATAAATAATGCGGCAAATTTCAATCTATAAGCTACTTGCTGCAATATCTTCTTTTGCATTTATTGTAGCTTATTCAGAGACAAGAAATGGAATTGTGGCTAGAAAAAAGTATGTAGACCTCAAATTTTAGTACATTGGCAAGGGAGAGACATATAGACACTTCAACCATGATTGATAGATGAATATGAAATGAGTTCACTTGTCACAAAACAAAGTGTTGAGTTTACATAATAAGTTCACAGCTCAAAAATATATATGAGCTCTCAGCCGAGAGAAATTGGAGAAATTGAGTTATAGAAGATCGGTGGCACGCGGCGTCAAGGAAATCGGCGGCGTCATGACGTCCAGAAGACGGGGGTGGCGTCCAGCGATTGACCCAAGAAGTCCAGGCAATCAGGGAATGTTCCAGCAAAGAAGGCAATGACTTTTCCATATCACCCATATCATGAATTTTTTGACTTCAAACTGTATGATATCATGGACTCTGCATAAGTTGATAAGACATGATAATTAACCGCAAAAAGCATGGGTATGGATAACACATTGAAAGTAATACCAGAGAGCAAATTTAACGCTTACAATAAAGCATGGGCACAGATAACTTATTGGTTCATCTGCCACTGCTTATTATCTACCAAGAAACTACAAATGAAATGTATAACTAAATTAGGAATAAGAACTCCATAAAACATTGGCTTTGGTCTGCAAACCATTAATCTGATTGGAGATGGAAACTAAACCAAGATCGGGTAAAGTTTGAACGTAAGATATAAGTACAGTCATTCGAGTAAATAATAGAGAGGTAACCACCAGATCATCTTCTATTCTAGAACTCTGTAAATCTGGGATTACAATATTTGGCAACAAAACTGACATCTTAGGTATTCTATTGACTAACATCACCCATCTGTTTGCAGAGAACACAACTTTTAGATACCTTTGAAGAGCAATAAGATATCGATATGTCAGGTTAAAATGCTATAAAACTAAATTTACCATGCTACAAAGTAAACTTGCCATGTTAGTTCACATAATGAATCCTTTGTGCAGGGAGTTCTAGCGACGCATTATACAAGGAGCTATGGCATGCTTGGGCTAGGCCGTTGATCACAGTGCCTCGCCAAGGTGAAAGGATTTACAACTTTCCGCATGTTTATATGGAACAGGTATGTCTCACCGCATTGGTGTTTGCTCTTCTTGATGCCCCATAACTAATGAATGAATTTTCTACTCAACACATGCAGTAGCTATTTGTGTCATGGGACACTGCTTTGTTCTTGTGTTAAAAATGACAATATGACTTTGTTTATGTGGAATAATCATCCAAGTATTTAAAGATCATCCACATCCACGTACATATTTAGAACCTGATAGGATCCTTTTGTGTGCGCGGCGTGTGCTTCTCTAGTGTGGTCATGTATTAGTTGACAAATGAATATCCATCAAAGGGTACCACCTTACATACAGTGCTTCCAACCTTGTAGGCCTCACCAGAAGTCCCTTTGCTAAGCTTCACTGCGATGCCTAACTTACTACATTTGACAAACATCTTTGCTAACTGATAAAAGCAACAGCGTAAGTAAATAAAATCATTTTCACATGTTATGACAAACTGATTCTTCCAGCTGACCAAAAACCAAAGAAAACAGAGTACTAATACACAAAGAGACTGTATAATTGTTAAGGCTACTTTACGAACTAATTTGGGAATAGACTGAACATATCAGGAAATACACGAGTTGACTGAAGAAAAAAAACATCATCTACTAATACTATACTAAATGAACATTATCCATTCACATCTCCAGTATTGTACTATTATACATGATAGAGAATGACTAATAGTACTCATTCTTCTCTTAAAGACGTCAAGAAAATACAGTCAGTAGAAAAGGTAGAAGGATTTTGAGCACTAAACTCCAGTTATCAGTACACCTGACTATCTACATATCTCCAACCGGTTAATTTATGAATCATCACATTTACCTATAAGGGGGCATTTGTCTGTAAGATGTGATTTGCTTGCATGCATTTCATAGATAAATATGTGAATAAAAGTTAGGACTTGCTTACATACCTGGATATTGACATTCACATACAGAGACAATACATCTTCAAGACACAAGAATGTATAGTCACAAACTCACAATTCCATGGCAGCAAAAATCTTCAATAATCTGTGAACTCCATAAACAATGATATTATAAATCTCTTGTTTTATTGATATATTGGAATATAGAAGAAGGAGATGTACTCTACAAGAGAGAAGCAACCATCAACCGTGCTAATGTCACCTCTCCATACTACCATCGGTCCAAAGGCACTCAAGTAAAAATCAAAACACAAAAACGGCAAATGGCACTTGGAGTTTGGAGCCCGCTCATCTGATTTAGATAATCTGGGAAAGAGCAATGATTTTGCCCTCTTGTGGACTTAAAATAGAATTCGAAAAGTTCAGTGAACTGATGAATGGGTGCTTTAAGCTCATCCAACTTCCTTAGTTTTGAAAATGAACAAATCCCTCTCAAAACATAATTTAATACATCATATTTATGTAGACATTGCCAATTCAATTTTCTGGTACGCAATAGTTAAAAAATAGGAACTTCTAGTACAACATACATATACGCAGGAGTATATCAGTAAGCATGGTAGAGTTCATCTGCAACACAATAAATGTTCAAATACATGGAAGGCTGAAATTATCTTTATAGATTAATATAACCAAGGCATCAATCAGTACATGCATGAGATCTGTGTTGCTCGCTAGCAGGAACAAACCTTGTTGTATTCACAAGAGAAAAGATTCACCTTCCTTTGCTAGATTCCTCTTCTCATCTTATTTCTTGGATCTGCACACATCCATTTTAGAAAGTCCATATCTTAGCAAGCCAAAAATCAGAGTGGCGGGGCAAATGAATGGTAAAGAGAGAAGCACCTACTTCCTAACCTTGCATTCCAAATAACTACATAAATGATACCCTAGCCTTTTTTACACTTTTCCAAGCAGTAATTGCATTTTCACACTTTGTCGAGCAGATTCAGTCTATAACAAAACAAACAATAGATATGTGAGGTAAGTGTTGCTTGCGGGCAAGTAAATGGAAGGCAACCAGAACTGAACATATACCTGTTCTGGACTGGATGGCCGCTGCTTATTTCAAAGGTGTGGCTGGCCCTCTTTTGTCCGAGATAAAAATCAAGCAATGAAGAACCCATAAGCAAATTGTAGACTACCATAATCACATGGTCAGCAACTGAAACAGCCATAAATTACCATCCAGACCCTTAATTTTTGCAGCATACCTTTATATGTAAGAAATGTAGATATGGAAATGATCCAAAAAAGTAGACCCAAACAAAATTTGCCATAGAACTCGCTTTAGATTATTTAGTAATTACTAATGAAGTATATTAAAATGAGATATAACCAATTCATCTGTGGTAGAGTACATACTAACCTAAGTAAAGCAAACCCTGAAATCCTGGGTGCTGTAATAAAGCTAGTGGTCAATAACTGAAAGTAGCATGGGAGTATAGCATGCTCATAGACGTGCCATAATGATTTCCACACTCTCATGCACATCTACAATTTTAATGCACAATGGCTTTGGCTAACTGAATGGAACCTAGCTGCATTTGTTAAGCGACTTGACACTGATCTATGTCACCAAACTGCAACAGGAGTCTCCCGCAAATTGAATCCGCTGAAGAATAAACTCTGAATCCGCTGCTAATGCAGAAGCTAATTAAACAGCAGTGGCAAACTGCGTTTGAAAAGCAGTGCATGATTGAGGGGGAGGGTAGCTTCGCTGCGATAGCCACTCCCTCCTTATTACTGTATGCCCCCTCGGTAGTTTGATTCATGGCGTGCACCTCTTGGTTAGCACCTAATGGCCATCTGCAAGGCCGATGCAATGAGGCATCACTAAACAATAAAACACATATATAGGAATATGCAGACCTACAATCTGGCTCGAGCAAGGAAAATAAAAACCTACTAAAAGGGCCAAAACACTAACCTGAGAGGGTGAGGGATGACAAAAGCACACTCGTCATGAAGCATATCGGCATGGTGCATATTTGGTTTTCTGAAATAAAGCATTAGCAATTAACATTCTTTTTTCATCATACACGGCCAGTGATTAAAATCTCCTCCTTAAAGCATGTAAACCAGTAATATAGCATGCAGAATATAGCATCACAAAATTTCTCCCCAAAAGAAACGCCAAATTTCACATGGCGGTAATTAAAACAACATCACAATGAAATAAGAGAATAAAGCTACAATCAAATTGATCCACAAACCTCTGTAGCTTGCATATACACCAATGGAAGGTGGCTGGCAATCTGAAATTACAAACCTAGCTAAAGTTAGTGAAAGCGCTAAACTTGAAAGGAAGCATGGGGGCAGCCGAGCAGTGATAGCACCATACCTCCATGTACCTCATCCTTTGTGGCCAATTGCAGATTACCAAGAAGCCATCGCTGCTCTTTGTGGCCTCCTTTGAAGGATAATCTGCAGACCACCGTACTGTATAATAAAAAAATCAGTGTGGGGATTAAATATTTTAGATCAAGGACGACTCACCTGGGCAGGGGAGAAGGGAAGTGCAGCGCCGCCAACCACAACACGCGAAGGCCGCCGAACTTGAACCGCCACCCCATCCTGCTCCATCAGCCTATTTCTTTGCCGGTCGCACGCCTTCCTCCGACGATGAGGGATTCCGGCAACCATCGGATCCACCACTTCTGTCCATCTAATCCAGCAGAACCAGACCTAGGCCGACGAGGAGGATGACCTGGCAGGTCGGGGCGCTGTCAGGGAAGGATGTCCTCTTCCTCTCGTCTCCTTATCCATACCACAGCGGTCTCAGCCGGTGACGTCTAGGTCGACGGCGGCGGCGGCGACAACGACGACTGAGGTAGGAGAATTCGGGGAGAGGAGAGGAGGCGGCGGCGGCGGCAGGAGAACGAGGAAGAGGAGAGGAGGCGGCTGCAGCTGCGGGCGGCTAGGTCACATGGCCTCTGACCAATGGTCGAGACCGCCACGCCGCTCTTATCCAGTTGGCAATCCCTCTCGTATGAGCTACCTGAGCACCCAAGCCACTTCACAGCAGGCCCAAATGCCAACCGGGACCATCGAAACAGCAGGGTAGAGCACGGTCTGCGTAGACCAGGGAAAACCCATCCCTTCACGTCGCTCCCACCCAACCACGAACTGCGGTCCACCAGCCAATCGCCCACCCAGCTCAAGAGAAACCCAGCCTCCGCTCAGTGGCCCCATAGACACTCGACCCCATCAGTCATAGAGCTACATAATTATTGGACGTGTGTGAATGCAACGAGCGGTTGGCCAATTGACAGCAGGGTAAAACTGCAAACAGTAAATGCATCGTGCGGTTGAAAATGCTGCGCGAACGCAATGCCGCTGGAACAGCGGGTAGTCTAGCAGGCTTTATATGTTAGATGGCGTTCGCCATACTCCCTTCATCTTCGCAAAATGAAGTGGGGCTGACGCTCCTGCTCCTGCTCAGGCTCGTGCTCGCCCCTGCTCCACCTCCTGCCCCTACTCCTGCTCCTGCTCCTGCTCCTGCCACTGCGGCCTCTCGAACGCCTGTTTCGACCAGGGTCCTTCCTTTCACGGTCAAGTCCCCAGTCCCTCCTTTCACGGCTCCTGCTTCTGCTCCTGCGGCGTCCACTCGAACAGCCATTTCGGTCAGAACCCCTACGTCTCTCATCATCCCTTTCAAGGTCTTTCTTGACTTGGGCTTGCCGACCTTGCTCCCTAACATTGTGCCTAGGACGATCATGCTCTGAATGGTTCCTCTCAGTATCATGACTACTCTCACAACTTTGACTTCGGTGCTTCCTCGGTGGAGATTTTGCATGACCACTTTCACTTCCTTGTACGGAAGAATACTGAATTATCCCTGACAGTTTTGTTGGGAGCCTCATCGTCTTAAGATCGGCCATGACCTCTTGCAAAACTCGGGTTGGCATTCGCGGAAGAGGACTGCCGAAGTAGCGCTGCAAAGAAACAGTAAATGATAACATAAATTAGTTCACCAAACATGTGAATGATATTTCTCAAATGAAGCTACCAGAATAATGACCTGGAAAAGAAATATTAGACGCAGAACTTGTCAAGGAACTTAGAATAATAACCGAGTATGATTGTCATGTTAATTTGTTCTGTTGAGTTTGGCATACTAGCGTCTAGGCTTGGACTGAGGTGTACTCAGTTATTGCTTACCCCAAAATTGGCAGAACATACTTTACAGTTAAAAATGGATATAAGAAAAAAGCAAGAATACAATGAGGATCATCTAAACCAAGCGTGCTTTCAACATGAGAATCTTGTGGCCATCAGGGACAACGGGAGTAAGAAAAGAAAGCCATCCAGGTACATATTTCACTCTCCATAAGCACCAGATATGAAAGAAATAATGAGTAATATTTGAGAAATCAACATGCTATGGAGGTCAGTCTACATCATTTATATCCTACCATATGGATTTATGCCAACAAATAAGGAGGGCTTAGATTGAAATTTTTATAGCCTTTAGTCATCACTCGCAGGCTATGTCAGGGGCGAGGCACTGCGCCCCAGACTTGGACCAGTTTGTGAAGAGAAAATTGTAGGGAGGGCATTCATTGGAAACTTTATAGACTACCCCCCACCCCCACTCCCTTCCAACACGCACTTTTTTTCTAGGTATGCAACTGAAGGCAGAAAAAGGAACACCTCTGATGACAACTGTAGGAACACAGAGATCTTGGTAAGAACAAACCTCAGAGCAGTTTCATCTTAAAATTAGAGGAAAAGCAATTATGAGAGGCTAGTGGAGAAATGGTTACTGTGATCTTCTCTATAATATGTGTGTGCTTCGTCACTTCGCGTCAATAGGGCATGTTTCAAGGTATCGGATAGTTCATATAACCAATATTAACCATTTAACGAAAATGAGTGCTATGCCTATACTGGTGTGGTTGTTTTGATCTTTTTGATAGATTCATGTCAAAAACGAATAGTGAACATAGTACTAAAAGCCCAATGAAATGAACATGAGTGAATATATAGTACAAAATAGCTGAAATTAGTAAGAAATTGTGGGCGGGAAATTAGGGAATTAGATATACTAAATAAACTGAAAGAACCATAAGTAATCTATGCTGGAAGCGAGCATCACATCAATAGCTGAATAAGAGCATCAAAACAATAAAAAAGATGTAGGCTAAAACCCATTCTAGTTTAGGCTATTATTTACCATCACTGAGGCGTAAGTATCGGACACAGAGAATTTATACTTGGATGCTATCAAATTAGGGATGCTATGATATGGTTCATGAAATGGAAGAACAATTACAGAGTGCAGTACATGAACAAAAGGGTGAAAAAGCAGCAGTGTACATCAAATAGGAAGACATGGTACCCAAATAAACACTGAATTCTGCAGTACTCGGTTTTCTTTTTACCTGATCTACTATTCACATGGATAACGCAAAGGTTAAGGAGAGACATACTTCTCTATAAAAGTAAACAGAAATAACTGCATAAATGCATTTTGAAAGTAAAAGAAAATCAAATGACACTGAACCCCCTACAGGCCAAATTGCTTAAAACAATAAGATTACAAATTAGTTTACACCATGCGCCACCCGGTTAAAGCATATCCAAGCTAAAGTTAACTAAGCGCAGCTCAACTTATGCATAGGTAGTACTCCAATTTCTCACAATGGTACTTTCTGTTCTCCTAATTTTACATGCTGAAAATATTGGATTGCCTTGCCGATAAATTGCACTTTCATGCTTATAGGTGAATGTGTGATCCCACCTACTTATGTAAGGGTCCACGTCAAATAAATATGTGCTATTAAGCATAAATTTTAGTAAGATAGTTTTTTCAATCGCCAAACATATCAAAATAGACATCATTGATTTCCTTTACTCTTACATACTCGGGACAGGAGAACATATGTGCACTTCAAATCTATATTGCATTTGCATAAGCTAAGTAGAAGCTCTGCACTGAATAATGCATCCACTGATATTCTTCAAGCAATATATTTAACGAATTAGAGCCTGACATGTGAATGTGATAAAATGTGCATATATACGTCAAGGGGCATGTATCACATAATTAGTTACATAAATCCTTGTTGATTTGGAGGCAATTGTGGTGATGTCATACAGCAAGACCTTGCAATCTACAGATATGCCATGAAAATAAGAAAAAAAAACAAATAATTTATTCAGTGATATCATAGGCCATGACTTACTTTAAGAATTAGCAAAAAAAAATCTGAAACTGTGCACATAGATCAGACAAATTTGGTCCCTTGTTGGCATCTTTGCTACCGCAAATATTTCTTCTATATATACTAATTTTTATATAAACTATGAACATAGTGAACTATTTGTAGCACTGGATCAACTCCTTTGTCATTGCACTATTATTACTTATTACGAAGCCTTTTATCCCAAAAAAAGTTGGGGTAGGCTAGATATGAAACCCTTTCACGAGGACTTCCCAGGAGGTCACCCATCCTAGTACTACTCTCGCCCAAATGGGTTTCATACCCAAAAGACTGGCTAGTTTTTACGTTGGCTCGCCAAGCCTATCACAACCCTTAGATATGAAACCCTTTCACGAGGACTTCCCAGGAGGTCACCCATCCTAGTACTACTCTCGCTCAAACGGGTTTCATACCTATGGGACTGGCTAGTTTTTACGTTGGCTCGCCAAGCCTATCACAACCCTCCTCCTTTACCCGGGCTTGGGACCGGCTATGCCTAGAAGACATAGGCGGAATTTCCTTTGTCATTGCACTATTCTAATTAATTTGGGCCTATGGATGGCCAAAGGAGAATATTCTGTTACCTTAAACTGAAAATAGTACACATGTTTCCAGATCTAAAAGTAATGAGAGTCTAGGACTTCTGTGATAATAATTCATAGAGAAATCACTCATAATATTTACAGTTTTCATCATATTTGATCAATGAACGGAGATATTCCTTTTTTATATCAAACAGAGATCTTCCTAACTTCACAAAGAGCAGCAAACACATACTTGTAATCCAAGGGATCTTAAGAAGCAAGTGAAAATATGCATACCAGGAAACTTAACAAATGAACATGGTTATTAAAATTCATAGTTTATCTTTACCTGGCTGATCAATTAACCTATGTATCTTTATCTGTTGGGGTGAGGACACGTCCATCACAATGAAGGCAAAACAAATCTGTGAACCAAAGAAAACTTAACTGGACGTATCTAGTGATAATGCAATGCATGGAGTTAGGAAGAGCTAGCCTTGATAATAAGGGTAAACTGGGGAGTTGGGGGCGCAGACACCAACAGGAAATGATCTAGCCCAGGCCGTCGTCTGGGAGAGGTTTGCTGTGCAGCATGATCCTAGGAGGAGAGGTGGACACAACAAAAATTGACCATGGGGCCACTCGAGACCAGGACAGAAGCAATGGCCGTGACTACCGTGAGAAATCAAGAAGCAGGAGGCACCTCTGCGGCTCCGCTTGTGTGCCCAACGTAGATATACACGTCTCTCTCGGAGGCGCCATAGAGGTGGCCATAGGGAGAAGAATCAACTTGAGTCATGATATTGAGTTTTGTTTTAGGCAAGCCGAGCAGTCGTGAGAGATTATAGGGGCTGGGGGCGTCCCACATCTTTAACTACATCAAACGACGAATAAAAAACAACTTGCCTCCAATTAGTAAATATAAGATGACTCCTAAGTGCTAATGTTTCATGCCAAGTGAGACAGATATCATCCATTATTGTATTAGCTATACTGTAAGAATTGAAGGACCACCACCAAACAAACAGCTCATCAAACAACAGAGTTCAACTGATTGAATCAACCAAAATAGTAGTACTACTCAATCTGGTACTACTTTTTTGCTATCTTGCATGGATAATAAAATCTCCAAACTATTGGACATGTTAACCCATTAACCCAAAATATCACAGGATCTTGACTAGGAATGAATGTGGGAGGCAACCAGTCAAGAGCTGTTTACTTGAACTTTGGCATCCTTAAAGCCAAAACAAAGTTCAAGAGCTTCCAGTTATAAGATACTCCCTCCGTTCCTAAATATAAGTCTTTTTAGACATTTCAAATGGACTACAACATACGGATGTATGTAGACATATTTTAGAGTGCAGATTCACTCATTTTGCTCCATATGTAGTCACTTGTTGAAATCTCTAGAAAGACCTATATTACCGAAAAAGGCTTTCGCCCCGCTTTATATATAAAGCATCGACCAACAACAACCCGGTACAAACGCACGCCACCACAACACACGCACACACCCGAGGCAAGATACATAAGCGCTGAGCGCAGCAACACCACCCCAAGCACTACAAGAGCAGCCGGGTCCTCGACCGTGAACACGCCACCGCGAAGAGATGAAGCCGCATATGACGAACCGTGGGCTCCAAGGCGGTGCCTTCAGGAAGGATACGACACCGGAGCGTCGCCACCGCCCGACCCGAGAGTCAGAGTTTCCCCTGGAGCAACACGACGGGCAATGATGGTCGCGGCGACGCCTTCAGGAAGGGAACGAGCTTCGCCGCCGCCGGTCCGTCCGAAGATAGAACAGGTTTTCACCCCGGCTAATACTCACCGCCACCGAACGCCACACCCCGGTGACCATGCCGCCCACACGACCATGGTCACAGGGCAGCACCCAGGCACGGGCTTTGCCCAAGAGCACCGTGACACCACCACCAGGGCCGCCGCCCCGGCATCCAAGACCTCGACGCCACCTCACCAGTTACCCAGCGCCACGCCACCTATAGAGACGGGTGGAAAGGCCCCACCTTTCGCACCCCTGAGCTGCCCCCAACCAGCCGCCATCGGCCCGTCCTGCTGCCGGGCGCGAGACTAGCGCGGTCCTGCTGCCGGGCACGAGACGGCCACGGTCCTGCTGCCGGGCGCGAGACGGGCGCGGTCCTGCTGCCGGGCGCGAGATGGGAGCGGTCCTGCTGCCGGGCGCGAGACGGGCAATGGACCACGGCTGGGAGAAGCTCCGTCCATCGACGGAAGTGGAGCGCGGGCGACGGGGAGAGGAATCGAAGGCCGCCGCACGCCGCCTACCGACGAACCGACGCCGAAACATGCCAGCCGCCGCCGCAGCCGACTTGCCAAGCTACCGTGGAACTCTCCACGGCCGGAGCAGCAGCCACACCAGGCCACTGCCCATCCCGCGCCGCCCGCCGGACTCCTGGCAATGAATCCGCCGGGCACGCAGCCACCAAATCGGCCAGCGCACCGGCCGCACCACCTGCGCCGCCGCACACACCACCACACCTGCGCCGCCACCTCCCCCAGCCAGGACGGCCAAGGCAGAGGGGGCCGCCCGCAGCCGCACCGCCCACGGCCCGCGCCGCCCGGAGGGCCAGATCCGGTCGAGGGCACCGCATCCCGCCCCCAAGCACGCCCCCCCATGCGACGCCCGTCACGCCGCCGCCACCGCACCAG
>NC_041391.1:189413818-189442139 GCF_002162155.2 Triticum dicoccoides | reverse complement strand
CGGCCCGCCCCGAGCCCGACGCGAGAGGGGACAGGAGCTCCCCGCCGCCGCCGGCGACGACCAGGCTTCGCCTGGCCGCGCCTGGCGGCGGCGAGGGGAGAGGGGAAGAGGGAGGGGGGACCCGGCCGGCGGCGGCTAGGGTTTCCTCCCGGTCGCGCGCGGGGCGACTCGGGAGGGGAACCCTCTGTTTTCTTTTCAGTACTGTTTTATTTGAAGATATTTCACCGGGAACAGGAGAGGGAAAGACCTATATTTGGGAACGGAGGGAGTACTTACTACACCCTGGACCTCCTTTTTAAGACCAAACGTATACAAAGTGGCTCCTCTTAAAGCAACTCCCAAGATTGAAATTTCCACTAGGTATGACAAATCAACAGGTGAGATTAAACAAACAGTAACTGCATTTAGGTTCGGAAAAAGTATGCTAATCCTGTATGACCATAGAAAACTTAGCAGTTTTATGGTACAGTTATGCCAAACGGAAGAAATGGGACCATAATTTAAGAGATGAATACCTCACCCAGGAGGAGATCACGCACATAAACGCCCATAGTAGTCATTTGACCATTGGGTCCAGGCGAAAACTTCTGAAAAAGAACACAAAATAATATGGAGGTGAGCTATGGTACATTTAAAAAGAACTCAAAAAAGAGTAACCGTCTTATCACAAAGAATCATAAATGTTAAGAATATGCATGACAAGCTATTTCAACAGATTGATCCAGATGGCTGAGCATTAGGTTCATACATGTGCACATTGTTATGTATTCTGAGAACAACTAACAAGTGCAAAATAATCTCTACTAAAGGAATGGTGGATTCCAGAGAACTATCGTTCTGACCTTTCTGATCACACACTTCCATCAGTATCCATGATGGAAGACAATAGAATAACCGTATTTTGTGCCAGCTTTCATATGCAATATGTTTAGTAGTTAATTCTGGCTTGCATAAGCATTCTTCTTAACAATAGCATGTGCGTAACAAACATAGAAGATCTTTGTGTATATATTATACTCCCTCCGTTCCAAAATAGATGACTCAACTTTGTACTAACTTTAGTATAAAGTTAGGTCATCTATTTTGGAACGGAGGGAGTATATGTTAACACATCACTATACTGGAAACAACACTTGGCTTGAAAATTACTTGAATGTAAAATTATATCATCAAAAATAGAATTTGTCCTCTTGATACTTAACTTGTGGTCAAACAAATACAGATGAGGAAGGGACTAACACAGAATAAACAATACCTCGTCATCTCGAATGTAGGGCTCATACCAAGTCCATAAGGTATCTGGTTCCGCAACATACCGCAGGTATAAAAATCCAATCTGTAGTAAAAAATAGTTATTATTACCTGAGAGCTAGAATCAAAGATTTTATTATAACCAAAGTATTCCTGGTTCTGCATAAGCTAGTGCCATGCACAAAATGTTAGTGTTTTTGCTTTCGTGGAGATTTTATAACCTATATGGGATACATATGGACTGAAAATATATATTTTCATGTAATTCTATTTCATTACCAAAATAACTATGGTGTCACTTATATTCAATCCCAGTCTTCGGATACAACTAAATTAAGCACTAAAAAATAGACATCAGTAACACTCGTCACTTCCCGATCTTATCAAAGTAAGAAAATTGCTCACTTACAGCTCTGACATAAGGCGAGTGCGTGTTGTCAATTAGGTCCTTGATCTGCTTCGTGGTAAGTTTCATGGTGAAGGACTTGTAAAGGAGGCAGAAGGCCTTGGAGGGGACAATGCGGACGGGATTGGTGAGGGCAATGAAGGTATCGTGCCCAGGGACCCTCTTGTCGTTAATCATCCATGGCTCAACATGGTTGACTTGATTGTAAATCTCGTCTATGGCATTCTTGTGGACCTTAATCTTGTGAAACATTTTGATGTAATCAGATCTGAGGATTTCAAGGCATAGCCTCTTCTCTATGAGCAACTCGAAGGGCCGTTTAGACGACTTCATCTCCATTTACGTACCCACTGCAAACCAACATCACACAATTATCTCTAAGATTCATTTTTTTTTCTGGCATCAAAATCAAGACTTCCACGCTGGAACCGTAGGGTTACCTGTTTAGCTGTGTCAGTGAACAAAGCAGCGGAGCTAAGGTATGTGCGCGCCGGGAAGGCCACGGCGGCGCGGTGGAGTGGAGGCGGGGTCTCCCAGCGAACAGTTTGCGGGGGAAGGAGAGGCGAGGAAAGGGAAGGGGGGCGGCTGGCTGGGTGGGTTTTGCGGCGAGGGCAGCCCTATCCTGTGGGTCAACAGCCGGGAGACCTCCTATATGCCGCGGAGCTAAGGTATGTGCTCGCCGGGATGGCCACGGCGGCGGCAGCGGCGGCGCGGTGGAGTGGAGGCGGGGTCTCCCAGCGAACAGTTTGCGGGGGAAGGAGAGGCGAGGAGAAAGGGAAGAGGGGGCGGCTGGCGGGGTGGGTTTTGCGGCGAGGGCAGCCCTATCCTGTGTATAGCTGGCCAAACGGGCCGGCCCGGCCCGCGCTAAACGTGCCTGGCACGGGGAGCTCCTGCTCGGCGAGCCAGCCTTCCAGCGACGCACGCACTCGCAGCGTCAGCGAGACAGATTTTTTTTCGAGAAAAACGCAGCGACAGCGAGCCAGCGGCGAGCGCCAGGCCGCGCGGGCCAAGCTAGCGCCAGGCGGGCCGCGTGCCGTGCTTGGGCTCCGACCCCCCGCCCGTGGCCGGCATGGCACGGCCCGGCCTCGCGGGCCGGGCCGTCAAGCGGCGTTCCCTATTTGGCGCTGCAGCCGTCAGTTATAGCTCATTTTGCAAACTGGCGCCTGCAGCGCTGCGAGCTGGGCCGGGCCATATAACTTTTTCTGTTTTTCAAAAACAAAAAGAAGTGCGAACTGCGACTCGAACCAGCAACCACCTGCTACATTTAGCAATGCAATAACCACCCCGCCACCAAACCTGTCTACATTGATCTTTCCATTCTTTTCATCTTTCCTCTTTTTTTTTCCTTTCTTATTTTTTATTGTTCCTGGTTCACGTACTTTTTTGTTAAAATGGACAATTTTTTTTAAAAAAAATTGTGAACTTATTTTCAAATTCAATGAACTTTTTTAAATTTGATGAACTTTTATCAAAATCGCAACTGGCGCTCGCAGCACAGGCATAGCGGGCCGGCCCAGGAAAAAAAGTTATCCCACTTGTACCGCAGAAATCCTTAAAAAAAATTGTACCGCAGAAAAAGACACCTATTTTCTGCAGACAAGGGAAGAAACGGGATTCAACCCCTTCCCACTCACTACAAACATTTTAGGCAATAACCACTAGGCCAACGCCTTTGTGCTGTCTAGTGTGAGGAAAATACTCTATTAGACCCTTCTTTTAATAAATCATTAGCATGTAGGAGTAATATATACCCAGTTTGTTATGCGTATTTTTTTATGATATAAATAAAAAATCACAATGAAATAAAAGTGAACTTGAAGAAAGTTCATCAATTTCAAAAAGGTTCGTACAAAGTGAAAAAAAAAGTTCGTCAATTTGAGAAAGATTCACGAATTTAAAAAATGTTCATCAATTTTTTGAAAAGTTCACAATTTTTTATAAAGTTCATCAATTTTAAAAAAAAAGTTCATCATTTTTTAAAAAAAATCATTCCATTTGAAAAAAATTCATCGATTATGAAAAAGGTTCACTGGTTTTGAACAAAAAGTTCATCAATCTTGAAAAAAAATCATCAAATCTGAAAAATAGTTCACTGATTTGAAAAACCTTCGTCAATTTTGAAGAAAGTTCATAGATTTAGAAAAAAGTTCATCGAAAATGAAAAAAAATCAAGAATGAAAAAAAAAGTTCATCGATTTTGAAAAAAGTTCATCGATTTTATAAAAGTTCACGAATTTGAAAATAAGTTCACAAATTTTTAAAAATATTGTCATTTTAACAAAAAAGTACGTGAACCAGGAACAATAAAAAAGAAGAAAGGAAGAAAAGGAAAAGAGGAAAGATGAAAAAATGGAAAGATCAATGTAGACATGTGAGGTTTGGTGGTGGGGTGGTTGTTGCACCGCTAAATGTAGCAGGTGGTTGCTGGTTTGAGTCGCAGTTCGCACTTCTTTCTGTTTTTGAAAAACAAAAAAATACTATATGGGTCGGCCTAGCTTGCAGCGCTGCAGGCGCCAGTTTGCAAAATGAGCTATAACTGGCACCTGCAGCGCCAAATAAGAAACGCCGCCTGGCACGGCCCGGCCCGCGACGACACGAATACTAGCCGGGTCGTGCCATGCCGGCCCACGGGCGGGGGTCGGAGCCCAAGCACGGCACGCGGCATAGCTAAGCCGGCCCGTGGCCCGCCCAGGCACGCCGGCCCGCGTGGCCTGGCGCTCGCCGCTGACTCGTTGTCGCTGTGTTTTTCTCGAAAATAAAATGTGGCTCGCTGACGCTGTGCGTGCGTCGCTGGAAGGCTGGCTCGCTGCCACCGCCACGCTGCAGTCCGCCTGGGTCGCTGGCTTGCTGCCGGCTGCACCCATGCACATGCAGTGTGAGATATTTCTCAAAAAAAACATGCAGTGCGAGTTGGGGAGTTTTTACAGCGAAAAAATGTCCAAAAAATGCAAAAAAATTGTAGAAAATTGCAAAAAAAAATGTAGAGTATTATGTGGGATAAATCTAGAGTTATATTAGTGCTTGCCTCGTTAAAACCTTCCATCCCAAAGAAGTAAAAGAGTACAAGCTATGCTCTAGAAATACTAAAAGATTAAAAGAAATAGAAATGAAAAAAATTACAAGACTAGAATTGAACTAAACAAAATTACAAGACTAGAACTGAACTAATTTGGATTGTTCATCCTTGCCCGGCAGCCACAGCCAGCTCGTCTCTCTTGATGTGTGCTACTTTGTGCCTCGTAAGGATGTTTACTGGACCGTGGCAGGCAATGCGCAGCAGCTTACCGCATCTTTTGCACCGTGCTTTTAGCTCGGACTTTCTACCGTCCATAACTACTTCAGCATCGTAGTAGTCCCAGATTCTGGAGCCTCTCTCATCCATGTTTGTATTGTGTGTGTAAAATAAGATGCAGTTTGAGACTTTTGAATGTGAGAAATGAGAACTTGAGAAGGGTCGGCATCCCTTTTTATAGGAAAAAATGGCACGTTAGGCATGTTAGGCACGCTAGGCATGTTAGGCACGTTAGACGGTTAGAGTATTATGTGGGATAAATCTAGAGTTTTATTAGCGCCCGCCTCATTAAAACCTTCCATCCCAAAGAAGTAAAAGAGTACAAGCCATTGCTCTAGAAATACTAAAAGATTAAAAGATAGAGAAAGAAAAAAATACAAATACTACAACTGACTAATGAGATCCTTTCAACCTTGCCCCGCAGCCGCAGCTATTGCCACTGCCTCAGCTGCCTTGACGTGTGCCGTCCTGTGCCTCATCAGGTGGCCGGTTCCAGCATACCTGCCATCATGCTTTGGCACGAGCAACTTCTTACCGCATTCTTTGCATTTTGCAAAAAGCTCGGTGAGATCGTCGTCATTTGTAACGAATTCTTCATCGTAGTACCTCTAGATGGGAGCTTGTCTCTTAATAACGTTTTGAAGAGGAACAACCATGTTTGTGTGTGAAAAATGAGATGGAGTTTGAGTGTGAGAAATGAGAAAGTAGGCATCCCTTTTTATAGCAAAAAAATGGCACGTTAGGCATGTTAGGCACCGCAACAATAATGCATAAAAAAATTGAGGCAATGTATCATCTGGGATAAATGTTGAGATTTATTAGTGGCTGCCTGGGAAGTAAAAGAGTACAAAGCCATGCTCTAGAATTACAAAAGGAAAGAAAATTACAAAAAGATAAGAAAATTACAAAATGATAATAAAATAACTACACTACAAGTCTTCGACTATTCTTCCGGGTCTTCTTCAAAGTTCATTTCTTCAAACATGGCTAGTAGTTATGTGTTTTCTGCAGTGTGTTGCGCTCTCCTTCTTGATAACTCCCCATCTTTGACGGACATAAGTGTTCTCACCATATCAGGGGCGAGACTAGTTCTCCTCTCCTCAATTATCCTTCTAGCAAGGCTGAAAGCAGACTCCGATGATACCGTAGAGACAGGCACCGACAACACATCACGTGCTAATATGGAGAGCACCGGAAATATAAGCTTGTGTTCTTGCCACCACTGCAGTATGTTGAAGTCTTCCTCACTATCTAAATCATACATGGCTTTGTCACTGTTGAGGTACTTCGCTAACTCCCCGCCACCTTGAAGCATAGATGTTGACGTGGAAGAGCTTTCGGGGTCGAGGAGGACGAAGAACCAAAGATCATGCTCCATGCTCCTCTCTTTTTACCTGCAGTAGGTGTTGGTGGAGGTCGTTGCATTCGAACTCCGGCATATTTTTCCTCATACTTAGCAAAAACTTCAAAAAGCTTCTCACGAGCCTTATTGAAGTCGTCAGTATAATCTAAAATTAGGGATGCAGACAGTACATTGAGTGCACTACGATACCCTTCAAGTTTAGCTCTAGGATCCAAAATAAATGCAAATGCATACAACAGTGGAATTTGCTGCCAATATTTTAAATACTTGGTTTTCATGTCAGCAACAACATTAAGTAACAATCATCCCCTTCATATGCTTTCAAATGACTAGCAATGTCTAATAGGGTATGCACCATCAAAGGAGATGTCGGGTAATAAACCCCAGACAAAGTAATTGTTGCATCATAGAACAACTCAAGAAATGCAGTCAATGTGTTGTAATAATATGCCAAGTTTCTTTGCTAATTAGAGGTTCAACCCCATAATTGCATTAATAAAACCATTGAACTGAACTCTGTCTTGGATAACTGCCTTAAGCATCAAATATGTAGAGTTCCATCTAATTAACAGGCATGTCTGAATTATACTTATGAGGAACGCACCCTATAGCAAGGCAATATCTCTTATAGTTTGTAATTCATTGAGTTGAATGCGAGAAGTAAAATATTGCAATGCGTATGACTTCAACATGTGGTTCACATAAATGTAACTAGATCATTGATGGGGCGCATTGCTGCGCCCTTTTATTGCGACTATAAAGTGGTACAAATGTACACATTAAGATACACAAATATTACACAAATTACAAAAGTTTGGGCATGGATGCACATGCTTACCATTGTGTGCCGAAGAGGAATATGAACATTCATTATCTCACATTGCTGTGAAATATTATGTTGTGCGTCAAAGCGTAGAACAATGGTAGCCACGCATTAATTAGCATATGGCATGTATATCAAATGCTACTCCCTCCGCCCGAAAATATTTATCATCAAAATAAATAAAAGGGGATGTATATAGATGTATATTAGTTCCGGATACATCTTTTTTTATCAATTTTGATGACGAGTATTTTCGGACGGAGGGAGTATCAACTAAGAAAGACCCATATTACCTTTTTTTTTCTAAAGGTGGTAACACTTCAACTTTCATTAATATAGAAACTTAATTTGGGCTATGGCTAGCTCATACAATTAAAAAAAAGCTTGAAAGAAAGTCCTTTTTATTTGAGTGGTTTCGAGGAGACAATACCCTTTTTCCTTGAACATTCAACACAAGTTGAATCAAGAACAATAATTTAACAGAAAAGTTGATTACATTATATCAAGCATAGCATACATCCTTCCTTGTGTTTGCAGTACATGAACACGGGCTGCAGTTGCAAACATATGGTTCAAAATGGATGCTAGTTACACATTTATTTTTGTTTACTATCTCTGGCTTGGACTATTAAGCAGAGACTGCAATGCACAATGTGAGTTAACCTAGGCAGAATACTACGAATAAACTACAAGTCGATACACTTATTATTTGCTGAGTATATGTCAATTTAAAGGATCTCAAGCCGTGCTGCTAGAGGCCCATTCAAGGCATACATGGCACTGCTGTTCAGTTTTATATGTGCATGTTTAAGGAAGGCATAATCTGAGTGATAAACATGTAGATCCAACAAATTAAATCAGTACTATGCCACAATCATGTGCGACGTTGATCCATTTGGCTATTATATGTAACACATATATGTCTGTAAACAACACATTAATCAAAATAATACTAGGAATGATAGAAAATGGAGGTGCATGAGGTAATCTGACGGAACAAAATCCTATACGACCTGGTCTCACGCCCCACCAGGTGAGACCCATTTTGTTTCGCGACACGTGTCGACATCAATCTCAAAGCACAAACCCAGCCTTAATCCCAATTCCATCTCTTCTTTCTTCCACAACCGTGCGTTCCTAATCCCCCAAATCCCAGAACAGGCAGTCTGGATTCTGCAGACCTCGCGCCGGCGGCGGCCGTTCCGCACGACGGAACGTTCTCCTCGCTAGACTACTGCAGGCACAGTACTGAGAGAGGCTACCCGTCCAGCTGCTCCGTTATGGCGATGGATTGCACGAGCTCTTGTCAACGGACGACGGCGGCCGCAGAGCACGAGGGAGCATTAATGTCGTTGTGGCACAACGACTACCAGTCCAGCTGCTCCGTGATTGGCGCCACCGCACCGGCACCGTCGGCGGCGAGGCTCCCGGGGAAGGTGTTGCGGTGCAGCGTCCCATCAGGCGGTGGCGTGAATGGGATGACCGGCGGCTGGATTTTCGGGACGCTGGAGAGATTAGAATCGTGATTTGGAAGTAAAGTGGGAAAGGACACGGTTGTTGCTTTGAGATTCGAACGGCCAGTTGGCGCACGGTCAAGTGGGTCTCACTATCGGGTCCGTACGATCCGGTTGTATAGGATTTTTCTCCCAATCGGACCAAGCAAGCTGGCAGCTCATAAACTAAGTACGTGCGTGTTTGCTACGTGCTCATGTAGGGACTTTTTTTTTGCGGGAACTCATGTAGGGACTTTGCTAGCACCAAGAGAAGGGATCGATCAAATAATGTGCATGTGTTGTACTACTTGCGTGTCTACACTGCACGATGACCGCCGCCGATGCTGCAGCCGCGGGAGAATGGGTCGAGGAAGAGGAACGAGATGTACCATGCTGGTTGTAGGGGACACCGACGCAACGGCCAGGCCTCGACCGATGTAGCGGCTTGCCATCGGATGACGCGTTGTGCTACCTGCCGTCGGAGGACGCGGCCAGCTAGTAAGACACCCTACCGTTTACGACGAGTCGGACTGTCGGAGAGGAGCACGTCCCCGAGGACAGCCACCTCGGCCTTGAGCTCGAACCACACGAGAAGGACGCCATCGTCGTGGTCAACACCCATGTCCTTCCGTGGCCCGCGTCTTCTTGCGGCGAGGCGTCATCGGGAAGGTGGAGGCGTAGTCGCTCGTCCCTCTCTGGATTCTCGCCGCCAGTATTTGCTGGTAGGGGTCTGGACTCTGGACACGATGGAAACGGATGCTTTAGTGCGGCGCTTCAAGGATGTCCGATCAGCTTCAATCGCCCACACGCCGCATTGATGCAGCTTTAATGCCTCACTAATCACCCGTCGGTCCATCTTTACTGTCCCTTTGCATCTCGCTCCCGCATCGGCCGGCGAGGTGCTCATCGCTGCTTGCGCCTCTCGAGGGCCTCGACTGGACTTGCATCAGCCAATGCGTGCATGGCCTGTCCCCCGGCATCGATTGGCCAGGCCCGCGCCGCGTCGGTCTCTCGTACATGTGATCGATTGGATCGAGGCTCAGATTGTTTTCTCGCGAGAAGGACGACGTGGGCACATTACTTGATCGGTGGGCTTCCTCAAAGAGGGCCCAATTAACTGCAGGCCTTCAATTTTGTTGCGGGAGTAGCTGCCCAGTCCAGTGGCGAGAAGTAATGCGCAAAAGTTCGATTAGACGGCAAAAAACGCTTAGAACTGGAGATCCGACGGCCAAGAATGCTAATGGCCTGAGATGCTTGGAAAAGTGCTCAGTTTTAATGTATCTAATTTTATGCACTTTTAGCAATAAGATTAATGATATGGCAAGCACAACGTTGATGCATTAAAAAGGATGCAACATATATGGAGAATATAGGAGTTAGGGTATTCATTGCACTCGTGTTTGCCGAAGCATTATCCAAAGTTACTGAGAAAACCTTGTCGGCAAGATTAAAATCATTCACAACTTTGAGTACAGCTTCAGCAATGTTTGGACCACTATGCGCTACATCAATTAATTCAAATCCTATGACTCTTTTTTGTAGTTACCAATGTTCGTTAACATAATGAGTTACCACACTAATGTAGTCTTGCTTTGCGCGACCAGTCTAGATATCAGATGTTAACGACACTGAAAAAGTGAACGTAGAAAATTCTTCTTTTATTTTCTCTTTACCAGATTTGTATAGCTTTTTAATATCCCTATTTGTAGTTTGTCTAGAAACTGGTCTATAATTAGAATTATGACAAGTTTGAATATATTCTACGAAACCTTCAGATTCACCAAAGCCTAGTGGTAAATCATTAGAGCAATAAGACGACATAGACCTTCTCACTGAATATTAGCATTTTGTGTACCGTACCGTCATGGGAAGCTAGTATTGTCATGGTCATCCATGTTTGAGTGTGAAAAATATGTGGGCTGGGCAGGCCTATTTATAGCAAAAAAATTGACATTTTTCGGACAAATTGGACCCTCTAACGGTCAAATTTTCGAATATATGAATTTTCCTAAAAAAAACTACCCAAACCCTCTTCTAAACTGCTCTAAACCCACCCTAACCTCCCCCTAAAGCCCTCCCAATGGTCGACTGGGTAGCTCTGCTCGACCGGTCGACCCCCCGCTCCCCCGTCGATCGAGGCGCTGGCTGCCTGGCTGGACGCCTGGCCGACTGGGCCTCGCAACCGCTGTTCCCCTGATCCCCTCATGTCAGCCCGATTCCCTTCCTCCCACCGCTCCCGTGATCCCGTCCTAGCCTCCCAGGCTCCCAGTCCCAGGTCCCAGCGAGGCAGGGACAGGCGATAGTGAGCGAAGCAGCGACAGGAGACAACGAGGAAGCGACCGATTCCCACACCCCCCAATGATCGAGGCGGGCCTAACAGGCCATGCCGCGTGCCGCGTGTCGTGCCGTGCCATGTCCCGGCCCACGATTAGTCGTGCCGTGTCGGGCTGGCCCACGGGCTGAGGGTGGCGGGCCAGGCACGGCCCAATGCGTGTTGCATGCCTGGTACGGCCCGATTAGCCCGTGTCGGGCCGGGCCTGTTGCGTGCCGTGCTGCTGGGCCGGCCCGAAAAAAATGGCGTTTGGCCAGCTATAATCATGTGGGTCAACAACAGGGAGACCTCTTGTATGCCGCATTTTGCGGCGGGGTCGTGAAACTGGGCCGGCCCATTCGCTGTCCTTCAAGGAATGAAAAATCGCAAAAAAAGGAGAGGAACTAGTTAACGAGCGCTACCACCCTCGTGGGTGGAAGCTGGGACCACAACAACTTTCCCGCTCTCTTTGCCGAACTTCAGGCACTACCACCCTTGTCTCGCCAACCATCGGTGTGCTAGCCTGGATGCTGTGGACTGTTAGGAATAAGCTTGTGATTCAGCGTATCATGTGGGTCAACAGCCGGGAGACCTCCTATATGCCGCATTTTGTGGCGGAGTCGTGAAACTGGGCCGACCCATTCGCTGTCCTTCAAGGAATGAAAAATCGCAAAAAAGAAAGAAAGAAGAGGAACTAGTTAACGAGTGCTACCACCCTCGTGGGTGGAAGCTGGGACCACAACAACTTTCCCGCTCTCTTCACCGAACTTCAGGCACTACCACCCTCGTCTCGCCATGTTAGGTAGCTGACCATCGGTGTGCTAGCCTGGACACTGTGGACTATTAGGAATAAGCTTGTGATTCAGCATATCCCTCTTCGTCGCGCTACTGACGCTTTATTCAAATGGTCTGGTTACTTGCAGCTTTGGAGGCCGCTTAGCCACCCCAGGGAGAGAGACACCATCACCTCCGTCATCACCCAGCTTCGCGTGATGGCTCTCTGTATGGCTCCACCGCTGTTGGGGAACATAGTAATTTCAAAAAAAATCGTACGCACACGCAAGATCATGGTGATGCATAGCAACGAGAGGGGAGAGTGTTGTCCACGTGCCATCGTAGACCGAAAGCGGAAGCGTTAGCACAACACGGTTGATGTAGTCGTACGTCTTCACGATCCGACCGATCAAGTACCGAACGTACTGCACCTCCGAGTTTAGCACATGTTCAGCCCGATGATGTCCCTCGAACTCCGATCCAGCCGAGTGTTGAGGGAGAGTTTCGTCAGCACGACGGCGTGGTGACGATGTTGATGTTCTACCGACGCAGGGCTTCGCCTAAGCACCGCTACAGTATTATCGAGGTGGACTATGGTGGAGGGGGGCACCGCACATGGCTAAAAGATCAAACAGATCAATTGTTGTGTCTTTGGGGTGCCCCCTGCCCCCGTATATAAAGGAGCAAGGGGGAGGCCGGCCGGCCCTCTATGGCGCGCCCCCAAGAGGGGAATCCTACTAGGACTCCAAGTCCTAGTAGGTTTCCACCTAAAGGGAGAGGGGGGAAGGAAGGAGAGGGAGAGGGAGAAGGAAAGGGGGGTACCGCCCCTCCTCTCCTAGTCCAATTCGAACCAGAGGGGGAGGGGCACGCGACCTGCCCTAGGCCGCCCCTCTCTCTCTCTCCACTAAGGCCCATCGAGGCCCATTAGTTCTCCCGGGGGTTCCGATAACCCTCCGGCACTTCGGTTTTATCCGAAACTTCTCCGGAACACTTCCGGTGTCCGAATATAGTCGTCCAATATATCAATCTTCATGTCTCGACCATTTCGAGACTCCTCGTCATGTCCGTGATCACATTCAGGACTTCTAACAACCTTCGGTACATCAAAACATATAAAATCATAATATAACTATCATCGTAACGTTAAGCGTGCGGACCCTACGGGTTCAAGAACTATGTAGACATGACCGAGACACGTCTCCGGTCAATAACCAATAGTGGAACCTGGATGCTCATATTGGCTCCCACATATTCTACGAAGATCTTTATTGGTCAGACCACATAACAACATACATTGTTCCCTTTGTCATCGGTATGTTACTTGCCCGAGATTCGACCGTCGGTATCTCAATACCTAGTTCAATCTCGTTACCGACAAGTCTCTTTACTCGTACCATAATACATCATCCCGCAACTAACTCATTAGTTGCAATGCTTGCAAGGCTTAAGTGATGTGCATTACCGAGAGGGCACAGAGATACCTCTCCGACAATCGGAGTGACAAATCCTAATCTCGAAATACGCCAACCCAACATGTACCTTCGGAGACACCTGTAGAGCACCTTTATAATCACCCAGTTACGTTGTGATGTTTGGTAGCACACAAAGTGTTCCTCCGGTAAACGGGAGTTGCATAATCTCATAGTCATAGGAACATGTATAAGTCATGAAGAAAGCAATAGCAACATACTAAACGATTGTGTGCTAAGCTAACGGAATGGGTCATGTCAATCACATCATTCTCCTAATGATGTGATCCCGCTAATCAAATGACAACCCATGTCTATGGTTAGGAAACATAACCATCTTTGATTTAACGAGATAGTCAAGTAGAGGCATACTAGTGACACTTTGTTTGTCTATGTATTCACACATGTATTATGTTTCCGGTTAATACAATTCTAGCATGAATAATAAACATTTATCATGATATAAGGAAATAAATAATAACTTTATTATTGCCTCTAGGGCATATTTCCTTCAGTCTCCCACTTGCACTAGGGTCAATAATCTAGATTACACAGTAATGATTCTAACACCCATGGAGCCTTGGTGTTGATCATGTTTTGCTCGTGGAAGAGGCTTAGTCGACGGGTCTGCAACATTCAGATCCGTATGTATCTTGCAAATCTCTATGTCTCCCACCTGGACTAGATCCCGGATGGAATTGAAGCGCCTCTTGATGTGCTTGGTTCTCTTGTGAAATCTGGATTCCTTCGCCAAGGCAATTGCACTGGTACTGTCACAAAAGATTTTCATTGGACCCGATGCACTAGGTATGACACCTAGATTGGATATGAACTCCTTCATCCAGACTCCTTTATTTGTTGCTTCCGAAGCAGCTATGTACTCCGCTTCACACGTAGATCCTGCCACGACGCTTTGTTTAGAACTGCACCAACTGACAGCTCCACCGTTCAATGTAAACACATATCCGGTTTGCGATTTAGAATCGTCTGGATCAGTGTCAAAGCTTGCATCAACATAACCATTTACGATGAGCTCTTTGTCACCTCCATAAACGAGAAACATATCCTTAGTCCTTTTCAGGTATTTCAGGATGTTCTTGACCGCTGTCCAGTGATCCACTCATGGATTACTTTGGTACCTCCTTGCCAGACTTATAGCAAGGCACACATCAGGTCTGGTACACATCATTGCATACATGATAGAGCCTATGGCTGAAGCATAGGGAACATCTTTCATTTTCTCTCTATCTTCTGCAGTGCTCGGGCATTGAGTCTTACTTAACTTCACACCTTGTAACATAGGCAAGAACCCTTTCTTTGCTTGATCCATTTTGAACTTCTTCAAAACTTTGTCAAGGTATGTGCTTTGTGAAAGTCCAATTAAGCGTATTGATCTATCTCTGTAGATCTTAATGCCCAATATGTAAGCAGCTTCACCGAGGTCTTTCATCGAAAAACTCTTATTCAAGTATCCCTTTATGCTATCCATAAATTCTATATCATTTCCAATCAGTAATATGTCATCCACATATAATATCAGAAATGCTACAGAGCTCCCACTCACTTTCTTGTAAATACAGGCTTCTCCAAAAGTTTGTACAAAACCAAATGCTTTGATCACACTATCAAAGCGTTTATTCCAACTCCGAGAGGCTTACACCAGTCCATAAATGGATCACTGGAGCTTGCACACTTTGTTAGCTCCCTTTGGATCGACAAAACCTTCTGGTTGCATCATATACAACTCTTCTTCCAGAAATCCATTCAGGAATGCAGTTTTGACATCCATTTGCCAAATTTCATAATCATAAAATGCGGCAATTGCTAACATGATTCGGACAGACTTAAGCATCACTACGGGTGAGAAAGTCTCATCATAGTCAATCCCCTGAACTTGTCGAAAACCTTTCGCGACAAGTCGAGCTTTGGAAACAGTAACATTACCGTCAGCGTCAGTCTTCTTCTTGAAGATCCATTTATTCTCAATTGCTTGCCGATCATCAGGCAAGTCAACCAAAGTCCACACTTTGTTCTCATACATCGATGCCATCTCAGATTTCATGGCTTCAAGCCATTTTGCGGAATCTAGGCTCACCATCGCTTCTTCATAGTTCGTAGGTTCATCATGATCTAGTAGCATGACTTCCAGAACAGGATTACCGTACCACTCTGGTGCGGATCTTACTCTGGTTGATCTACGAGGTTCAGTTACAACTTGATCTAAAGTTCCATGATCATCATCATTAACTTCCTCACTAATTGGTGTAGGTGTCACAGAAACCGGTTTCTGTGATGAACTACTTTCCAATAAGGGAGCAGGTACAGTTACCTCATCAAGTTCTACTTTCCTCCCACTCACTTCTTTCGAGAAAATCTCCTTCTCTAGAAAGGATCCATTTTTAGCAACAAATGTCTTGCCTTCGGATCTGTGATAGAAGGTGTACCCAACAGTCTCCTTTGGGTATCCTATGAAGACACATTTCTCTGATTTGGGTTCAAGCTTATCAGGTTGAAGCTTTTTCACATAAGCATCATGATGTCTACTACACAACCTTCTTCTTGTAGACGTTGTTGGGCCTGCAAGTGCACAGGTTTGTAGGACAGTAACAAATTTCCCTGTAGTGGATGACCTAAGGTTTATCAATCCGTAGGAGGCATAGGATGAAGATGGTCTCTCTCAAGCAACCCTGCAACCAAATAACAAAGAGTCTCTTGTGTCCCCAACACACCCAATACAATGGTAAATTGTATAGGTGCACTAGTTCGGCGAAGAGATGGTGATACAAGTGCAATATGGATAGTAGATATAGGTTTTTGTAATCTGAAAATATAAAAACAGCAAGGTAACTAATAATAAAAGTGAGCACAAACGGTATTGCAATGACAGGAAACAAGGCCTAGGGTTCATACTTTCACTAGTGCAAGTTCTCTCAACAATTAACATAGATAGATCATATAACAACCCCTCAACATGCAACAAAGAGTCACTCCAAAGCCACTAATAGCGGAGAACAAACATAGAGATTATGGTAGGGTACAAAACCACCTCAAAGTTATTCTTTCGGATCGATCTATTAAAGAGTTCGTACTAGAATAACACCTTAAGATACAAATCAACCAAAACCCTAATGTCACCTAGATACTCCATTGTCACCTCAAGTATCCGTGGGCATGATTATACGATATGCATCACACAATCTCAGATTCATCCAACCAACACAAAGTACTTCAAAGAGTGCCCCAAAGTTTCTACCGAAGAGTCAAGAAAACGTGTGCCAACCCCTATGCATAGGTTCATGGGCAGAACCCGCAAGTTGGTCACCAAAGCATACATCAAGTGGCACGTGAAATCCCATTGTCACCACAGATAAACACGGCAAGACATACATCAAGTGTTCTCATCATAAAGACTCAATCCAATAAGATAACTTCAAGAGGGAAACTCAATTCATCACAAGAGAGTAGAGGGGGAGAAACATTATAAGATCCAACTATAATAGCAAAGCTCGTGATACATCAAGATCGTATGAAGTCGAGAACACGAGAGAGAGAGAGAGATCAAACACATAGCTACTGGTACATACCCTCAGCCCCGAGGGTGAACTACTCCCTCATCGTCATGGAGAGCGCCGGGATGATGAAGATGGCCACCGGTGATGGATTCCCCCTCCGGCAGGGTGCCAGAATGGGCTCCCGAGAGGTTTTTGGTGGCTACAGAGGCTTGCGGCAGAGGAACTCCCGATCTATCTTGATATTCGATGGTTTTAGGGTACGTAGGGTTATATAGGCGAAAGAAGTCGGTCGGGGGGTGTCGGTGTCAAAACCGGCGGATCTCGGGTAGGGGGTCCCGAACTGTGCGTCTAGGCGGATGGTAACAGGAGACAAGGGACACGATGTTTTTACCCAGGTTCGGGCCCTCTCGATGGAGGTAAAACCCTACTCCTGCTTGATTGATATTGATGATATGGGTAGTACAAGAGTGGATCTACCACGAGATCAAGGAGGCTAAACCCTAGAAGCTAGCCTATGGTATGATTGTTGTTCTGTCCTATGGACTAAAACCCTCCGGTTTATATAGACACAGGAGAGGGCTAGGGTTACACAGAGTCGGTTACAATGGTAGGAGATCTACATATCCGTATCGCCAAGCTTGCCTTCCACGCCAAGGAAAGTCCCATCCGAACACGGGACGAAGTCTTCAATCTTGTATCTTCATAGTCTTGGAGTCCGACCGATGATGATAGTCCGGCTATCCGGACACCCCCTAGTCCGGGACTCCCTCAGTAGCCCCCGAACCAGGCTTCAATGACGACGAGTCCGGCGCGTATATTGTCTTCGGTGTTGCAAGGCGGGTTCTCCTCCAAATTCCATGTGCTTGCCGAGTAGTGTCCGGCTTCCTTATAAATGTTGCGCTCCTCTGCTTCCACGTCCAATAATGGCCCTCTTCCACGTGTCGCATGAATGCGAAAAGCCAGGGTATTTTTACGTTTTACCCCAAAGCTGCTCGAATAAGCTGCTTATAAGAGAGGCAAGGATCTAGATCCAAATCACACCATCCTCCTTCCGCGAGTACTCATCGGAGCGCCTTTGACAAAAATCCACTCCATCATGGACAGTCGACGCGGCTCCTCCTCTCGCGCTCCCAACCCTCGGCTAGGAGATTGGAGGAGATGTTCAGTTCCGCATAGCGAGCTGGTGACGCTCCAAGCGGAGGGATACCTTCCTCCGGCCTTCATGGTCCCGGTTCGAGCCGGACTGGCCACCTACAAAGATGGAAAGCAGGCGGAGAACACCCCCAATCCCTCCAAAGGAGAGCGGGTGTGCTTCGTCCCTTATCTAATAAGGGGGCTCGGATTTCCCATACATCCGTTTTTCTGGGGGCTCCTGGAGTTCTACGGACTCCAGCTTCATCACCTTACACCCGCCTCCATTTTGCACATTGCGGGTTTTGTAGCTCTTTGCGAGCTGTTCTTGGGCATCGAGCCCCATTTTGCGCTATGGAAGAGATTGTTTTGCCTCGTACCCCGTTCTTACGAGGGGTCGATATATCAAATGGGCGGAGCCGAAATATGGCGCATCGCCGGGACCGGATATCTATCTGGAACCCCGAAGAAGGCGTCCGAAGACTGGCCTTCGGAATGGTTTTATATGGAAGATGCTCCACTACCGGACCCAGTTCGGATCGGCCTCCCGGAGTTCAGCAACGCTCCTTTGAAGAAACACCTGAGTTGGCGTCCGCGGAGCCCTCAACGGGAAGATGATAGGAGCGTCCAATATCTGATGGGCCGGATAAGATTGCTGGCCCATTCCGGATTGACCATGATTGGAGTCATGGCCACATGCATTGTGCGAGGGGTGCAGCCGCTCCAACATAGGGGCCACCCCATGTGGGATTTCAACGGGGAGAATGACGCCACCCGTCGTGGCCGCAAGGGGCCGGGATCGGCCGCCGATCTGGTAAAGATCCTGTCCGGCTTGTACAAGGGGGAGAAGGAGGACTTCCTCCACACGAGTCCATTAAATGGATTCTCCATGAATAACCCTCAGAGCTGGGTAAGCAGACGTTTATCTATCCGATCCGTGCTTTCAAATTTAAGTGTCTTACTTTATGATTTCGACGCAGGAACTGCACCGGGATGTGGAGGGCATACACAGTCCGACTCCACAACCCGAGGATCCGGGAAGATCCCTTGATCCGGCCTCCGGAGAGGATCCGGACATAGAGGTGGAGCTGATTGACGGGGTGTTCCACCAACTCAGCATGGACAATGCCCTAGTCGCCATTATGGCTGACTACCCCGGTTTATCTCCGGCTTCCCAGGTAACTATGACCAGAGTCCTGACACCATTACTTCATCCGTGCTTATTTCTGACCATCGTATACCAACAATGTCTCGCAGGAGGTGCCTTCAAGGCGGGAAGCCGAACCCGTAGCGGCTGACCGACAAGGGTCAGTTCGGCCCAGCAGGCGGAAGAGGGGTGCGGTGCGAATCGAAACGTCGCCGCAACGGTATATCACGCCATCGTTTTTAAGGGAAAGATTCCTGGGAGATATACTAATGCTCATGACTTTTCCAGGAGAAAGAGCGCTCGCCGGACTGTGTCCGGAGAGGTTGCCAACCAAGCCTCCGCCAGCCAGGCTCCAACACCTGGTCCGGAGGGGGGGGGGGCGAGTGCAAGGCGTGAGCTGGATGCTCCTCCAACGGAGGATGCCGACAGGCTGTCCGCCACCAGGTCTGAGGTGGAGAGCGCCATGAATCACAGGCGCTGCCGGATAGTTCTTCGTGACACGTGTTTCTCCCCGGAGGCGTTAAATGCCTTTAATGCGGGAGACGCGCACCTCCGTGCCGCTCAAGATGGTTTAACCAGAGCCACGGAGCAGTATGTGAAAGACATACGAGTAAGGAAAAATAGTTATATATGCGAGTAGCCCCCAAGACTTAAAGTAGTTGGAATAACTGATTTAAGGATCATTTGATATGCAGGATCTTACGGAGAAGAATACCCAACTGTCCCAGGAGCTTCAAGAGTGCAAGGCCCAACTTGAGGCCGCACTAGCCGCCGCAGGAGGAGCCACAGAGACCCCTTCTGGTAACACATATTTCAAAAAAGATAAGCGGTTTATGAAGTGCGGCGTGCGTATAAGTCTGACAATAATATTGGAGAGGGCGCCGGACTAGATTCGGACAAGCAACATCTGTTGCGCCAGCTGAAGGCCGGCGAGAAGGTGCTTATGAGGGTGCAGCAGGAGAGGAACAAACTCCAAGATGCCAACACTTAGCTGGGCGAAGAACTAAAAGATGTTCGGGTCCAGCTGTCTGACTCCGTAAAGGAGAATCAGCGGCTTCGTCGCGGCATCTACAGTAAGTGCTTAAGCAAACTCTTTTGAAAAGAAGAGTTCGGCGAGGAAGTCGATTGACAGAAATGTGTCTGTAGGTGTGCTCACAGGTCGCCCTGCGAAGGAAATGCCCGGTTCAACGGGTGACCAACTTCCCGAGCTGCTGCAACTGCACGAACGTGTTCGGCAGGCGATGAGTGGCGTCGCCCAGGCCTTATGGCCGTCCGTCTCCCTACCCGAGGGTCTTGGAGGGCTTGCGGAGAAGCTTCAGGGAGCATAGCAGCGCTTCTGTCTGTGGAAGATATCGGCCTGCCATCAAGGCGCCAGGGAGGCCTGGGCCATGGTGAAGACGCGATACACAAAGGTGGATTCGAACCACATGGCGGAGGTCAGACCTGTGGGGCCCGATGGGAAGGAAATCCCTGTGAGCTTAATGTACGGCCAAGTAGAGTTGGCCGCTAAGTATTCCCAACGGGACTGTAAATTATACAACCTGTTAGATGGGATTGAAGAGGAGTACAATCAGTCAATTTGATGATGTATTTTAAAATGACATGTATGATGCCTTCTAGCCGGATTGTAGATCATTTGTCTTTGCGGACCTTTTCGCTTCAACCTCGGGACCCAACAGTCCGGAGTGTGTCCGAATACCCTCACGGTTATGCAAAACCCGGGGCATGCATGGAGACCAGGCGTAGGGGTCATTAGTGCTTTATCAGACAAGTGCCCAACTAGTTATGTTATATTACATGGTTAGTAAGAAACATCTTCCAGGGAGAATAGTTCCGTTAGGGGTTCCTTTCCCTGGGAGGCATGCCCTAAAGTGCATGCGCGGACTGCGAAAAGAGCAGAAAAGCATCTGGGGGTAGATAAATAAATAAGTAAGAAATCATCTTTCAAGTCACCGACCGAATATTCCCTTAAGAACGCTAGCTTTCGGCTTCACCCAGTCTGAGGTACACATCCGGCTGACCCGGCAGTAACAATCGCAGAGGTGCTCCCTTTACCTCCTAGCCGAACAATCGGGAACGTAGGTGTAAGCACAGGAGCCAGGCAACCCAGCTTGGCCAAAACTTAAGTCATATCGATGCATATAATGGTGAGTAAAAGGTACACGCGGAAGTGTGACGCATGTGTTGGGCATGAAGCCCGTATAAATAAGCTTCTGTTAAAGAAGCCCCCAGGTATAATGAGTGCGAGCAGCACGTCAAGTGTGTGCGAACAATGTGCAGGTCAGCCCATAAAGGCTTTACGAAAAGAAGGGAGGAAAGAAGAGGAAAAAAAAGACAGCAAACGTATAAAATGTGGACGGAGGAGGGAGACGAACTCTGAGTCCGGCGCTAGGCGTAGAATCTTCGGAGGCGGGCTGCGTTCCATGGGTTCGGCTCGAGTCGATTGTTCGATGCATTTCGTAGACGGTATGCTCCGCCGGTTAGGACTTGATCGATGATGAAGGGACCTTCCCACTTGGGCTTGAGTTTGTCCTTTTTCTTGTCCGGCAGACGTAGAACTAGTTCGCCAACATTGTAAGCTTTGGCCCGTACTTTTCTACTTTGATATCTTCGAGCCTGCTGCTGATAGAATGCGGAACGAGCCTTTGCCACGTCGCGCTCCTCCTCCAATGCATCCAAACTGTCCTGCCGATCCAACTCGGCTTCTCTTTCTTCGTACATGCGCACTCGAGGTGAGTCATGAATTATATCGCAGGGCAAAACTGCCTCTGCGCCGTATACCATAAAGAATGGCGTGAATCCGGTAGTACGATTTGGCGTGGTCCGCAGCTCCCAGAGTACGGAGTCGAGCTCCTCCACCCAGTGCGTGTTAGATTCCATGAGGGACCGCACTAACCTGGGTTTAATGCCGCTCATGATTAGACCATTTGCTCGTTCGACTTGACCGTTAGTTTGAGGGTGATAGACTGAAGCGTAGTCGAGCTTGATGCCCATGTTTTTGCACCAGAGTTTAACCTCGTCGGCCGTGAAGTTCGTGCTGCTATCAGTGATGATGCTGTGGGGGACGCCATAACGGTGTACTACCCCAGATATGAAGTCTATCACAGGTCCGGATTCGGCCGTTTTAACCGGCTTGGCCTCTATCCATTTGGTGAATTTATCCACCATGACCAATAGGTATTTTTGCTTGTGGGTTCCCCCTTTAAGGGGTCCAACCATGTCAAGCCCCCAGACCGCGAACGGCCAGGTGATGGGTATAGTTTTGAGGGCGGTGGGTGGCATGTGGCTTTGATTAGCAAAGAGCTGGCAACCGACGCATCATTGGACTAAGTCCTGAGCATCTGCCCGGGCAGTCGGCCAATAAAATCCTGTACGGAAGGCCTTGCCCACAAGGGCCCGGGCTGCGGCGTGGTGCCCGCCGAGTCCGGCGTGAATTTCAGCCAGGAGATTTCGCCCTTCCTCTTCGGAGATGCACCTTTGAAGGACTCCGGTTGTGCTTTTCTAATAAAGTTCTCCCTCATGGACCTTGTAGGCTTTAGATCACCAAACTATGCAGCGGGCCTCATTTTGGTCTTCGGGAAGTTCCTGCCTAATTAAGTAGGCTAGGAATGGTTCTATCCACGGGTCAATTACTGCCATTATTTCGTGGGCTGAAGGTGTTATTTCATTGGCTGAGCCACCGATTGTGTCAGAATGTTCCGTGTTGGGTGGTGCGGTTGGTTCCGGGTTGTTATTTACGGACTCCTCTTCCCATAATACGGATGGCTTAAAGAGCCGCTCCAGGAAGATTTTGGAGGGACGGCGTCGCATTTTGCGCCGATGCGTGTCAACACGTTGGCTGCGTGGTTATTATCCCGGGCTACATGGTGGAATTCGAGTCCTTCGAACCGAGCTGACATTTTTAAGACGGCGTTACAGTAGGCTGCCATTTTCGGATCCTTGGCGTCAAAGTCTCCATTTACTTGGGATATTGCGAGGTTTGAATCCCCGCGCACCTCTAGGCGTTGAATACCCATGGAGATTGCCATCCAGAGACCATGTAGAAGGGCCTCATATTCGGCTGCATTATTGGAGTCCGTGTACATTATCTGAAGTACGTATTGGACTGTGTCTCCGGTTGGGGACGTCAATACGACGCCAGCCCCCAAGCCGGCCAAAATTTTGGAGCCGTCGAAATGCATGATCCAATTGGAGTATGCGCCGTACTCTTTAGGGAGTTCGGCTTCGGTCCATTCGGCGATGAAGTCAGCCAAAACTTGCAACTTTCACTACTAGGGAAAAGGCTAGCAGCAGCGCGGGTTTTAGATGTATCAGTAGCGCGGGTACAGGCGCTACTAATAAGGCGCTACAGCTAACGCATAGCAGTAGCGCGTGCTCACCCGCGCTACTGTTACACAAGTGTAGCAGCAGCGCAGTTAGAGGAAGCTCACTACTGCTAGTAGCGCTAGCGCGCTTTGGCTGGACGCGCTACTGCTATTGAGGCGCTGCTGCTAACTTTTATACACTCGCTACTGCTAATTTAAGTAGTTTTTTTTGGCATATTTGTTTTGTATTTGAACAGGCTTCATAGAAGAATCTTTAGCACATAGAAATGTCATCATGATACACATACAAATGCCTGCGAGACCACAAATGTAATCATAGCATGTACATACAAATAGTCTCATCATAATCATCATCCAACACAAAGTGATATCTTGTCATCATCTCGAAAATAGCAATACATGCAAGTCTCGAATACTTGCAACTACAACAATGTCATCCATCTAAACAAAGGTATACGCAAGAAGTGCTATCACTATGAGTGAGAGCGGAACTATGCAGTACATGAGGTGGCGGTGACGAGTCCTCTCTCGTGCTAGCGTGAACCTCAAGTAACTAGCTTCTCCTTCTTGTCTGCTTGTGAAGCCTTTATGTCTGGCGCCCGTGAACCCATTCACTTGCGCCTGACACTCATGACACTCGTTGTACACCCCCGGAACCTTCCCTTTGTACACGACATAGCATTTCCATCTCGCCATCAAGAAACTAGGTACCTGTTAGAGATGCATGTTCATGAAGAGGATGTACAATCATATATATGCAATAAAATATACTAGAGCAACACCGAAAAAGAAAGGGTTAGCAACTAGATGCAACATATACAGTACGCAAATTAATTAACTAGAGGTACGCAGGTCATCGTATGCAAACTAACAAAGTAGCGTTACGCAAGTTCGCCAGGGACCATGGACATCACAAAGTTTCATCACTACAAAAAGTATACAAGTTCAACCGACACATATCATCATCATCGGCATCATAAATCACTAGAAGTTCCATCCTTCCATATCATCGAGGACGAACCCTAGCTTCTTGAATGGCATGAGGTCTAGACGTTGCATGCCTATGCGAGTTCGGACGTCAGCTCGCGATATAGGGCCGTGGTGGAACATCCCCTTCTCATCGACGACTTCTTTCATGATGATCGTCGCAATGTCGCTTTGGATGCGAAAGAAGTCATCTCTAAGTTTATAATTCGCTTCTCCATGAGATTCTAGCCACTTGTGGATATGATCATCATTTCTGCTGTTAATGCGAAGCTTTTGGTGATCCGTGTTGGACTGAATCATGAGATGGACGATGTAGAATCCATCCTTCTTGCTTGGTTTTGGGACATGGATGCAGGAGAAGTTAGTTTTATGCGCGAAACCCATCTTCTTGTTCCTTTGTTTCTTGATCTGCACGTGGCCACCTCTAAAGCTGAGGCCTTGGAGAGCATCATCTAGAATATTCATTATGTGGGTGTAGTCCTTTTTCTTGTAGTCTCTGTAAGGGTCAAAATACACGGCGTGGGAGACTTGCGGGTAAAGAACGATAAGGACGGCGCGCCCATTGCTGCAGGGAAAAGACACCTCAAATTATTCCCCATATGAGAGAGAAGGAATGATTGAAATGTACGAAAGGGTTGTCCGGAACTGACTTACTTTGGATGATAAGGCACGAGGACAATTTCCCGGTCCTTATTCTGTACCATGAAGTTTTGGAGGTACTCCCTAGCAGTTTCATGCTCAAAGTCGCCGAGACTCAAGAAAGACTCGTGCATGTAGTACGGATCCGCCACACAGATTTGCGAGACTTCTTCACTCTTCATGACGGAGCTCATATGTAGCGCAAAAAGGCGGACGATAGTAAAATCAAGCCGCCTTGTTAGAAACATCTCAAAGATATGGTCAAACCGCAGGAAGACCACCTCCACGGGCCGTGTGTCGACGTAGCACTTCCCCTCAGGCACACGAGCCACGTATGTCGGATATCCTGGATCCTTTGAGGCTAGTAGGCTTTTCTCAGTCGACAGCACATGGTCGTGCAGTCTCCTGAGATCCCCTGATAGTGCCTCCAGCGGTTTCGGCGGTAGCATCAGCTCGCCCGTGAGATGGAACATGACCGCACCTTTCACGGGTACACGCTCTTCAGAATGCATCGTCTGGCTGCTGTGTGCTCTGGCTTGTTTGGAGGCAGTTACCTTCCCTGATCTCTTCCTCTCCTTTTTATTGGGCACACCTTCCAGACCCTTCCTTAACCCCTGCCCCAGTGTTCCCGGGCTAAGTACTATACGACCCTCACACCCGGCTAGTTGAGCCTGTGTTGAGGCGGCATCTTTAGGCGTGTCCTGTGAGGATTTCATGAAGAGAGACTTTTTGCAATCCATGGTACGACCCTGCCCGGGCATATCATCCATATCCTCATTAGCAAGCTGATAGCCCGATTCGTCATATGGTTGACTCATCATATCTATGTCACAGTCATACGCGTTTGTATTGAGGTAATCCATAGGGTCGACCTCCGTCTCATCATCCATTCTCTGTTCTACAGGAGAAATTACATCAGCCAGTACTATTGCACCCCCTTCATCATGTCGTCCGCCGCTCTCACCCGGCACTACAGGAGCTGGTAATTGCGTAGGCGGGGTGGTGGTCTCCGCACATGCTTGTTGATGTGTGGTAGTTATTGGTGTGCTCTCGGCCGGCTCCAGACGAATAAGATTCTTAGGCCATAGCAGCACCCAACCCTTGCAGCTTCCAATCCGCGGTGGGGTCTCGTCGTCCGCTCCCGCATGCTGTACTAGAGGAGGCAAATCCTCGTGCTTCGATTTCACATTGGTCAAGCTAACCCTGAAGTGCCCAGCGGGGATCGGCTGGTTGTGGAACGTGCGTTGAGAGGGGTCCATTATCATCCTCTTTCCCACGTTCACCTTCTGGCCTTTGATCAAGTAGAGTATGGTGCACGGGGTTTCTTTCGCCTACAAACACATATGTCTGTGGCATAAAACAACCGAAAGGCAACAAAAATGGAATATTATCTATATATATATATGTTGGTGCGACATGTAATTACCGTGACGGTGTTGAGCTCAGCCAAAGATGAAGGCCCACCTAGTGCGCCTGAGACTGAGGACGGGCTGCTATGAGCGGGAGCGGCTGCGAGAGGAGGCCCAGTTGCTTGAGCAAGTGATGGTGCGATGGTGTTGTTGTTCATGGAGTTGCTCGCGATGAAACTGGGCATCGGGAAATCATGTACCGTCTTGTCTGGATTTTCCTTCGCCCAGTTGATGATAACTGGAACCAAGTTAGTAGCGAAATCATTTCTGTAGGCAGTTACAGTTGCATTGATTGCTTGCTGTAGCAACTCATATTTGTCCTCGGCTGCTTTTTTCGCGTCCTCAGCTGCTTTTTTCTCGACCGCAAGCTTCACCTTTGCGTTGATGTCCGCCTGACAAAACTTCTTTTTCTGCTTCTTGGCCTCCGGGCCGTCGTTGTAAAACACCTTCCACGTGGCGCCGTCTCCAACGCTGTGCACACGACCATATTGCGGCCGCTGGTCCAAAGGGAGTCCCTTAAGTTCGTTCAAGGCCCGGTTGAGAGGGGTGTCCCACTTGGGCCTCATCGGAGAAGTAGGACTTTCGGCTGCAAGCCGGTGTTGCTTCTCCAGTAGTCTAATCAATTTCCTCGTGATCTTGTCCGTGTAAAAAACCTTTTTCTCCTTGTCCCACTTGTAGCGGGCCCTGATGAAGTCATGCTCCAAGGGGTTGGTGAACTTCGCTAAGGGGTCTGGGAGACCCGCGGCTTCACGTTCCGCATCCTCCTTATCCCATATGGGCCTTTTACCGAGGTAGCCACGGCTTCCGAGGCGATGCTTCCCCGTGTTCCTTTGCAGAAGGCTTTTGAATTTCGCAGCCTTAGCCTTGGCTGCCTCGGTAGCGCAAGTGTCCTTGAACTTTTCGAACTCCTCTTCTGTAAGTGTCGGATTTTCCTCCAGAATCTTGGACAGGGGTTCATCAGCCTCAATAGCTCGTTTCACCCTCCCTTTCCAGGAGGCCAAATCATTGCTGAACATGCCCATGGCGTGATTGTTAATCTTTTTCATCTTCGGATCATCCCACGGTTGTTCTATGTTATCATCCCGGTCGGGGAACTTAAATCTCTTGTGCAACTTCGTTAGGAGCAACTGCGTCAAATGTTCTTTACTCCTTAAGTCATCGTCGTTGATGCTCGCACATTCCCGTAGGATGCATCCTACTTGGTTCCCATAGCACTTGCGAGGTTCTTCCGGCTCTAACGGCTCAAACTTGCCAGGTGCCATCTTTGTGATCACAAGTCGTCCAATCCCTAGTTTGTTAGGTTTTCGTATCCTCTACTTCTTATGCTTCCTCTTTTCGGTAGCGGCATCGAGGCCGGTACCTTCCCCGCCGGTACCTTCCCCGCCGGTACCTTCCCCACCGGTCTCGGTGCCGCCATCGGTGCCGGCGCCGTTGGTGTCGATGTCAGCGTCAGTACCATCATCGAGGCCGACATGCAAACCTTGCTTAGCAGTCAAATAGTCGAGGTACTCTTGTTCACCCTCATAATCCATCTTGTCTGCATCTTGGTCAGAAGGCCCAGTTTCTTCGTTGTTCGACATGTTTCCTATGATTAAGTGGCCTCATTTATTTCTAAAAGTATGAATAAATGAGAAATGACATAAAAAGAAATCTATGTGCCAGCATTCGATATGCCAACTATGTAGCACAAATCATGCCTTTATTCACGGGAAATTTGGGCATGACCTTTGCTAAAAAATGGACGTATCGAGCGCCTGAAATTCACCGGAACGGAAATGAATCAACATTCCGGCGTAACATAGGCCACTCGGATCATTTTCCAAACATGACATGTCCAAAACATGACATATGCACATATCACATGTCCAGTTCAAATTTGCATATAAATTCAGCTAATTTTGAAACCTAGCTAAATTCATAACTAATTAGATAACCTAATTAATTAACATAACCGAAGAACCCTAGCAGAGAGGGGGGGGGGTTTACAGA
>NC_041391.1:189412745-189413343 GCF_002162155.2 Triticum dicoccoides | reverse complement strand
GGGGGCAAGGGCCAGCCGGGTCGGGGGCTAGCGCCGGCTCCGGGGTCGGGGTCGAGGGCCGGGACGGGGGGGAGCACCGGGGTCGAGGGCTAGCGCCGGCGCCGGCGGAGTCGGGGGCGAGCGTCGGGGCCGGGTCGGGCGCGGCGGTGCGATGGGGGAGAGAGAGTGGGGATTTGGGGGGAAATGGCGGGATGAAGCAGGGCGAGTGAGAATTTTGGGTTAAGTGGACGTAGCAGTAGCGTGTTATGTCAAAACGCGCTGCTACTAACATCAGTAGCTGTAGCAGTTTAGGAAAAATGCGCTACTACTAAATTCAGTAGCTGCAGCGGTTTATGCAAAACGCGCTGCTACTACCGTCGCTACTACCAGTTTTCCTTTTTCTTTTCCTTTATTTTATCCCACTTTTATTTCCCGAGGGCAGTGAACGAAGGGAGGGCGATATATATTGCATCATTTGACGGTTAAATATGTATGCAAAATAGGAACATATATATTACACATCATTGGACCCATGCATAATAATGGCTAAGTGTGTATACAAAATAGGAATATATATATATATATATATATATATATATATATATATATATATATATAT
>NC_041391.1:189408813-189412689 GCF_002162155.2 Triticum dicoccoides | reverse complement strand
GTCGAAGAATAATTGAGCCCCTCATTGTGACTTTGCCTTTTCCATGGAGTACGATTTTTCTTAGGTAATGTAGTATTGATTCTTCTTTTGACGTATACTTCATCATCATCATCATCTTCCCTCATTGGGTTGCCGTACTGATCATAGTCTTCCTCGTTGGCGACTCCATCCATTCCAATGATGTTCCTTTTGCCTCTCCTCACGACAACACGGCTGGGATTGTGCGGGTCAGTTATGAAGAAGCATTGTGTCACGTGCTTAGCGTGTACCCATGGCTCGTTTTTTGCGATAGCGTTCACGGTAGTGCTCTTGGCGTCGGGTATAGTCATGGTAGTGAACATACGGCTTTCTCTTTCGACATTCTTAGCCCATCTGACACGGAACATCGTCGTGTTGTGCAGTCCAGAGTAGTCAAGCTCCCAGATCTCCTCGACCCTTCCATAAAATCATTCAGTTGCGCCGTTGTCGCTGCCGGTCATGCATTCCATCGTCACCCCTGAGTTCTGATCATCACTGTCCATATCTTTGGCCTCCGTGTAGAACGTGTATCCGTTGATATCATATGCCTGATAGGTTACGAGGTTGGGCGAGGGGCCATGTGCTAAGGCGTATATGAGCAATCCGTCCTTAGAGCCCTCCTCCGGGGGATTAGCAATAATATGCTCTTTGAACCAATGCAGGAAAGTGGAGTTGTGCTCTCTAGTAACTTCGGCGTCCGTCCTGCATACCCCCGGTCACGATACTTCTATGCAATAATTTATTTGTGCAGTGCCACGAAAGGATCTACCTCGTCTAGGTGTTGTAGCACTACCAAGTTTGCTCTGTCAAAGTCGCTGCGTCGATCTGAGTATGCCACATGCAGTTCCCTGCGACCGTTGCAGTGACCATCTCCTTCGAGCCTCCCATCGTGCTTGTTAACGGGCAAACCAACACTAACACCAGGCGGCTGGTCTGCGCCATATAGAAAATTCTCACAGAAAGAGATGCACTCTTGTGCCAAATAGCCCTGGACGATGCTTCCATCCGGACGGGACATGTTACGAACGAATCCTTTGATGATCCCATTCATCCTCTCAAACGGCATCATGTTGTGCAGGAATGACGGCCCCAGGTCTATTATGTCATCCACAATATGGACACACAGATGCACCATCACGTCGAAGAACGCGGGCGGGAAGTACATCTCAAGCTCATTCAGTATCACAACGATCTCTTCCTGTAGCCTTTGGAGCTGCTTCACACTGATCGACTTTCGAGAGATGACGTCGAAAAAGTTGCAGAGACCAATAAGCGTGTCACGGACGTGCTTGTCCATTATCCCTCTAAGGGAAACATGTAGTATCTGCATCATCATCACATGACAGTCATGAGACTTCATCCCGCTGAACCTTTTCTTGTCCGTGTCTAGATATCTGCTTATCTTGCCACACTAACCGGAACTAACTTTGACTCCGGTAAGGCACTTAAAGAATTGATTGATCTCAGCCTGACTTAAGGTGAAGCAAGAAGGGGGGCAATAATCCTCTTTCTTTATTTTCTTGCCCTTTTCTCCCGTGCCTCTGTCTCCGTCTCTGTCTCGTCTGACATTTTACGGGGCGACATGTGCAGATCTTCCCTGATTTTCAAATCTTGCAAGTCTTTTCTTGCCTTTGGCCCATCCTTGGTATTATCCGGCATGTTCATCAGTGTTGCGAGCAAGCTCTCAAGGACATTCTTACAGATATGCATTTGATCAAGGCAATGAGGTGTATCGAGTTTGTGCCAGTACTCCAAGTCCCAGAACACAGACCTCGTCTTCCATACCTTCAGCAGTGGCTCCGGCGCCTTTATCATCGTCTTTCCCGGCGCGGGGCACTCCTTCCAGTTTTTCAACAGCTCATCAATTTCGGCACCGCTCCGCTTACGTGGAGGTCCTCGATGCTCAGCGTGACCATTGAATAGATCTCCACGGTTTCTCCACGGGTCGTCCTGTTCAAGCCATCTTCGATGCCCCATGTACATGATTTTCCCAGACCCGCCATCTTTCCTTGACGTTAGCTGCTGAGACGTCGTATCATCCATGCACCGCGTGCATCCACAATATCCATGGCACACCTGGCCTGCCACATATCCGTAACCGAGATAGTCCTGCACTGTCATGATCAGCGCGGCTCTCATGTTGAAATACTCACCTTTGCTGGCGTCCCATGTCTCGGCCGGTGTTTTCCATAACGTGTCTAACTCCTCTTGAAGTAGCCCCAGATACAAATTAATATTATTTCCTGGTTGTTTCGACCCTTGAATAAGCATGCTCATGTGAATGTACTTCGATTTCATGCACAACAAGGGGGGGAGGTTGTACATCCATACAAACACAAGCCATGTGCTATGGTTGGTGTTCTGGTTGCCAAACGGATTCATGCCATCGGTACACGCGCCGAGCACGATGTTCCTTGCATCACATTCAAAATACCGATAGAAGCTGTTCAACGCTCTCCACTGGCTTCCATCCTTCACGTGTCTCAGCTTCAGATCATCTCCATCGTCGGGCTTCTTCCTCTTCGCGTGCCAGCGCATTAGCTTAGCTTTCTTGGGATCTACAAAATACCTCTGGAGACGGGGAGTGATCGGTAAGTACCATACAACTTTCTGGGGACATTTCTTCCTGGCCTTCTTGTATCGAGAAGCATTGCACACCGGACAGCTTGTTTTTTCCGCGTGCTCCTTCCGATAAATTATGCAATCGTTGATGCATGCATGGTATCTAACGTGTGGCAGATCAAGAGGGCACACGATCTTCTTGGCCTCATCAACACTAGTAGGAAACAGATTACCCGCGGGAAGAACAACCTTTAGGTACTTGAGATGCTCATCGAGGCTAGTGTCGGTCCATTTGTTTTTAGCCTTCGTCTTCAGGAGTTGGAGCGTGAAACTCAAGCGGGTCACCTCAGGATTGCAACCATCATACAATGGAGTGTTCGAGTCTACCACCAGTTGCTCCAGCTTAGCCTCCTCTCTAGAAGCAGCTCTCTCAGTACTCGTCTCCTTGCGAAGCAATGCTTGAACATGAGGGTCCCGCACAATTAAACTTAGTACCGACGAACTCTGCTGCGTGGAGTCCATGTCGTTCTCTCCGCCGCCATGTCCGGCCCCTTCTCCTCCGCCATGTCCGGCCCCTTCTCCGCCGCCATGTCCGGCCTCTTCCCTGCCGCCATTATCGATCATCTCTTCGTCTTGCCCCGTGTCATCATTGCATGCCCCGTCGGCATCCTCAACATCGTCATCCTCATCTTCAATTATCCACCGAGTATAGCCATCCATGAAACCAGTCATGAGTAGGTGCGCTTCGACACGACCATCGTCATGGGGGTCGAGCCAAACTATTCCTTTGCATTTTCGACACGGACATAAAACCTCTGTCCGGTTATTTTCTTTCATGTCCTGCACCGCTGACCGCAACCACATGTCCACCATCGTTCCACTGACCATTGTCAACTCTGCACGGTAATAATAAACAAATTGATTATAAAAATGCATGCATGCATCAAAGTCATAAAAAAATTTGGCATGACCTTCCCTAAAAATAGGACATATATGGATCTAGAGTTTGCCCGGAATTCGCCGAAACGGAAATAAATCGACATTTCGGCAAAACATAGGCAACTCAAAAGCACAATTTGGCGGCGTCAACTCATGCCACACACACAATTTCCACAAACATATCACACACACATAAACATATTTCCATTTTGCAAAAGCATGAAATTTTCATCACCTCTATCTCGATCGAGATCGAGCACACGGTGGAGATGATGTTGTAGGGAGATCAAAAGTGCACAAAGCTCTTCTTGACAAAGATAGATCTAGTTAGGGGGCAAATAGGTCACTTAACTAAAT
>NC_041391.1:189390508-189408360 GCF_002162155.2 Triticum dicoccoides | reverse complement strand
GAGGTGGTGTAGTTAGGTAGGAGTAATGAAGAGAGAGAAAGGTGGATAGAAGAGAGAGAGTAATGGGGGAGAAGTATTGAGGAGAAGAAGAGTGAGAGTGGGAGCATGTGGGGGAGGTAGGGGGAAGGGAAGAGAGGAGGGGGAGGGGGAGGTAGGGGGAAGGGAAAGAGAGGAGAGGGAGGGGAGGGACCGGTGGGGAAAGGTGGTGGGTTGGTGCGGGTTAGCAGTAGCGCGGGATCTAAAACATGCTGCTGCTAAGGAATTAGCAGTAGCACGCTTTGGGATACGGCGCTACTGCTAACTGGGACAAAAAAGTGTGGCAATTTGAAATTTAGCAGCAGCGATCTCAGAAAAAGCGCGCTACTACTACATCCTTAGCAGTAGCGCGGTTCGCAAGACCGCGCTACTACTAATTAGAGTTAGGTGAACACCGCCGGTCGATATTTGTAGCAGCGCGTTTTACGCCGAGCGCGCTACTGCTAAATCCTTATCAGCAGCGAGTTTCCCGCACACGCGCTACTACTAGTTAGCAGCAGTGCTCCTTTTTGAGCCGCGCTGCTGCTAAGATTCTGTGTATAGGCTTTTCCCTAGTAGTGTTTATAGCTCGCCGTGGTTTGTAGGTTATGTCGAATGGTAAGAGCTCAATGGCCCATTTTGCAATCCTGCCCGTCACATCGCGGTTGTTTATAATGTCGTTGAGAGGTACTTCGGAGGCCACTGTCATCGAACACTCTTGAAAGTAGTGTCACAGCTTCCAGGATGCCATGAACACCGCGTACGCTATCTTTTGATAATGTGGATACCGGGACTTGCATGGAGTTAAGACAGTGGATACGTAGTACACTGGTTTTTGAAGAGGGAATTTGTGTCCTTCTGCTTCTCGTTCGACGACGAGTACCGCGCTGACAACTTGGTGTGTTGCCGCGATGTATAATAACATCGGTTCGCCCAGGTTGGGCGCGGCCAGGACCGGATTTGTTGCCAATATGGCCTTTATTTCTTCGAGTCCGCCCGTGGCAGCATCCGTCCATTCGAAGTGTTCGGTGCGCCGGAGGAGGCGATAGAGGGGCAATGCCTTTTCTCCCAAATGGGAGATGAAGCGGCTTAGAGCCGCCACGCATCCAGTCAGTTTTTGTATTTGTTTGAGGTATTTTGGGATATCCAATTGTGACAGAGCTCGGATCTTGGCTGGGTTTGCTTCAATTCCTCTACCGGATACAATGAAGCCCAAGAGCTTTCCGGCCGGTACGCCGAAAACGCATTTTTCCGGGTTAAGCTTAATGTCGTATGCTTGAAAGTTGTCGAATGTGAGCCTCAAATCATCTACTAGAGTTTCGACGTGTTTGGTCTTAACGACCACATCGTCTACGTATGCCTCCACCGTTTTGCCGATCTGGGTAGCCAGACATGTCTGAATCATGTGCTGATATGTTGCGCCGACATTTTTGAGTCTGAAGGGCATTGTGTTGAAGCAGAATGGTCCGTATGGAGTAATGAATGCCGTTGCGGCCTGATCTGTTTCCTCCATCTTGATTTGATGGTATCCGGAGTATGCGTCGAGGAAGCACAATGAATCGTTCCCTGCGGTGGCATCGATGATTTGGTCGATGCGGGGAAGGGGGAAAGGATCCTTTGGACAGGCCTTGTTAAGGTCTTTAAAATCGACACAAAGGCGCCAGGATTTGTCCTTTTTTGGTACGATCACCAGGTTCGCTAGCCAGTCTGGATGTTTTATATCTCTGATGAATCCGGCTTCTAATAGTTTGGCTAGCTCCTCTCCCATTTCCTATCTTTTGGGTTCGAAAAATCGCCGAAGAGCCTGTTTGACTGGCTTGAATCCTTTTAGGATGTTTAGGCTGTGTTCTGCCAGCCTGCGTGGGATTCCTGGCATATCTGAAGGGTGCCAGGCAAAAATGTCCCAATTTTCCCGAAGGAATGCTCGTAGTGCGGCGTCTACATCAGGGTTTAATTGTGCCCCAATGGAGGCCGTCTTTGTGGGGTCCATTGGATGGACCTGGAATTTGACTATTTCGTCCGCTGGTTTAAAAGAGGTGGACTTGGATCTCTTATCGAGTATCACATCGTCCCTGTTCACCGTGGAGCTTAGTGCAGTGAGTTCCTCTACCGCTAGGGCTTCGGATAGTGCCTCTAGGGCTAGTGCGGCTGTCTTATTTTCAGCGTGGAGTGCTATGTCCGGATCACTGACAAGAGTGATGATTCCATTGGGCCCGGGCATTTTAAGCTTCATGTACCCGTAATGGGGTATGGCTTGGAAAATTGTGAATGCCTCTCGCCCTAATAAAGCGTGATATCCGCTGCTGAACGGGGCCACTTGGAACGTGACCTCTCGGACCTGTAATTGTCCGGCGAGCCGGACACCACATCAAGTGTAATTTTTCCTGTGCAGCGTGCTTCCCGACTAGGGATTATTCCTCTAAAGGTTGTGCTGCTTCGCTCAATGCGGCTCCAGTCTATTTCCATTTTTCGAAGGGTTTCCTCATAGATGAGGTTTAATCCGCTGCCGCCATCCATGAGTACCTTGGTAAGACGAAAGCCGTCCACTATTGGACTGAGGACCAATGCAGCTGGTGCTCGGGCTGTTCGGAATTTAGGTTCGTCGCTGGCATTGAAGGTGATAGCCGTGTCGCTCCATGGATTTGTTGTTGCTACTTGGTAGACTTCGGCGAGGCTGCGGATTGTTCGTTTCCGCATATTATTTGATGCGAAAGTCTCGAAGACTGTTAATACCGTACTGGTACTGTTGGGTTGGTTCTCCGGGGCTAGAAGCTCTTTGCCACTTTTGGCTACCTGCCGTAGTATCCAACATGATCGAAGGCTATGTGTTGGAGTGGCGCCTTCTGTACTATGGATTTTATAGGGTTCGCTGAGCCATCCCTCCAGTACGGTTCCGTGCCCTTTAGGGTTTTTTTGCTTTTTGATCTTTGTACTAGGTGCCTGAGCATGATGCACCCTTTTATTTCGGACTAGGGTTGTGTTCGGAGTCGGATTGTCCCAAAACTTGGCTTCAGTTTTCCAGGCACTCTCCATCGCACAGTACTTTCATACTATGGATGCCAGGTCAGCGAAGCGTGTAATTTCGCGACGACTTATGGCGTTCAAGATTCCCTTCTCCGTGCAATTGTTGCAGAAAATTGAGATTGCGCTTTCCTCACGGCAGTCCTTTATCCTGTCCATGACCAGGAGGAATCTGGCCCAGTAATGATGTACTGTTTCTGTGGGCTCTTGCCGGATTTGAGATAGATCGCTTATGTTTGGGTGGGCAGGTGGAATTAAGTCCGGAACCCTGCCCAACTTGAGGCTCAAGGGCCGAAAAGTTTCCGAATTTGGAAGCTTGGATTGCTGGATGTTGTCCAACGAATCTGGTCCGCTGCCTGACTTTAGGTTCAGTACTTGATTGACGTCCGTCCCTCCGCGGGAATCCGGCATGGAGGGGTCAGGAGTCCGGACATAACTGGTCTTTAATATAGAAGAAGAGTCGTCGCGTTGTTCCTCTACCACCGCAACGTGGTGGGTAACCTGGGGAGAGTTAATCTGTCTCAGATCGGTTTTAAGCCCAATCTGATCATAGTCTGTAGCGACTCCTAGGGCGGCGATGCGATCCAAGAGCTCGTTTACGGAAGAGAGCTCCATCGGATCCAGCTGCTCGGTGAATTCCGAGTTGACGTGAAGATCGCTCTTGATGACCCGAGAGGTCATCGTCGAAGCGGCGGCCGAACAGGCGGTCATAAGAAAACCACCTAGCTGGATGGTTTGGCCGGCGGCCAAAGCTCCTTTGACAATGGTACTGTCTTTAAAGACGGGAAGAGCCATCCTTCCTGATTGTGACGGCATAGAGGAACTCTCAATGAAAGCAGCAATGTCGGTGTCAAAACCGGTGGATCTCAAGTAGGGGGTCCCGAACTGTGCATCTAGGCGGATGGTAACAGGAGACAAGGGACATGATGTTTTTACCCAGGTTCGGGCCCTCTCGATGGAGGTAAAACCCTACTCCTGCTTGATTGATATTGATGATATGGGTAGTACAAGAGTGGATTTACCATGAGATCAAGGAGGCTAAACCCTAGAAGCTAGCCTATGGTATGATTGTTGTTCTGTCCTATGGACTAAAACCCTCCGGTTTATATAGACACCGGAGAGGGCTAGGGTTACACAGAGTCGGTTACAATGGTAGGAGATCTACATATCCGTATCGCCAAGCTTGCCTTCCACGCCAAGGAAAGTCCCATCCGGACACGGGACGAAGTCTTCAATCTTGTATCTTCATAGTCTTGGAGTCCGGCCGATGATGATAGTCCAGCTATCCGGACACCCCCTAGTCCGGGACTCCCTCAGGGGGTGCTCGAGGGGTCCACGAGACAGGGGGTCGCGCCCTGTAGGGGGGGGGGGGCGCCCCTTATCTCCTGGGCTCCTCGAGTATCTTCTGACTTGATCTCCAAGCCTCCAGGATGATATTCTTCCAAAAAATCATGATGCCGAAGGTTTCATTCCGTTTGGACTCCGTTTGATATTCCTTTTCTTCGAAATACTGAAACAGGCAATAAAACAACAATATGGGTTGGGCCTCCGGTCAATAGGTTAGTCCCAAAAATGATATAAATGTGTAAAATAAAGCCCAAAAACATCCAAAAGGGGTAATATAATAGCATGGAACAATAAAAAATTATAGATACATTGGATACGTATCAAGCATCCCCAAGCTTAATTCCTGCTCGTCCTCGAGTAGGTAAATGATAAAAACAGAATTTTTGATGTGGAATGCTACCTAGCATAATTTTCAATGTAATTTTCTTTATTATGGCATGAATGTTCAGATCCAAATGATACAAAATAAAAGTTCATATGGTGATACTTCAAGCATACTAATCAAAGTAATCATGTCTTCTCAAAATAACATGGCCAAAGAAAGTTATCCCTACAAAATCATATAGTCTGGCTGTTGCTCTATCTTCATCACACAAAGTATTTAATCGTGCACAACCCCAATGACAAGCCAAGCAATTGTTTCATACTTTAATAATCTCAAACTCTTTCAACTTTCACCCAATACATGAGCGTGAGCCATGGACATAGCACTATATGTGAAATAGAATGGTAGTTGTGGAGAAGACAAAAAGGAGAAGATAGTCTCACATCAACTAGGCGTATCAACGGGCCATGGAGATGCCCATTAATAGATATCAATGTGAGTGAGTAGGGATTTCCATGCAACAGATGCACCAGAGCTATAAATATATGAAAGCTCAACAAAAGAGACTAAGTGGGTGTGCATCCAACTCGCTTGCTCACGAAGACCTAGGGCATTTTGAGGAAGCCCATCATTGGAATATACAAGCCAAGTTCTATAATGAAAAATTCCCACTAGTATATGAAAGTGACAACATATGAGACTCTCTATCATGAAGATCATGGTGCTACTTTGAAGCACAAGTGTGGAAAAAGAGATAGTAGCATTGTCCCTTCTCTCTTTTTCTCTCATTTTTTCTTTTTTTTTATTTTCTTTCTCCTTTTTTTTTCTTTGGCCTTCCCCCTTTTTTTGGCCTTTTTTTGTAAAGTCCAAAGTCTCATCCCAACTTGTGGGGGAATCATAGTATTCATCATCCTTTCCTCAGTAGGACAATGCTCTAATAATGAAAATCATCAGACTTTTATGGATTTACAACTCAAAGCTAGAACAAGATATGACTCTATATGAATGCCTCCGGCGGTGTACCAGGATATGCAATGAATCAATAGCGACATGTATGAAAATTATGAAGGTGGCCTTGCCACAAATACAATGTCAACTACATGATCATGCAAAGAGCAATATACAAAAGTAATGCGTGTCATATGAACGGAACGGTGGAAAGTTGCATGGCAATATATCTCGGAATGGCTATGGAAATGCCATAATAGGTAGGTATGGTGGCTGTTTTGAGGAAGGTATATGGTGGGTGTATGGTACCGGCGAAAGTTGCGTGGCACAATAGAGGCTAGCAATGGTGGAAGGGTGAGGTGCGTATAATCCATGGACTCAACATTAGTCAAAAGAACTCATGTACTTATTGCAAAAATCTACAAGTCATCAAAAACAAAGTACTACGCGCATGCTCCTAGGGGGATAGATTGGTAGGAAAAGACCATCGCTCGTCCCCGACCGCCACTCATAAGGAAGACAATCAATAAATAAAATTGTGCTCCAACTTCATCACAAAGCAGTTCACCATACGTGCATGCTACGGGAATCACAAACCTCAACACAAGCATTCTTTAAATTCATAATCACCCAACTAGCATGACTTTAATATCACTACCTCCATATCTCAAAACAATTATCAAGCATCAAATTGATCATAGCATCCAATTCACTTTCTATGATAGTTTTTATTATACCCAACTTGGATGCTCATCATTCTAGGACCAACTTTGTAACCATAGAAAATACCATGCTGTTCTAAAAGACTCTCAAAATAATATAAGTGAAGCATGAGAGGCTAGCAATTTCTACAAAATATAACCACCGCCGTGCTCTAAAAGATATAGGTGATGCACTAGAGCAATTGACAAACTACTCCGAAAGATATAAGTGAAGATCAATGAGTAGTCGAATAATTGTGCAACTATGTGAAGACTCTCTAACATTAAGGAATTTTAGATCTTGGTATTGTATTCAAACAGCAAGAAAAACAAAATAAAATGACAATGCAAGAATAACACAACTCATGTGAAGAAGCAAAAACTTAGGCTCAACCGATACTAACCGATAGTTGTTGAAGAAGAAAGGTGGGATGCCTACCGGGGCATCCCCAAGCTTAGATGCTTGAGACTTCTTGAAATATTATCTTGGGGTGCCTTGGGCATCCCCAAGCTTGAGCTTTTATGTCTCCTTAATTCCTCTCATATCATGGTTTCTCTTCTTTTTATCAAAAGCGATGAACAAAGACGAAAGAGGGGATGCCATCCGGGGCATCCCCAAGCTTAGGCTCTTGCCACTCCTTATTCCATAGTCCATTGAATCTTTACCCAAAACTTGAAAACTCCACAACACAAAACTCAACAGAAAATTCGTAAGCTCCATTAGTATAAGAGAATAAAACCACCACTTAGGTACTGTAATGAACTCATTCTAAATTCATATTGGTGTAATATCTACTGTATTTCAACTTATCTATGGTTCATACCCTCCGATACTACTCATAGATTCATCAAAATAAGCAAAGAACACATAGAAAACAGAATATGTCAAAAACAGAACAGTCTGTAGTAATCTGTATCAAACGTATACTTCTGGAACCGCAAAAATTCCACCAAATTAGGAAGTCCTAATAAATTTGTGTACCAATCCATAGCAAAAAGAATAAGATCAAGATAACGTTTCCGTGAATTAACAAAACTAATTTACTGGGTGCAAAAGTTTCTGATTTTCAGCAGGATCAACACAACTATCACCGCAAGCTATCCTAAAGGTCTTACTTGGCACTTTATTGAAACAAAAGCTATAAAACATGATTACTACGGTAGCATAATAATGTGAAGACACAAAAACAGTAAGGATAAATATTGGGTTATCTCCCAACAAGAGCTTTTCTTTCATGCCTTTCTAGCTAGGCATGATGATGAGAATGATGCTCACATAAAAGATAAGAATTGAAACATAAAGAGAGCATCATGAAGCATATGACTAGCACATTTAAGCCTAACCCACTTCCTATGCATAGGGATTTTGTGAGCAAACAACTTATGGGAACAATAATCAACTAGCATAGGAAGGCAAAACAAGCATAACTTCAAAACTTTAAGCACATAGAGAGGAAACTTGATATTATTGCAATTCCTACAAGCATATATTCCTCCCTCATAATAATTTTAAGTAGCATCATGAATGGATTCAACAATATAACCAACACCTAAAGCATTCTTTTCATGATCTACAAGCATAGAAAATTTACTACTCTCCACATAAGCAAAATTCTTCTCATTAATAGTAGTGGGAGCAAACTCAACAAAATAATTATCATGTGAGGCATAATCTAATTGAAAACTAAAAGCATGATGACAAGTTTCATGGTTAACATTATTCCTAATAGCATACAAGCCATCACAATAATCATCATAGATAGCATCTTTGTTCTCATAATCAATTGGAACCTCTTCCGAAATAGTGGAATCATCACTAAATAAAGTTGACACTCTTCCAAATCCACTTTCATATTCATCACAATAAGATTCAACATCCTCCAAAATAGTGGGATCACTACTTCCTAAAGTTGACACTCTTCCAAACCCACTTTCATCAATATAATCATCATAAATAGGAGGCATGCTTTCATCATAATAAATATTCTCATCAAAACTTGTGGGACTAAAAATATCATATTCATCAAACATAGCTTCCCCAAGCTTGTGGCTTTGCATAACATTAGCATCATGGATATTCAAGGAATTCATACTAACAACATTGCAATCATGCTCATCACACAAAGATCTAGTACCAAGCATTCTATGTAATTCTTCTTCTAGCACTTGAGCACAATTTTCCTTTCCATCATTCTCACGGAAGATATTAAAAAGACGAAGCGTATGACACAAACTTAACTCCATTTTTTTGTACTTTTCTTTTATAAACTAAACTAGTGATAAAACAAGAAACAAAAAGATCCGATTGCAAGATCTAAAGATATACCTTCAAGCGCTAACCTCCCCGGCAACGGCGCCAGAAAAGAGCTTGATGTCTACTACACAACCTTCTTCTTGTAGACGTTGTTGGGCCTGCAAGTGCACATGTTTGTAGGACAGTAGCAAATTTCCCTCAAGTGGATGACCTAAGGTTTATCAATACGTAGGAGGCATAGGATGAATATGGTCTCTCTCAAGCAACCCTGCAATCAAATAACAAAGAGTCTCTTGTGTCCCCAACACACCCAATACAATGGTAAATTGTATAGGTGCACTAGTTCGGCGAAGAGATGGTGATACAAGTGCAATATGGATAGTAGATATAGGTTTTTGTAATCTGAAAATATAAAAACAGCAAGGTAACTAATAATAGAAGTGAGCACAAACAGTATTGCAATGATAGGAAACAAGGCCTAGGGTTCATACTTTCACTAGTGCAAGTTATCTCAACAATTAACATAGATAGATCATATAACAATCCCTCAACATGCAACAAAGAGTCACTCCAAAGCCACTAATAGCAGAGAACAAACATAGAGATTATGGTAGGGTACGAAACCACCTCAAAGTTATTCTTTCAGATCGATCTATTAAAGGGTTTGTACTAGAATAACACCTTAAGATACAAATCAACCAAAACCCTAATGTAACCTAGATACTCCATTGTCACCTGAAGTATCCGTGGGCATGTTTATACGATATGCATCACACAATCTCAGATTCATCCAACCAACACAAAGTACTTCAAAGAGTGCCCCAAAGTTTCTACCAGAGAGTCAAGAAAACGTGTGCATAGGTTCATGGGAGGAACCCGCAAGTTGGTCACCAAAACATACATCAAGTGGCACGTGAAATCCCATTGTCACCACAGATAAACACGACAAGACATACATCAAGTGTTCTCATCATAAAGACTCAATCCAATAAGATAACTTCAAGAGGGAAACTCAATTCATCACAAGAGAGTAGAGGGGGAGAAACATTATAAGATCCAACTATAATAGCAAAGCTCGTGATACATCAAGATCGTGTGAAGTCGAGAACACGAGAGAGAGAGAGATCAAACACATAGCTACTGGTACATACCCTCAGCCCCGAGGGTGAACTACTCCCTCCTCGTCATGGAGAGCACCGGGATGATGAAGATGGCCACCGATGATGGATTCCCCCTCCGGCAGGGTGCCGGAATGGGCTCCCGAGAGGTTTTTGGTGGCTACAGAGGCTTGCGGCGGCGGAACTCCCGATCTATCTTGATATTCGATGGTTTTAGGGTACGTAGGGTTATATAGGCGAAAGAAGTCAGTCGGGGGGTGCTCGAGGGGTCCACGAGACAGGGGGCCGCGCCCTATAGGGGGGGCGCCCCCTATCTCCTGGGCTCCTCGAGTATCTTCTGACTTGATCTCCAAGCCTCCAGGATGATATTCTTCCAAAAAATCACAATGCCGAAGGTTTCATTCCGTTTGGACTCCGTTTGATATTCCTTTTCTTCGAAATACTAAAACAGGCAATAAAACAGCAATATGGGCTGGGCCTCCGGTCAATAGGTTAGTCCAAAAAATGATATAAATGTGTAAAATAAAGCCCAAAAATGGTATAAATGTGTAAAATAAAGCCCAAAAACATCCAAAGGGGTAATATAATAGCATGGAACAATCAAAAATTATAGATACGTTGGAGATGTATCACATCGTAGCCCCAAACTTTCAGAAATGACAACTTTGGTTTCTTGCCAAACCACAGTTCATAAGGCGTCGTCTCAACGGATTTTGATGGTGCCCTATTTAACGTGAATGCAGCCGTCTCTAAAGTATAACCCCAAAACGATAGCGGTAAATCAGTAAGAGACATCATAGATCGCACCATATCTAGTAAAGTACGATTACGACGTTCGGACACACCGTTATGCTGTGGTGTTCTGGGTGGCGTGAGTTGTGAAACAATTCCGCATTGTTTCAAATGTAGACCAAACTCGTAACTCAAATATTCTCCTCCACGATCAGATCGTAGAAACTTTATTTTCTTGTTACGATGATTTTCAACTTCACTCTGAAATTCTTTGAACTTTTCAAATGTTTCAGACTTATGCTTCATCAAGTAGATATACCCATATTTGCTTAAATCATCTGTGAAGCTGAGAAAATAACGATATCCGCCACGAGCCTCAACATTCATTGGACCAGATACATTTGTATGTATGATTTCCAACAAATCTGTTGCTCTCTCCATAGTACCGGAGAACGGCGTTTTAGTCATCTTGCCCATGAGGCACGGTTCGCAAGTACCAAGCGATTCATAATCAAGTGGTTCCAAATGTCCATTAGTATGGAGTTTCTTCATGCGCTTTACACCGATATGACCTAAATGGCAGTGCCACAAATAAGTTGCACTATCATTATCAACTCTGCATCTTTTGGCTTCAACATTATGAATACGTGTATCACTACTATTGAGATTCGTCAAAAATAGACCACTCTTCAAGGGTGCATGACCATAAAAGATATTACTCATATAAATAGAACAACCATTATTCTCTGATTTAAATGAATAACCGTCTCGCATCAAACAAGATCCAGATATAATGTTCATGCTCAACGCTGGCATCAAATAACAATTATTTACGTCTAAAACTAATCCCGAAGGTAGATGTAGAGGTAGCGTGCCGACCGCGATCACATCGACTTTGGAACCATTTCCCACGCGCATCGTCACCTCGTCCTTGGCCAGTGTTCGCTTAATCCGTAGTCCCTGTTTCGAGTTGCAAATATTAGCAACAGAACCAGTATCAAATACCCAGGTGCTACTGCGAGCTCTAGTAAGGTACACATCAATAACATGTATATCACATATACCTTTGTTAACCTTGCCATCCTTCTTATCCACCAAATACTTGGGGCAGTTCTGCTTCCAGTGACGAGTCTGCTTGCAGTAGAAGCACTCAGTTTCAGGCTTAGGTCCAGACTGGGGTTTCTTCTCCTGAGCAGCAACTTGCTTGTTGTTCTTCTTGAAGTTCCCCTTCTTCTTCCCTTTGCCCTTTTTCTTGAAACTAGTGGTCTTGTTGACCATCAACACTTGATGCTCCTTCTTGATTTCTACCTCCGCAGCCTTTAGTATTGCGAAGAGCTCGGGAATTGTCTTATCCATCCCTTGCATGTTATAGTTCATCATGAAGCTCTTGTAGCTTGGTGGCAGTGATTGGAGAATTCTGTCAATGACGCTATCATCTGGAAGATTAACTCCCAGTTGAATCAAGTGATTATTATACCCAGACATCTTGAGTTTATGCTCACTAACAGAACTATTCTCCTCCATCTTGCAGCTATAGAACTTATTGGAGACTTCATATCTCTCAATCCGGGCATTTGCTTGAAATATTAACTTAAACTCCTGGAACATCTCATATGCTCCATGACGTTCAAAATGTCGTTAAAGTCCCGGTTCTAAGCCGTAAAGCGTGGCACACTGAACTATTGAGTAGTCATCAGCTTTGCTCTGCCAGACGTTCATAACATCTGGTGTTGCTCCTGCAGCAGGCCTGGCACCCAGCGGTGCTTCCAGGACGTAATTCTTCTGTGCAGCAATGAGGATAATCCTCAAGTTACAGACCCAGTCCGTGTAATTGCTACCATCATCTTTCAACTTTGCTTTCTCAAGGAACGCATTAAAATTTAACGGAACAACAACACGGGCCATCTATCTACAATCAAACATAGACAAGCAAGATACTATCAGGTACTAAGTTCATGATAAATTTAAGTTCAATTAATCATATTACTTAAGAACTCCCACTTAGAAAGACATCCCTCTAGTCCTCTAAGTGATCACGTGATCCAAATCAACTAAACCATAACCAATCATCACGTGAAATGGAGTAGCTTTCAATGGTGAACATCACTATGTTGATCATATCTACTATATGATTCACACTCGACCTTTCGGTCTCAGTGTTCCGAGGCCATATCTGCATATGCTAGGCTCGTCAAGTTTAACCGGAGTATTCCGCGTGTGCAAAACTGGCTTGCACCCATTGTAGATGGACGTAGAGCTCATCACACCCGATCATCACGTGGTTTCTGGGCACGATGAACTTTGGCAATGGTGCATACTCAGGGAGAACACTTTTTATCTTGAAATTTAGTGAGAGATCATCTTATAATGCTACCGTCAATCAAATCAAGATAAGATGCATAAAAGATAAACATCACATGCAATCAATATAAGTGATATGATATGGACATCATCATCTTGTGCTTGTGATATCCATCTTCGAAGCACCTCCATGATCACCATGGTCACCGGCGCGACACCTTGATCTCCATCGTAGCATCGTTGTCGTCTCGCCAATCTTATGCTTCTACGACTATCGCTACCGCTTAGTGATAAAGTAAAGCATTACAGGGCGATTGCATTGCATACAATAAAGCGACAACCATATGGCTCCTGCCAGTTGCCGATAACTCGGTTACAAAACATGCTCATCTCATACAATAAAATATAGCATCACATCTTGACCATATCACATCACAACATGCCCTGCAAAAACAAGTTAGACGTCCTCTACTTTGTTGTTGCAAATTTTACGTGGCTTGCTATGGGCTGAGCAAGAACCGTTCTTACCTACGCATCAAAACCACAATGATAGTTTGTCAAGTTAGTGCTGTTTTAACCTTCTCAAGGACCGGGCGTAGCCACACTCGGTTCAACTAAACTTGGAGAAACTGACACCCGCCAACCACCTGTGTGCAAAGCACGTCGATAGAACCAGTCTCGCGTAAGCATACGCGTAATGTCGGTCTGGGCCGCTTCATCCAACAATACCGCCGAACCAAAGTATGACATGCTGGTAAGCAGTATGACTTGTATCACCCACAACTCACTTGTGTTCTACTCGTGCATATAACATCTACGCATAAAACCAGGCTCTGATGCCACTGTTGGGGAATGTCGTAATTTCAAAAAAATGCCTACGCACACGCGAGATCATGGTGATGCATAGCAACGAGAGGGGAGAGTGTTGTCCACGTACCCTCATAGACCGAAAGCGGAAGCGTTAGCACAACACGGTTGATGCAGTCATACATCTTCACGATCAGACCGATCAAGTACCGAATGTACGGCACCTCCGAGTTCAGCACACGTTCAGCCCGAAGACGTCCCTCGAACTCCGGTCCAGCCGAGTGTTGAGGGAGAGTTTCGTTAGCACGACGGCGTGGTGACGATGTTGATATTCTACCGACGCAGGGCTTCGCCTAAGCACCGCTACAGTATTATCGAGGTGGACTATGGTGGAGGGGGCACCGCACACGGCTAAAAGATCAAACAGATCAATTGTTCTGTCTTTGGGGTGTCCCCCTGCCCCCGTATATAAAGGAGCAAGGGGGAGGCCGGCCGGCCCTCTATGGCGTGCCCCCAAGAGGGGAATCCTACTAGGACTCCAAGTCCTAGTAGGTTTCCACCTAAAGGGAGAGAGGGGGAAGGAAGGAGAGGGAGAGGGAGAAGGAAAGGGGGGTGCCCCCCTCTCCTAGTCCAATTCGGACCAGAGGGGAAGGGGCGCGCGGCCTGCCCTAGGCCGCCCCTCTCTCTCTCCACTAAGGCCCATCGAGGCCCATTAGTTCCCCCGGGGTTCCGATAACCCTCCGGCACTCCGGTTTTATCCGAAACTTCTCCGGAACACTTCCGGTGTCCGAATATAGTTGTCCAATATAACAATCTTCATGTCTCGACCATTTCGAGACTCCTCGTCATGTCCGTGATCACATCCGGGACTCCGAACAACCTTCATTACATCAAAACATATAAACTCATAATATAACTATCATCGTAATGTTAAGCGTGCGGACCCTACGGGTTCGAGAACTATGTAGACATGACCGAGACACGTCTCCGGTCAATAACCAATAGCGGAACCTGGATGCTCATATTGGCTCCCACATATTCTACGAAGATCTTTATCGGTCAGACCGCATAACAACATACGTTTTTCCCTTTGTCATCGGTATGTTACTTGCCTGAGATTCGATCGTCGGTATCTCAATACCTAGTTCAATCTCGTTACCGGCAAGTCTCTTTACTCGTACCATAATACATCATCCCGCAACTAACTCATTAGTTGCAATGCTTGCAAGGCTTAAGTGATGTGCATTACCGAGAGGGCCCAGAGATACCTCTCCGACAATCGGAGTGACAAATCCTAATCTCGAAATACTCCAACCCAACATGTACCTTCAGAGACACCTGTAGAGCACCTTTATAATCACCCAGTTACATTGTGACGTTTGGTAGCACACAAAGTGTTCCTCCGGTAAATGGGAGTTGCATAATCTCATAGTCATAGGAACATGTATAAGTCATGAAGAAAGCAATAGCAACATACTAAACGATCGTGTGCTAAGCTAACAGAATTGGTCATGTCAATCACATCATTCTCCTAATGATGTGATCCCATTAATCAAATGACAACCCATGTCTATGGTTAGGAAACATAACCATCTTTGATTTAACGAGCTAGTCAAGTAGAGGCATACTAGTGACACTCTATACGTGGAGATGCTGACAGCTGGGTCCACGGCCACAACCCAGTTTTTTTGTGCTTTGCCAAGTAAGTTGCTTTGTCAGGCTTGTTGGGCTGCAAATCTTTCAAGACAAGGAGAGCTTTCATTTGGCTGGCCGAGAAAATGGCCCATCAGTAATGAGAAATGGGTTGTACATTTTTAAAACACATCAAACCAGCAATTAGTTTCAATCTTTTTTTTCATTTCGAGATTTTAAATTACATTAATTTTTATGCGTGGAGAATTTGTTGGATTTTATATTGATATACATTTATTTTTAAAATCAATTTGAATGTGAGTCAAAATTTCAGGATTAAAAACAGTTCGGACCGCACCGAAATATGCAGAATTTCTTATAATTTTTTAACCGTGGCCACAATATGGGCTGTAATGCTAACAAAAAGAATATGGGCTCCAAAAAACCTTAAGAATTAGCAAATGGGCTGTAAATTATTAGAAATAATGGCAGATGGGCTGTATGCTGTTTTCCACAGATTCGAGGCTTTACTAAAAAAAAGGTTGACGCACAAGCAGTGACTGTTGGATGGCCATCCAACGGCCGTCGTGCTTCTTCAATCTCTGCTCTTCCTGCTCCAGCCGCTCAAACAAGCACCGGTGGGACTGCCTGCTCCCCTCCCCGTGGCCGGCTCTGATAGCTCGGACCCACCAGCTATATCTTCGCACGCAAGGAGTGCGTCGTTATTACGCACAAAAAAATGAATACTCCCCCTGTTAGCTGGGACCCAGTATAGTGGCAGGCTGACTTGTGGGCCTACTTAGTTGACGGGGACGGAGGGCTTTGTCAACTTAGTCAATATGCATGATTCTAGCTCCAGTGACCTTACGATGTCCATCCAACGGCCGTAGTGCTTCTTCAACCTCTGGTCTTCTTGCTCCAGCCGCCCAAACCAGCGCCGATCGTGCCTCGTGCTCCTGCCTCCCGTGGCCGGCTGCGATGCGGCGGAGGCCTCACCGCCCCCTACTACTCCTACCGCTGGCCAGGCCATCCCTCTACTCACCCACACCCCCTGTTATTCTGCGGCGACGACAGCCTCACACCATAGCGAACCAGTGAACCCTCGTACTCCTCTACCGTGGGCATCCACTGCCGCGTCTTCCCCGGCTCTGTGTCGTCCCCTTCATAGGCCTCGTTGTCGTCTACCGCCCTGGTGCTCTCGGCGCGGCATGGTCAACATGGTCAAGGAACGGCTTCCATCAGACATGGACTATACGTGGAGAGGCTGACAGCTGGGTCCACGGCCACCGCAAGGAAGTGCCTCCTTATTACGTGCAAAATAATTTTCCTCCACCTCACAGCGGGGACCCACCGGACGGGCCACCGGGTTTTGCAAAAAAAAGTCTCCCCCCTGACTGCTGGGACCCACCAGCTACACCTTCGCATGCAAGGAAGTGCGCCCGGGCAAAAAAAAAACAAAAACAAAATGATTCGCCCCCCTGACTGCTGGGACCCACCAGCTACATCTTCGCAAGCAAGGAAGTGCGTCTGGGCAAAAAAAAACGATTTGCCCCCTGACTGCTGGGACCCACCAGCTACATCTTCGCACGCAAGGAAGTGCCTGACAGTCGGGACCCACCTGGTCGAAGCGTATGTAGCGTTGTCATTCTGGTCGCGAACGTGTACGTACATACTGGTCATTGTAGAGGTGCGCATGTGTCGTAGTAGAGGCGCGCACGTAGCATGTACACGTACGTACAGCAGCCAGGGTGCAAGAAAGAAAATACGACCACGTACGTACATACGGGCAGGGTCTCGAACGCCTACTTGCGCATACGTACGGCGAGGGCTTGTGTACATGGCTGGGTCGGAACGGAGAAACAACATCGTCGTCGTGTTCATGGGGAGGCAACGGAATGCATCGTGTTCATGGGGAGGCAACGGAATGCGTCATGTTCATGGGGAGGCAACGGAATGCGTTGTGTTCATGGGGAGGCAACAGAATGCATCGTGTTCATCGGGAGGCAACGGAACGCGTGGGAGCCAACCGGCTTGGACGGAACAGGCGATAGAAACGAGGCCTGGCGTACCGCAGAACGAAGGAAACGGCCTTGTGTTCGACCGGCCACGTTTGAAACGGGATCCTGTTGATCGGGAGGGGTCTCGCGTACCGCAAAACGGAGGAAATGGACCTCCTACGGTCGAAACGGGGGCCATGTTGATCGGGAGGGGTGTGGCGTATCGCAAAACGGACGAAACGGACCTCCTACGGTCGAAACGGGGGTCCTGTTGATCGGGAGGGGTGTGGCGTACCGCAAAACGAATGAAACGGACCTCCTACGCTCGAGGCGGGGGTCCTGTTCATCGGGAGGGGTGTGGCATACCGCAAAACGGGACTCCACGGGATACTGTTCATCTCCACCGTCGACCTCCTCCAGCCTCCACGGGCTACCGTCAACCTCCTCCAGCCTCCACGGGCTCCTGTTCATCCAGCCTCCACCACGCGCTACTCCACCGGCTACTGTTCAACCACCCCTCCACGGTCGCCCCTCCACCGTCTACTGTTCATCCAGCCCTCCACACCACGGGGTCCTGTTCAACCACCCCTCCACCGTCTACTGTTCATCTAGCCCTCCACACCACGGGGTCATGTTCATCCAGAGGCAACGCCA
>NC_041391.1:189378505-189390111 GCF_002162155.2 Triticum dicoccoides | reverse complement strand
ATCGATCAGCTTTAGTTAGCAGCAGTAGCGAAGGAATCGCTCGACCAGGTCCAGTTAACAGCCATCGATCGATCACTCGGGTTCAGTAACGCGTAGCCTGCAGTGCAATCACTCGGGTTCAGTTAGAGCCCAACGCCTAGCTCGGCTTCAGTTAGAGCCAATGCCTCGCACGTGTACGAGAGAAACACGCATCGCTCGGCCCCCAACCTCCCACCGTAACCGGCAACTCCCCGAAATTTTCCTCCCCCTCGCTTCTACCATGGTTTTTTCTGTCATGGACGACCCAAAGAATGTCATGCAACTGCGTCTCCGGCCCGCCCAGGATGAAAAGCCCATTTTCTATCATGATTTTTTGTCATAGAAGTAGGAGCCACCACATCTATGATGATACCGGGTTTTGTCACAATTATCGTCATAGAAGTGTCATATGTATGAGAGAAAAAAATTCGTTCGACCCAAAATTTCACGGATGTGTCTTATTTTGTAGTGATTTCACAAAAAAACGTTCCCCCGCTGTCAGCTCGGACCCACCGGAAGTGCCTCCTTATTAAGCAGACAAAAATGAATACTCCCCCTGCTAGCTGGGACCCACCTTGGTGGGAGGCTGACTTGTGGGCTCACTAAGTTGATGGGGACGGAGGGCTTTGTCAACTTAGTCAATATGAATGATTCTAGCTCCACTGACCGTACAATGTCCATCCAACGGCCGTAGTGCTTCTTCAACCTCTGGTCTTCTTGCTCCAGCCGCCCAGAGCAGCGCCGGTCATGCCGCGTGCTCCTGTCTCCCGTGGCTGGCTGTGATGCCGCGGAGGCCTCACCTCCCCCTACTACTCCCGTCGCTGGCCAGGCCATCCATCTACTCACCCATACCCCCTGTTATTCTGCGGGGATGGCAGCCTCACACCACAGCCGAACGAGTGAACCCTCATACTCCTCTATGTGTGGGCATCCACTACCGCGTCTTCCCCGGCTCCGCATCGTCCCCTTCCTTCTAGGCCTCGCCGTCGTCCACCGCCCTGGTGCTCTTGGTGCGGCGTGGTCAATGTGGTCAAGGAATGACTTCCATCGGAAGAGTACTGTATGTGGAGAGGCTGACAGCTGGGTCCACAACGGCCGCAAGGAAGTGCCTCCTTATTATGCGGAAAATAATGATTCCTCCACCTGACAGTAGGGACCCACCGTATTTCGCGAAAAAAATGTTTCCCCCGTGACTGCTGGGACCCACCAGCTATATCTTCGCACGCAAGGAAGTGCGTCCAGGCAAAAAAAATGATTCTCCCCCTTGACTACCGGGACCCACCAGCTACATCTTTGCACGCAAGGAAGTGATTGACAATCGGGACCCACCTGGTCGAAGCATACATAGCATTGTCATTCTGGTCGCGAACGTGTACGTACATACTGGTGGATGTAGAGGCACGCACGTGTCGTAGTAGAGGTGTGCACGTAGCATGTACACATACGTATAGTGGCCAGTGTGCAAGAAAGAAAATATGGCCACGTACGTACATACGGGCGGGGTCTCGAACACCTACTCGCGCATATGTATGGCCAGGGCTCGTGTACATGGCTGGGTCAGAACAGAGAAACAGTGTTGTCGTAGTGTTCATGGGGAGCCAACCGGCTGGGTCGGAACGGAATGCATCGTCGTGTTCATTTGGAGGGCTTGGACGGAACAGGCGACAGAAACAAGGCCTGGCGTACCGCAGAACGGAGGAAACGACCTTGTGTTCGACCGGCCACGTTCGAAACGGGATCCTGTTTGTCGGGAGGGGTCTGGAATACCGCAAAACGGAGGAAACAGACTTGTGTTGGACCTCCTACGATCGAAACGGGGTCCTGTTAATCGGGAGGGGTGTGGCGTACCGCAAAACGGACGAAACGGACTTGTGTTGGAGCGCTACGGTCGAAACGGGGGTCCTGTTCATAGGGAGGGGTGTGGCGTACCGCAAAACGGGACTCCATGGAATATTGTTCATCTCCACTGTCGACCTTCTCCAGCCTCCACGGGCTACTATTCATCCACCATCAACCTCCTCCGGCCTCCACCTGCGACTGTTCATCCACGGGCTCCTGTTCATCCAGCCTCCACTGTGCGCTACTCCATCGGCTACTGTTCAACCACGCCTCTCCACGGGCTCCTGTTCAACCACCCCTCCACGGGCTGTTGTTCATCTACCCCTCCACCATCTACTGTTCAACCAGCCCTCCACGGGGTCGTCCTGTTCATCCAGCCCTCCACGGGGTCCTGTTCATCCAACCCCAACCGGCTCGATCGATCGGGGTCCTGTTCATTCAGAGGCAACACCACGGGGTCCTGTTCATCCACCCCACCGCTCACTATTCATACAACCCCCCTCGCAACGCTAACTGTTCATCCAAACCCCCTGCAATGCTCACTGTTCATCCAGAGGTAACATCGATCGGCTTCAGTTAGCAGCAGTAGCGAAGGAATCGCTCAATCGCTTGGGTTCAGTAATGCGTAGCCTGCAGTGCAATCGCTCGGGTTCAGTTAGGTGACGCCTCGCTCGGGTTCAGTTAGAGCCCAATGCCTCGCACACACGCGTGTACGTGTATGAGAGAAACGCGCATCGCTCGGCCCCGACCACCCACCGTAACCGGGAACTCCCCAAAATTTTCCTCGCCCTCGCTTCTACCACTGTTTTTTCCGTCATGGACGGTCCAAAGAATGTCATGCAGCTGCGTCTCTGGCCCGCCCAGAACGAAAAGCCCATTTTCTGTCATGATTTTTTGTCATAGAAGTAGGAGCCCAACACATCTATGATGATACCGGGTTTTGTCACAATTATCATCATAGAAGTGCCATAAGTATGACAGAAAAAAATTTCGTTCGACCCAAAATGTCACGGATGTGTCTTTTTTTTGTAGTGTTGCTATGACTTAGCCATGCTTAATGCTTGTCACTTTGGGCTCGGGTGCCATGATTTCAGATCTGAACCCTTTATGTTATCACCATTATATCTATGTTCTAGATCTGATCTTGCAAGTTATATTCACCTAATACGTGCGGCAACCCTGGAGTGACAATAGTCGGGACCACTCCCGGCGATGACCGTAGTTTGAGGAGTTCATGTATTCACCATGTGTTAATGCTTTGTTCTGGTTCTTTATTAAAAGGAGGCCTTTAAATCCCTTTGTTTCCAATAGGATCCCGCTGCCACGGGAGGGTAGGACAAAAGATGTCATGCAAGTTCTTTCCATAAGCATGTATGACTATTTACGGAATACATGCCTACATTATATTTATGAACTGGAGCTACTGCCGTATCGCCCTAGGTTATGACTATCTCATGATGAATATTGTCCAACGAATCACTGATTCAATGGCTACAATTTTCCTACATATTGATCTTGCTAAGTTACTACTGCTACTCTTACTATCGTTACTACTACAAAACTATTGCTATCACTATTACCATTACTGTTGCTGCTGCTACCATCATCAAAACTATCATATTACTTTGCTACTGATCACTTTGCTACAGATAATTAATCTCCAGGTCTGGTTGAATTGACAACTCAGATGCTAATACTTGCAAATATTCTTTGGCTCCCCTTGTGCCGAATCTATAAATTTGGGTTGAATACTCTACCCTCAAAAATGGTTGCGATTCCCAATACTTGTGGGTTATAAGTGTTCCAGGTGGTGTGAGCTGAAATAATTCCACATTTTCAAATGAAGGCCAAACTCGTAACTCAAATATTCGCCTCGGCGATCAGATCATAGAAACTTTATTTTCTTGTTACAATGATTCTCCACTTCACTATGAAATTCTTTGAACTTTTCAAATGTTTCAGACTTGTGTTTCATCAAGTAGATATATCCATACCTAGTCAAATCATCTGTGAAGGTCAGAAAATAACGATACCTACCGCGTGCTTCAACACTCATCGGACTGCATACATTGGTATGTATTATTTCCAATAAGTCATTAGCTCGCTCCATTGTTCCAGAGAACGGAGTATTAGTCATCTTGCCCATGAGGCATGGTTCGTAAGTATAAAATGATTCATCATCAAGTGATTCCAAAAGTCCATCCGCATGGAGTTTCTTCATTCGCTTTACACCAATATGACCTAAACAGCAGTGCCACAAGTATGTTGCACTATCATTATAAACTTTGCATATTTTGGCATAAATATTATGTATATGTGCATGGCTAGGATCAAGATTCAATAAACCATTCGCATTGGGTGTATAACCATAGAAGGTTTTATTCATGTAAACAGAACAACAACTATTCTCTGACTTAAATGAATAACCGTATTGCAATAAACATGATCTAATCATATTCACGCTCAACGCAAACACCAAATTTATTTAGGTTCAACACTAATCCCGAAGGTATAGGGAATGTGCGATGGCGATCGTATCAACCTTGGAATCACTTCCAACACACATCGCCACCTCGCCCTTAACTAGTCTTTGTTTATTCTGCAACTCCTGTTTCGAGTTTCTAATCTTAGCAACTGAACTGGTATTAAATACCCAGGGGTTACTACGAACACTAGTAAGGTACACATCAATAACATGTATATCAAATATACCTTTGTTAACTTTGCCGTCCTTCTTATCCGCCAAGTATTTGGGACAATTCCGCTTCCAGTGACCATTTCCTTTGCAGTAGAAGCACTCAGTTTCAGGCTTGGGTCTAGCTTTGGGATTCTTCATGGGAGCGGCAATTTGCTTGCCATTCTTCTTGAAGTTCCCTTTCTTTCCCTTGCCATTTTTCTTGAAATTAGTGGTCTTATTAACCATCAACACTTGATGCTCTTTCTTTGATTTCTACCTCCGCTGATTTCAGCATCGCAAAGAGCTTGGAAATTGTTTTAGTAATTCCTTGCATATTATAGTTCATCACAAAGCTCTAGTAGCTTGGTGATAGTGACCGAAGAACTCTGTCAATCACTATATTATCTTGGAGATTAACTCCCACTTGATTCAAGCGATTGTAGTACACACACATTCTGAGCACATGCTCACTGGCTGAGCTATTCTCCTCCATCTTGTAGGCAAAGTACTTGTCAGAGGTCTCATACCTCTCGACATGGGCATGAGTCTAAAATACCAGTTTCAGCTCTTGGAACATCTCATATGCTCCGGGGCGTTCAAAACGTTTTTGAAGTCCCGGTTCTAAGCTGTAAAGCATGGCGCACTAAACTATTAAGTAGTCATCATATTGAGCTTTCCAAATGTTCATAATGTCTACATCTACTCCTGCAATAGGTCTCTCACCTAGCAGTGCATCAAGGATATAATTCTTCTTTGCAACAATGAGGATAATTCTCAGATCACGGACCGAGTCCGAATTATTGCTACTATCATCTTTCAACTTAGTTTTCTCTAGGAACACACTAAATACAAAGGAACGGTAACACGGGCCGTTGTTCTACAACATAGATATGCAAATACTATCAAGACTAAGTTCATGATAAATTAAGTTCAATTAATCAAATTACTAATGAACTCCCACTTAAATAAACATCACTGAAGTTATCTAAGTGATACATGGTCCAAATCAACTAACTCATGTATCATCATCACGTGAGATGGGGTAGTCATCAATGGTGAACATCTCTATGTTGACATATCTACTATATGACTCATGTTCGACCTTTTGGTCTCCAGTGTTCTGAGACCATGTCTGTACATGATAGGCTCGTCAAGTTTAACCCAAGTATTCTGCGTGTGTAAAACTTGCTTACACCTGTTGTATGTAAACGTAGAGTCTATCACACCCAATCATCACGAGGTGCTTCAAAACAACGAACTTTGGCAATGGTGCATACTCGGGGAGAACACTTTTATCTTGAAACTTAGTGAAGGGATCATCTTATAATGCTACTGCCATTCTTAGCAAAATAAGATGCATAAAAGATAAATATCACATGCAATCAAAATATGTGACATGATATGGCCATCATCATCTTGTGCTTTTGATCTCCATCTCCAAAGCAGTGTCATGATCTCCATCGTCAACGACTCGACACCTTGATCTCCATCATTGCGTCAGGGTCATCTCGCCAACTATTGCTTCTACAACTATTGCTAATGCATAGCGATAAAGTAAAGCAATTACATGGCATTTGCACTTCATACAATAAAGGGAAAACCCTAAGGCTCCTGCCGGTTGACGATATTACAAAACATGATCATCTCATACATCAACATATATCATATCATGTCTTGACCATATCACATCACAACATGCCCTGCAAAAACAAGTTAGACGTCCTCTACTTTGTTGTTGCAAGCTTTACGTGGCTGTTACGGGCTTCTAGCAAGAATCGTTCTTACCTACACAAAAACCACAATGGTGATTCATCAAGTTTGCCGTTTTAACCTTCTTCAAGGATCGACCGTAGTCAAATTCGGTTCAACTAAAGTAGGATAAATTGACACCCGCCAGCCAGCTTTATGCAAAACTAGTTGCATGTCTGTTGGTGGAACTGGTCTCATGTACGTGGACATGTAAGGTTGGTCAGGGCCGCTTCATCCCACAATACCACCGAATAAAAAATAAGACATTGGTGGTAAGCAGTATGACTATCACCGCCCACAACTCTTTGTGTTCTACTCGTGCATATCATCTATGCATAGACCTGGCAAGGATGCCACAGCTGGGAAATGTTGAAAGGAAAAAAAATCTACGCACATGCAAGATCTATCCATGGAGATGCATAGCAACGAGGGGGAGAGTGTGTCTACATACCCTTGTAGACCATAAGCGTAAGCGTTTAGTAATGCGGTTGATGTAGTCAAACTTCTTCACGATTCAACTGATCGAGTACCGAACGCACGACACCCGTGTTCAGCACACCTTCAACTTGGCGTCCACGCCTTCTTGATCCAGCAAGACGGCGAGGTAGTGGATGAGTTCCGGCAGCACGACGACATGGTGATGGTGATGGTGATGCTATCTCCGTAGGGCTTCGCCTAAGCACTACGAAAATACGACCGAGGGTGTAAATGGTGGAGGGGACGCTGCACACGGCTAAACAATTGTCGTGGTTATGTGTGGTGCCCCTCTCCCACATATATATATATATATATATATATATATATATATATATATATATATATATATATATATATGTTTGGAAGAGGGGAGAGGCCAAGGGGCGCCCCAAGTAGGGCCGAATCCTACTTGGGGTCTACCCCATGCCGCCCCCTTCCTTATTTGAGTGCGGGAGGAAGGCAGGAGGCGGAGGCGCCCCCCTTTCCTTTCTCTCACGAGGAGGGAAAGGCAGGTGGGGCCACCCTCCTATTTCCTTCCCATAGGGCCGGACTACCAAGGAGAGGGGCATGCCAGCCCCCTAGCTGGCTGGTCTATCCCCTCCTTTGGCCCATTAGGCCCATACTATTACCGGGGGTGTCCGGAACCCCTTCCGGTGACCCGATGACTACCAGGTGCACTCCGAAACTCTTCCGGTGTTCGAATACCATCGTCCTATATATCAATATTTACCTCTCGACCGTTTCAAGACTCCTCGTCATGTCCCTGATCTCATCCGGGACTCCGAACAACATTCGGTCACCAAATCATATAACTCATATAACACTATATCGTCAACGAACGTTAAGCGTGCGGACCCTACAGGTTCAAGAACTATGTAGACATGATCGAGACACCTCTCTGGTCAATAACCAATAGCGTAATCTTGATGTCCATATTGGCTCCTACATATTCTATGAAGATATTTATTGATCGAACCTTATGACAACATACATAATTCCCTTTGTCTGTCGGTATGTTACTTGCCCGATATTCTATCGTCGGTATCTTCATACCTAGTTCAATATTGTAACAGCAAGTATGTTTACTCGTTCTGTAATACATCATGTTGCAAGTAAATCTTTAGTCACTTTGCTTGCATGGCTTCTTATGATGTGTATTACCGAGAGGGCCCAGAGATACCTCTTCGATATTTGTAGTGACAAATCCTAATCTTGATTTATGCCAACTCAATAGACACATTCGGAGATACGTGTAGAGCATTTTTATGATCAACCAATTACGTTGTGATGTTTGATAGAACACAAGGTATCCTCTGGTACCATGAGTTGCATAATCTCATAGTCGAAGGAATATGTATTTGTCACTAAGAAAGCAATAGCAATAAACTGAACGATCATATGGTAAGCTAATGGATGTGTCTTGTCCATCACATCATTCTCCTACTGATGTGATCCTGTTATCAAATGACAACACATGTCTATGGTTAGGAAACCATAACCATCTTTGATCAACGAGCTAGTCTAGTAGAGGCTTACTAGGGACATGGTATTTGTTTATGTATTCACACATGTATTTAAGTCTCCGGTCAATACAATTCTAGCATGAATAATAAACCTTTATCATGAATAAGGAAAAATAAAATAACAACTTTATTATTGCCTCTAGGGCATATTTCCTTCATACCCGACCCAAATGGGTAGGGTATCGTGATATGCCTCCAACGTATCTATAATTTTTGATTGTTCCATGCTATTATATTATCTGTTTTGGATGTTTTATATGCATTAATATGCTATTTTATATTATTTTTGGGACTAACCTATTAACCTAGAGCCCAGTGCCAGTTTCTGTTTTTCCTTGTTTTTCAGTTTCACAGAAAAGGAAAATAAACGGAGTCTGAACAGAATAAAACTTTACGATGATTTTTCTTGGACCAGAAGACACCCAAGAGACTTGGAGTACAGGTCAGAAGAGCCACGAGGCGGCAACAAGGGTGGAGGGCATGCCCAGGGGCGTAGGGCGCACCCCTTACCTTGTGGGCCCCTCGGTGACCCCCTGACCTAGATCTTCCTCCTATATATTCACATATATTCCCAAACCCTGAGAAGCATCCACGAAAACACATTTGCACCGGCGCAACCTTCTGTTCCTATGAGATCCCATCTTGGGGCCCTTTCCAGCATCCAGCCAAAGGGGGTTTCGATCATGGAGGGCATCTACATCAAATCTATTGCCCTTCCGATGAAGCGTGAGTAGTCCACTTCAGACCTACGGTTCAATAGCTAGTAGCTAGATGGCTTCTTTTATCTCTTTGATTCTCAATACCATGTTCTTGGATATCTATCCGATGTAATACTCTTTTGCGGTGTGTTTGCCGAGATCCCATGAATTGTGGATTTATGATCAGCTTATCTATAAATATTATTTGAATCTCCTCTGAATTCTTATATGCATGATTTGGTATCTTTGTATTTCTCTTCAAATTATCGGTTTGGTTTGGCCAACTAGATTAGTATTTCTTTCAATGGGAGAGGTGCTTAGCTTTGGGTTCAATCTTGCATGATTTCACCCAGTGACAAAGTAGGGGTAGCGAGACACATATTGAATTATTGCCATCAAGGATAAAAAGATGGGATTTTCATCATATTGCTTGAGTTAATTCCGCTACATCATGTCATCTTACTTAACGTGTTACTCTATTCTTATGAACTTAATACTCTAGACGCAGGCAGGAGTCGATTAATGTGTGAAGTAATAGTAGTAGAGGCAGAATTGTTTCGGTCTACTTGACACGAACGTGATGCCTATATTGCATAATCATTGCCTTGGATATCATCATAACTTTGTGCTTTTCTATCAATTGCTCAACAGTAATTTTTTCACCCACCGTATTATTTGCCTTCATGAGAGAAGCCTATAGTGAAACATATGGCCCTGGGTCTATTTTCAATCATATTAGTTTCCGATATACTCTTTTGCAATCTTTTATTTTTAGATCTATAAACAAAAAAGCCCAAAAATATTTTATCTTTTGTTTAGTTCTATTTATCTATCTCTATCGGATCTCACTTTTGCAAGTGACCGTGAAGGGACTGACAACCCCTTTATCGCGTTTGGTGCAAGTGTTTAATTGTTTGTGCAGGTATTGGTGATTTGCACGTTCTTTTCCTACCAGATTGATACATTTTGTTCTTAACCGAGGGAAATAGTTATCTCCACTGTGCTGCATCACCCTTTCCTCTTCAAGGGAAAAACCAATGCAAGCTCAAGAAGTAACATATGGGTAGTCATCTTCACCCGTGGGTAAGTCCGATGGGTAACCCGATTAGTCTTGGGTAGGATATGGGCATAAGGTCTTGCCCATGGGTCATCCGATGGGTCACCCGATTATCTGACATGTGGGCCCTTTGGTGCACAAAATACACTAACCCCTAGCATGCAACCGTCATCTATGGTTAAAAACACTAATCAAAATCACAACACCAACCACACCATGACCACAAAGACCACATCCACCGATATGAAAATCCCTCTCCCTACTCAAGGCCTTCGATTCAATTGCTTATTTGGCCTAAGGCCTCACGCAGCTAATAGTTCGCTCCCACGAGTCCATATATTGTGTTATATTTTTGGCCCAATGTCGGTGGAAAATGACACCTATGGGATCACAAGAATCCCTACTACGGTTGCGGGGCGCTGGGTCGTGAGGAGAGCGGGATCAACAGTCAGCACAAACACTCGGGTCGTTTACCCAGGTTCGAGCCGCAAGGATGCGTAATATCCTAGTCCTGCTTTGGTGTGTATATCTGTGTTCTTGGAGTTCTTGAGCTAGCTACACTGAGCGTAACTTGCCCCAGGGTCCGAATCCTTCTCCTGGATGCCTTGGACCTCCTTTTATAGTCAAGGGGATCACCACAGTGGCACACAGAAGGTGGCATCAGTGCACTATAGCTAAGCTTATCGCTTAGCCATTACGGGACAAGACCGATTTAATGCGCCTCTGATGTGTCGCCTTGCTTTACCGCCACCTTGCCCTACTTAGACACGCTCCCAGGGCAGCGAGGCGGCCAGCGCCATGTAGGCTGGCAGACTACTGAGTTGGCGCAGTGGTAGGGCCTTCACGAAGATTTGCATGCCACCACGTAGGCATGCGCTGAGTTGGCCTGGAAACCTCACGTCGACACGCAGGTGCCTGCCTAGCTGGTGGGCTTGCAGCTGCATGGGAGCGGTGGTAAAAACTTGGCGGGTGCGGGCCTGGCCGTGGCCCCACAGATGTCCTCGGCAAGGGCCTTGCTGGGGTCCCAGCAAGGGTCTTGCCATGGTGTTGCAGTCGTCCCCAGCAAGAACCTTGCCGGGGGTCTTGTGGACTTCCTCGGCATGGATCTCGCCGAGGTTCATCGCCTTCTAATCCCCTTCTGATTTGGAGTGTTTCTTTTCTTCACAAAGATCTGCATGCCATCGTGGTGGCGCCTCCCGAGCCTTGGTCTCAACGTGGTTGGTGGTGTTCGAAAAACTGGGGCTCAAGCATGGCGCGCTCCGCTGGCGTCGGGTAAGCTGCCCCGGCAAGGTTCTTGTCGTGGCTGCCCCGGCAAGGGTCTTGCCGGGGGAGTCTACCTCGCCCTCTTACTCTTTGCATCCCTGTCTTGGCCGCTGCTCACTTACTCTCCTCTCTGGGAACCACCGCTCCGCGCGTCCCATTACGTCCTCCCCTTGCGCCACGTACGCCGCATGCACGGTGCAAGGCGGGTGATAGGCGCGCAGAATATGGGAAGACGTGCACGCGTGGGTCGATACCCACGTGCCTTCAATTGGGCGGGTAGGGCGGTCGACGGCCTCGCCCACTGT
>NC_041391.1:189356978-189378168 GCF_002162155.2 Triticum dicoccoides | reverse complement strand
AGGGGGTGTCCGGATAGCCGAACTATCATCATCGGCCGGACTCCAAGACTATGAAGATACAAGATTGAAGACTTCGTCCCGTGTCCGGATGGGACTTTCCTTGGCGTGGAAGGCAAGCTTGGCGATACGGATATGTAGATCTCCTACCATTGTAACCGACTCTGTGTAACCCTAGCCCTCTCCGGTGTCCATATAAATCGGAGGGTTTTAGTCGGTAGGACACAACAATAACAACAATCATACCATAGGCTAGCTTCTAGGGTTTAGCCTCCTTGATCTCGTGGTAGATCCACTCTTGTACTACCCATATCATCAATATTAATCAAGCAGGAGTAGGGTTTTACCTCCATCGAGAGGGCCCGAACCTGGGTAAAAACATCGTGTCCCTTGTCTCCTGTTACCATCCGCCTAGACGCACAGTTCGGGACCCCCTACCCGAGATCCGCCGGTTTTGACACCGACATTGGTGCTTTCATTGAGAGTTCCTCTGTGCCGTCGCAATCAGGAAGGATGCCTCTTCCCATCTTTAAAGACGGTAATATTGCCAAGGGAGCTTTGGCCACCGGCCAAACTGTCCAGCTAGGTGTTTTTCTTATGACCGCCTGTTCGGCCACCACTCCGACGATGACCTCCCGGGTCATCAAAAGCGATCTTCACGTCAACTCGGAATTCGCCAAGCAGCTGGATCCGATGGAGCTCTCCTCCATAAACGAGCTCTTGGATCACTTCCCCGCCCTGGGAGTCGCTACAGACTACGATCAGATTGGGCTTAAAACCGATCTGAGAGAGATCAACTCTCACCAGGCTACCCACCACGTTGCTGTGGTGGAGGAACAACGCGGCGACTCTTCTTCTATATTAAAGACCAGTCATGTCCGAATTCCGGATCCCTCCATGCCGGATTCCCACGGAGGGACGGACGTCAACCAAGTACTGAACCTAAAGTCAGGCAGCGGACCAGATTCGTTGGACAACGTCCAGCAATCCGAACTTCCAAATTCAGAAACTTTTCGGCCCTTGAGCCTCAAGTTGGGCAGGGTTCCGGACTCAATTCCACCCGCCCACCCAAACATAAGCGATCTATCTCAAATCCGGCAAGAGCCCACGGAAACAGTACATCATTACTGGGCCAGATTCCTCCTGGTTATGGACAGGATAAAAGACTTCCGTGAGGAAAGCGCAATCTCAGTTTTCTGCAACAATTGCATGGACAAGGGAATCTTGAACGTCGTAAGCCGTCGCAAAATTACACGCTTCGCCGACCTGGCGTCCATATTATGAAAGTACTGTGCTATGGAGAGTATCTGGAAAACCGAAACTAACTTTTGGGACAATCCGGCTCCGAACACAACCCTAGTCCGAAACAAAAGGGTGCATTATGCTCAGGCACTCGGGACAAAAACCAAAAAGCAAAAACCCCATAAAGGGCACGGAACCATACTGGAGGGATGGCTCAGCGGACCCTGTAAAATTCATAGTATAGAGGGCGCCACTCCAGCACATAGCCTTCGAGCATGTTGGATACTGCGGCAGGTGGCCAAAAGTGGCGAAGAGCTTCTAGCCCCGGAGAACCACCCCAACAGTACCAGTACGGTATTAACAGCCTTCGAGACTTTCGCATCAAATAATATGCGGAAACGAACAATCCGCAGCCTCGCCGAAGTCTACCAAGTAGTAACAACAAATCCATGGAGCGACGCGGCTATCACCTTCAATGCCAGCGGCGAACCTAAATTCCAAAAAGCCCGAGCACCAGCCGCATTGGTCCTCAGCCCAATAGTGGACGGCTTTCGTCTTACCAAGGTACTCATGGATGGCGGCAGCGGATTAAACCTCATCTACGAGGAAACCCTTCGTAAAATGGAAATAGACTGGAGCCGCATTGAGCGAAGCAGCACAACCTTTAGAGGAATAATCCCTAGTCGGGAAGCACGCTGCACAGGAAAAATCACACTTGATGTGGTGTTCGGCTCACCGGACAATTACAGGTCCGAGGAGGTCACGTTCCAAGTGGCCCCGTTCAGCAGCGGATATCACGCTTTATTAGGATGAGAGGCATTTGCAATTTTCCAAGCCATACCCCATTACGGGTACATGAAGCTTAAAATGCCCAGGCCCAATGGAACCATCACTCTTGTCAGTGATCCGGACATAGCACTCCGTGCCGAAAACAAGACATCCGCACTAGCCCTAGAGGCACTATCTGAAGAACTAGCGGCAGAGGAACTCACTGCGCTGCGCTCCATAGTGAACAGGGACGATGTGATACTCGATAAGAGATCCAAGTCCACCTCTTTTAAACCAGCGGAAGAAATAGTCAAATTCCAGGTCCATCCAACGGACCCCTCAAAGACGGCCTCCATTGGGGCACAATTAAACCCTGATATGGACGCCGCACTATGAGAATTCCTTCGGGAAAATTGGGACATCTTTGCCTGGCACCCTTCAGATATGCCAGGAATCCCATGCAGATTAGCAGAACACAGCCTAAACATCCTAAAAGGATTCAAGCCAGTCAAACAGGCTCTTCGGCGATTTTCCGAACCCAAAAGATAGGCAATGGGAGAGGAGCTAGCCAAACTATTAGAAGCCGGATTCATCAGAGACATCAAACATCTGGACTGGCTAGCAAACCTGGTAATGGTACCAAAAAAGGACAAATCCTGGCGCCTGTGTGTCGATTTTAAAGACCTTAACAAGGCTTGTCCAAAGGATCCTTTCCCCCTTCCCCGCGTCGATCAAATCATCGATGCTACCGCAGGGCATGATTCATTGTGCTTTCTCGACGCATACTCCGGCTACCATCAAATCAAGATGGCGGAGACAGACCAAGCCGCGACGACATTCATTACTCCATACGGACCATTCTGCTTCAACACAATGCCCTTCGGACTCAAAAACGCTGGCGCAACATATCAGCGCATGATTCAGACATGTCTGGCTACCCAGATCGGCGAAACAGTGGAGGCATACGTAGACGATGTGGTCGTCCAGACCAAACACGTCGAAACTCTAGTAGACGACTTGAGGCTCACATTCGACAACCTCCGAGCATATGACATTAAGCTCAACCCGGAAAAATGCGTTTTCGGCGTACCAGCCGGAAAGCTCCTGGGCTTCATTGTATCTGGTAGAGAAATTGAAGCAAACCCAGCCAAAATCCGAGCTCTGTCACAGTTGGATATCCCAAAAGACCTCAAACAAATACAAAAATTAACTGGATGCGTGGCGGCTTTAAGCCGCTTCATCTCCCGTTTGGGAGAAAAGGCATTGCCCCTCTATCACCTCCTCAGGTGCACCGAACATTTCGAGTGGACGGATGCTGCCATGGCCGGACTCGAAGAAATAAAGGCCATATTGGCAACAAATCCGGTCTTGGCCGCGCCTAACCTAGGCGAACCGATGTTATTATATATCGCGCAACACATCAAGTCGTCAGCGCGGTACTCATCGTCGAACGAGAAACAGAAGGACACAAATTCCCTCTTAACCCCATGCAAGTCCCGGTATCCACATTATCAAAAGATAGCGTACGCGGTGTTCATGGCATCCCGGAAGCTGCGACACTACTTTCAAGAGTGTTTGATAATAGTTGCCTCTGAAGTACCCCTCAATGACATTATAAACAACCGCGACGCGACGGGCAGGATTGCAAAATGGGCCATCGAGCTCTTACCATTCGACATAACCTACAAACCACGGCGAGCTATAAAGTCGCAAGTTTTGGCTGACTTCATCGCCGAATGGACCGAAGCCGAACTCCCTAAAGAGTACGGCGCATACTCCAATTGGATCATGCATTTCTACGGCTCCAAAATGTTGGCCGGCTTGGGGGCTGGCATTGTATTGACGTCCCCAACTTGAGACATAGTCCAATACGTACTTCAGATAATGTACATGGACTCCAACAATGCAGCCGAATATGAGGCCCTTCTACATTGTCTCCGGATGGCAATCTCCATGGGTATTCAATGCCTAGAGGTGCGTGGGGATTCAAACCTTGCAATATCCCAAGTAAACGGAGACTTTGACGCCAAGGATCCAAAAATGGCAGCCTATCGTAACGCTGTCTTAAAAATGTCAGCTCGGTTTGAAGGACTCGAATTCCACCATGTAGCCCGGGATAATAACCAGGCAGCCGACGTGTTGGCACGCATCGGCGCAAAACGCGACGCCGTCCCTCCAAACATCTTCCTGGAGCGGCTCTTTAAGCCATCCGTATTCTGGGAAGAGGAGTCCGGAAATAACAACCCGGAACCAACCGTACCACCCAACACGGAACATTCTGACACAATCGATGGCTCAACCAATGAAATAACACCTTCAGCCCACGAAATAATGGCAGTAATTGCCCCGTGGACGGAACCATTCCTAGCATACTTAATTAGGCATGAAATTTCCGAAGACCAAAATGAGGCCCGCTGCATAGTTCGGCGATCTAAAGCCTACAAGGTCCATGAGGGAGAGCTTTATAAGAAAAGCACAACCGGAGTCCTTCAAAGGTGCGTCTCCGAAGAGGAAGGGCGAAATCTGCTGACAGAAATTCACGCCGGACTCGGCAGGCACCACACCGCAGCCCGGGCCCTTGTAAGCAAGGCCTTCCGTACATGATTTTATTGGCCGACGGCCAGGGCAGAAGCTCAGGACTTAGTCCAGCGATGCGGCGGGTGCCAGCTTTTTGCTAATCAAAGCCACATGCCACCCACCGCCCTCAAAACTATAACCATCACCTGGTCGTTCGCGGTCTGGGGGCTTGACATGGTTGGACCCCTTAAAGGGGGAACCCGTAAGCAAAAATACCTATTGGTAATGGTGGACAAATTCACCAAATGGATAGAGGCCAAGCCAGTTAAAACGGCCGAATCCAGACCAGTGATAGACTTCATATCCGGGGTAGTACACCGTTATGGCATCCCCCACAGCATCATCACTGATAACGGCACGAACTTCACGGCCGACGAGGTTAAACTCTGGTGCAAAAATATGGGCATTAAGCTCGACTACGCTTCAGTCTATCACCCTCAAACCAACGGTCAAGTTGAACGAGCAAATGGTCTAATCCTGAGCGGCATCAAACCCAGATTAGTGCGGTCCCTTACGGAATCTAACACGCACTGGGTAGAGGAGCTCGACTCCGTACTCTGGGGGCTGCGGACCACGCCAAACCGTACTACCGGATTCACACCATTCTTTATGGTATACGGCGCAGAGGCAGTTTTGCCCTGCGATATAATTCATGACTCACCTCGAGTGCGCATGTACGAAGAAAGAGAAGCCGAATTGGATCGGCAGGACAGCTTGGACGCATTGGAGGAGGAGCGCGACGTGGCAAAGGCTCGTTCCGCATTCTATCAGCAGCAGGCTTGAAGATATCAAAGCAGAGAAGTACGGGCTAAAACTTACAATGTTGGCGAACTAGTTTTACGCCTGCCGGACAAGAAAAAGGACAAACTCAAGCCCAAATGGGAAGGTCCCTTCATCATCGACCAAGTCCTGACCAGCGGAGCATACCGTCTGCGAAATGCATCGGACAACTGACTCGAGCCGAACCCATGGAACGCAGCCCGCCTCCGAAGATTCTACGCCTAGTGCCAGACTTAGAGTTCGTCTCCTTCCTCCGTCCACATTTTATACTTCAGTTGTCTTTTGTTTCTCTCTTTTCTCCCACCTTTTTCATAAAGCCCTTGAGGGCTGATTTGCGCATTGTTCGCACACACTTGACGTGCTACTCGCACTCATTATACCTGGGGGCTTCTTTAACAGAAGCTTATTTATACGGGCTTTATGCCCAACACATGCGTCAAACTTCCGCATGTACCTTTTATTCACCATTATATGCATTGATTTGACTTAAGTTTTGGCCAAGCTAGGTTGCCTGGCTCCTGTGCTTACCCCTACGTTCCCGATTGTTCGGCTAGGAGGTAAAGGGAGCACCTCTGCGATTGTTACTGCCGGGTCAGCCGGATGTGTACCTCAGACTGGGTGAAGCCGAAAGCTAGCGTTCTTAAGGGAATATTCGGTCGGTGACTTGAAAGATGATTTCTCATTTATTTATTTATCTGTCCCCAGATGTTTTCCTGCTCTTTTCGCAGTCCGGACATGCACTTTAGGGCATGCTTCCCAGGGAAAGGAACCCCTAACGGAACTATTCTCCCTGGAAGATGTTTCTTACTAACCATGTAATATAACATAACTAGTTGGGCACTAATGACCCCTACGCCTGGTCTCCATGCATGCCCCGGTTTTTTGCATAACCGCGAGGGTATTCGGACACACTCCAGATTTTTGGGTCCCGAGGTTGAAGCGAAAAGGTCCGCAAAGACAAACGATCTACAATCCGGCTAGAAGGCATTATACATGTCATTTTAAAAATACATTGTCACATTGACTGATTGTACTCCTCTTCAATCCCATCTAACAGGCTGTCTAATTTACAGTCCCGTTGGGAATACTTAGCGGCCAACTCTACTTGGCCGTACACTAAGCCCACAGGGATCTCCTTACCATCAGGCCCCACAGGTCCGACCTCGGCCATGTGGTTTGGATCCGCCTTCTTGTACCGCGTCTTCACCATGGCCGAGGCCTCCCTGGCGCCTTGACGACAGGCCGATATCTTCCATAGACGGAAGCACTGCCGTGCTCCCTGAAGCTTCTCTTCAAGCCCTCCAAGACCCTCGGGTAGGGAGACGGACGGCCATAAGGCCTGGGCGACGCCACTCATCGCCTGCCGAACACGTTCGTGCAGTTGCAGCAGCTCGGGAAGTTGGTCACCCGTTGAACTGGGCATTTCCTCCGCAGGGCGACCTGTGAGCACAGCTACAGACACATTTCTGTCAATCGACTTCCTCGCCGAACTCTTCTTTTCAAAAGAGTTTGCTCAAGCACTTACTGTAGATGCCGCGACGAAGCCGCTGATTCTCCTTCACGGAGCCAGACAGCTGGGCCCGAACACCTTTTAGCTCTTCTCCAAGTTGGGTGTGGGCATCTTGGAGTTTGTTCCTCTCCTACTGCACCTTCATAAGCACCCTCTCGCCGGCCTTCAGCTGGCGCAGTAGCTGTTGCTTGTCCGGATCAAGTCCGGCAACATCTGCAATATTATTGTCAGACTTATACGCACGCCGCACACCATTTATCTTCTTGAAATATGTGTTACCGGAGGGGGTCTCTGTGTCTCCTCCTGCGGTGGCTAGTGCGGCCTCAAGTTGGGCCTTGCACTCTTGTAGCTCGTGGGACAATTGGGTATTCTTCTCCGTAAGATCCTGCATATCAAATGATCCTTAAATCAGTTATTTAAACTACTTTAAGTCTCGGGGGCTACTGGCATATACAACTATTAAAATCCCTTACCTGTATGTCTTTCACATACTGCTCCGTGGCTCTGGTTAAACCATCTTGAGCGGCACGGAGGTGCGCGTCTCCCGCATTAAAGGCATTCAATGCCTCCGGGGAGAAACACGCGTCACGAAGAACTGTTCGGCGGCGCCTGTGATTCATGGCGCTCTCCACCTCAGACCTGGTGGCGGACAGCCTGTCGGCATCCTCCGTTGGAGGAGCATCCGGCTCGCGCCTTGCGCTCGCCTCCCCCTTTGGAACAGGTGTTGGAGCCTGGCTGGCGGAGGCTTGGTTGGCAACCTCTCCGGGCACAGTCCGGCGAGCGCTCTTTCTCCTGGAAAAGTCATGAGCATCAATATACTTCACAAGGGTATTTTCTTAAAAAACGGTGGTGTGACATACCGTTGTGGCGACGTTTCAATTCGCACCGCACCCCTCTTCCGCCTGCTGGGCCGAACTGACCCTGTTTGGTCAGCTGCCGTGGGATCAGCTTCCCGCCTTGAAGGCACCTCCTGCGAGACACCGTTGGTATGCGGTAGTCAGAAATAAGCACGGACGAAGTAATGGTGTCAGGGCTCCGGTCATAGTTACCTGGGAAGCCGGAGATAAACCGGAGTAGTCAGCCGTAATGGCGACTAGAGCATTGTCCATGCTAAGTTGGTGGAACACCCCGTCAATCAGCTCCACCTTTATGTCCGGATCCTCTTCGGAGGCCGGATCAAGGGATCTTCCCGGATCCTCGGGTTGTGGAGCCGGACTGTGTATGACCTCTACATCCCGGCGCAGTTCCTGCGTCGAAATCATAAAGTAAGACACTTAACCTTGAAAGCATGGATCGGATGAATAAATGACCGCTTACCCAGCTCCGAGGGTTATTCATGGAGAATTCGTTCAATGGGCTTGTTTGGAGGAAGTCCTCCTTCTCCCCCTTGTACAAGCCGGACAGGACTTCACCAGATCTGCGGCCGATCCCGGCCCCTTGCGACCATGATGGGTGGCGTCATTCTCCCCGTTGAAATCCCACATGGGGTGGCCCCTATATTGGAGCGGCTGCACCCCTCGCATAATGCTCGTGGCCATGATTCCAATCATGGTCAATCCGGAATGAGCCAGCAACCTTATCCGGCCCATCAGATAATGGACGCTCCTATCATCCTCCTGTTGAGGGCTCCGCGGGCGCCAATTCAGGCATTTCCTCAGAGGAGCATTGCTGAACTCCGGGAGGCCGATCCGAACTGGGTCTGGCAGTGGAGCATCTTCCACATAAAACCATTCCGAGGGCCAGTCTTCGGACACCTTCTTTGGGGTTCCGGATAGATATCCGGTCCCGGCGATGCACCATATTTTGGCTCCGCCCACTTGATATATTGACCCCTCGTGAGAATGGGGTACGAGGCAAAACAATCTCTTCCATAGCGCAAAATGGGGCTCGATGCCCAGGAACAGCTCGCAAAGAGCTACGAAGCCCGCAATGTGCAGAATGGAGGCGGGCGTAAGGTGATGAAGCTGGAGTCCGTAGAACTCCAGAAGCCCCTGGAGAAACGGATGTATGGGAAATCCGAGCCCCCTTATTTGATAAGGGACGAAGCACACCCGCTCTCCTTTGGAGGGACTGGGGGTGTTCTCCGCCTGCTTTCCACCTTTGTAGGTGGCCAGCCCGGCTCGAACCGGGACCATAAAGGCCGGAGGAAGGTATCCCTCCGCTTGGAGCGTCACCAGCTCGCTGTGCGGGACTGAACATCTCCTCCAATCTCCTGGCCGAGGGCTGGGAGCGCGAGAGGAGGAGCCGCATCGACGGTCCATGATGGAGTGGATTTTCGTCAGAAGCGCTCCGATGAATACTCACGGAAGGAGGATGGTGTGATTTGGATCTGGATTCTTGCCTCTCTTATAAGCAGCTTATTCGCGCAACTAGGGGGTAGAATGTAAAAATACCCTGGCCTTTCGCATTCGTATGACATGGGAAGAGGGCCATTATTGGGCGTGGAAGCCAAGGAGCGCAACATTCATAAGGAAGCCGGACACTATTCGGCAAGCACATGGAATTTGGAGGAGAACCCGCCTTGCAACGCCGAAGACAATGTACGCGCCGGACTCGTTGTCATTGAAGCCTAGTTCGGGGGCTACTGAGGGAGTCCCGGACTAGGGGGTGTCCGGATAGCCAAACTATCATCATCGGCCGGACTCCAAGACTATGAAGATACAAGATTGAAGACTTCGTCCCGTGTCCGGATGGGACTTTCCTTGGCGTGGAAGGCAAGCTTGGCGATACGGATATGTAGATCTCCTACCATTGTAACCGACTCTGTGTAACCCTAGCCCTCTCCGGTGTCTATATAAACCGGAGGGTTTTAGTCCGTACAACAACAACAATCATACCATAGGCTAGCTTCTAGGGTTTAGCCTCCTTGATCTCGTGGTAGATCCACTCTTGTACTACCCATATCATCAATATCAATCAAGCAGGAGTAGGGTTTTACCTCCATCGAGAGGGCCCGAACCTGGGTAAAAACATTGTGTCCCTTGTCTCCTGTTACCATCCGCCTAGACGCACAGTTCGGGACCCCCTACCCAAGATCCACCGATTTTGACACCGACATTGGTGCTTTCATTGAGTTCCTCTGTGCCGTCACGATCAGGAAGGATGCCTCTTCCCATCTTTAAAGACGGTACCATTGCCAAAGGAGCTTTGGCCGCCGGCCAAACCATCCGGCTAGGTGGTTTTCTTATGACCGCCTGTTCGGCCGCCGCTTCGACGATAACCTCTCGGGTCATCAAAAGCAATCTTCACGTCAACTCGGAATTCACCGAGCAGCTAGATCTGATGGAGCTCTCTTCCGTAAATGAGCTCTTGGATCGCATCGCCGCCCCGGGAGTCGCTACAAACTATGATCCAATTGGGCTTAAAACCGATCTGAGAGAGATTAACTCTCCCCAGGTTACCCACCACGTTGCAGTGGTAGAGGAACAATGCGGCGACTCTTCTTCTGTATTAAAGACCAGTTATGTCCGGACTCCTGATCCCCCCATGCCGGATTCCCGCGGAGGGACGGACGTCAATCAAGTACTGAACCTAAAGTCAGGCAGCGGACCAGATTCGTTGGACAACGTCCAGCAATCCAAGCTTCCAAATTCAGAAACTTTTCGGCCCTTGAGCCTCAAGTTGGGCAGGGTTCCGGACTTAATTCCACCCGCCCACCCAAACATAAGCGATCTATCTCTAATCCGGCAAGAGCCCACGGAGACAGTACATCATTACTGGGCCAGATTCCTCCTGGTTATGGACAGGATAAAGGACTGCCGTGAGGAAAGCGCAATCTCAATTTTCTGCAACAATTGCACGGACAAGGGAATCACGAACGCCATAAGTCGCCGCGAAATTACACGCTTCGCCGACCTGGCGTCCATAGTACGAAAGTACTGTGCGATGGAGAGTACCTGGAAAACCGAAACTAAGTTTTGGGACAATCCGGCTCCGAACACAACCCTAGTCCGTAACAAAAGGGTGCACCATGCTCAGGCACCCGGGACAAAAACCAAAAAGCAAAAACCCCATAAAGGGCACGGGATCGTACTGGAGGGATGGCTCAGCGGACCCTGTAAAATCCATAGTACAGAGGGCGCCACTCCAACACATAGCCTTCGAGCATGTTGGATACTATGGTAGGTGGCCAAATGTGGCGAAGAGCTTCTAGCCCCGGAGAACCAGCCCAACAGTACCAGTACGGTATTAACAGTCTTCGAGACTTTCGCATCAAATAATATGCGGAAACGAACAATCTGCAGCCTTGCCGAAGTCTACCAAGTAGCAACAACAAATCCATGGAGCGACACGGCTATCACCTTCAATGCCAGTGACGAACCTAAATTCCGAACAGCCTGAGCACCAGCCGCATTGGTCCTCAGTCCAATAGTGGACGGCTTTCGTCTTACCAAGGTACTCATGGATGGCGGCAGCGGATTAAACCTCATCTACGAGGAAACCCTTCGAAAAATGGAAATAGACTGGAGCTGCATTGAGCGAAGCAGCACAACCTTTAGAGGAATAATCCCTAGTCGGGAAGCACGCTGCATAGGAAAAATTACACTTGATGTGGTGTTCGGCTCGCCGGACAATTACAGGTCCGAGGAGGTCACGTTCCAAGTGATCCCATTTAGCAGCGGATATCACGCTTTATTAGGGCGAGAGGCATTCACAATTTTCCAAGCCATACCCCATTACGGGTACATGAAGCTTAAAATGCCCGGGCCCAATGGAATCATCACTCTTGTCAGTGATCCGGACATAGCACTCCGCGCCGAAAACAAGACAGCCGCACTAGCCATAGAGGCACTATCCGAAGCCCTAGCGGCAAAGGAACTCACTACGCTGCGCTCCACGGTGAACAGGGACAATGTGATACTCGATAAGAGATCCAAGTCCACCTCTTTTAAACCAGCGGACGAAATATTCAAATTCCAAGTCCATCCAACGGACCCCACAAAGACGGCCTCCATTGGGGCACAATTAAACCCTGATGTAGACGCCGCACTACGAGAATTCCTTCGGGAAAATTGGGACATCTTTGCCTGGCACCCTTCAGATATGCCAGGAATCCCACGTAGGCTGGCAGAACACAGCCTAAACATCCTAAAAGGATTCAAGCCAGTCAAACAGGCTCTTCGGCGATTTTCTGAACCCAAAAGACAGGCAATGGGAGAGGAGGTAGCCAAACTATTAGAAGCCGGATTCATCAGAGATATAAAACATCCAGACTGGCTAGCGAACCTGGTAATGGTACCAAAAAAGGACAAATCCTGGCGCCTGTGTGTCGATTTTAAAGACCTTAACAAGGCTTGTCCAAAGGATCCTTTCCCCCTTCCCCGCATCGATCAAATCATCGATGCTACCGCAGGGCACGATTCATTGTGCTTCCTCGACGCATACTCCGGCTACCATCAAATCAAGATGGCGGAAACAGACCAGGCCGCAACGACATTCATTACTCCATATGGACCATTCTGCTTCAACACAATGCCCTTCGGACTCAAAAACACCGGCGCAACATATCAACGCATGATTCAGACATGTCTGGCTGCCCAGATCGGCAAAACAGTGGAGGCATACGTAGACGATGTGGTCGTCAAGACCAAACACGTCGAAACTCTAGTAGATGATTTGAGGCTCACATTCGACAACCTCCGAGCATATGACATTAAGCTCAACTCGGAAAAATGCGTTTTCGGCGTACCAGCCGGAAAGCTCTTGGGCTTCATTGTATCCGGTAGAGGAATTGAAGCAAACCCAGCCAAGATCCGAGCTCTGTCACAGTTGGATATCGCAAAAGACCTCAAACAAATACAAAAATTGAATGGATGTGTGGCGGCTCTAAGCCGCTTGATCTCCTGTTTGGGAGAAAAGGCACTGCCCCTCTATCACCTCCTCAGATGCACCGAACACTTCGAATGGACGGATGCTGCCACGGCCGAACTCGAAGAAATAAAAGCCATATTGGCAACAAATCCAGTCCTGGCCGCACCCAACTTGGGCGAACCAATGTTGTTATATATCGCGACAACACATCAAGTTGTAAGCGCGGTGCTCGTCGTCGAACGAGAAATAGAAGGGCACAAATTCCCTCTTCAAAAACCAGTGTACTATGTATCCACTATCTTAACTCCATGCAAGTCCCGGTACCCACATTATCAAAAGATAGTGTACGCGGTGTTCATGGCATCCCGGAAGCTGCGACACTATTTTCAAGAGTGTTCGATAACAGTGGCCTCCGAAGTACCCCTCAACGACATTATAAACAACCGCGACGCGACGGGCAGGATTGCAAAATGGGCCATCAAGCTCTTACCATTCGACATAACCTACAAACCACGGCGAGCTATAAAGTCGCAAGTTTTGGCAGACTTCATCACTGAATGGACTGAAGCCGAACTCCCTAAAGAGTACGGTGCATACTCCAACTGGATCATGCACTTTGACGGCTCTAAAATGTTGGCTGGCTTGGGGGCTGGCTGTAACGCCCTCGATGCGGCTATAGCTCCCACGTGTCGAGGCACGACTTAGAGGCATAACCGCATTGAAAGCAATGTCGCAAGTCAGGCAATCATTACAACATCCCATGTAATACATAATAAAAGGGGGAGATAACATAGTTGTCTTACACTCGCCACGTCACATCAGAGTACATAAATAACATCCATCAAACAAACACTCATGGCCCGACTACGGCGCCAAAATAGAAAAGACCCCCAACATGCGACAAGGTCCTGAATCGATAACCCCAACTAGGCACCACTACTGATCATCTGGAAAGGACACGTAGTATCGCTGAGAGTCCTCGTCGAACTCCCACTTGAGCTCGTAATCGTCAACTGGAGCGGAATCACCTGGACCTGCATCTGGAGTTGTAGTATCTGTGAGCCACAGGGACTCAGCAATCTCACACCCACGTGATCAAAACTATTTAAGCTCATGGAAATGGATAAGGCAAATATAGGTGGAGCTGCAGCGAGCGACTAGCATATGTGGTGGCTAACTTATACGCAAAAGAGAGCGAGAAGAGAAGGCGAAGCACGAGCGAGAAGCTAAAAGAACATCCTGCGCAAGCATAACTCCAACACCGTGTCCACTTCCCGGACTCCGCCGAGAAGGGGCCATCACGGTAACACACACGATTGATTCATTTTAATTAAGTTTAGTTCAAGTCATCTACAACCGAACATTAACAAATTCCCATCTGCCCATAACCGCGGGCACGGCTTTCGAAAGATCAATCCCTGCAGGGGAGTCCCAACTTAGCCCATGACAAGCTCTCACGGTCAACGAAGGAATAGACCTCCACCCAAGTCACACCGATCAGACTCGGTATCTTGGTACAACAAGATGATTCGACAGGTTAAAACAAGTCCAGCAACACCGCCCGAATGTGCCGACAAATCCCGATAGGAGCTGCACATATCTCTTTCTCAGGGCACACTCAGATGAGACTAGCTACGAGTAAAACCAACCCTCAAGTTTCCCTGAGGTGGCCCCGCAGGCAGCTCAGTTCGGACCAACACTCAGAGGGAGCACTGGCCCAAGGGGGGGCTAAAATACGATGACCCTCGGGCTCCGGAAACCCAAGGGAAAAAGAGGCTAGGTGGCAAATGGTAAAACCAATGTTGGGCATTGCTGGAAAAGCTTTAATCAAGGCGAACTATCAAGGGGTTCCCATTATAACCCAACCGCGTAAGGGACGCAACAATCCGGGAACATAACACCGATATGACGGAAACTAGGGCGGCAAGAGTGGAACAAAACACTAGGCGAGAGGCCGAGCCTTCCACCCTTTACCAAGTATATAGATGCATTAAGATAACATAGCAATATAATGATATCCCAACAAGTAAATAAATGTTCCAACAAGGAACGGCTCCAATCTTCACCTGCAACTAACAACGCTATAAGAAGGGCTGAGCAAAGCGGTAACATAGCCAATCAACGGTTTGCTAGGACAATGGTGGTTAGGGGTTCAACATGGCAATTGGGAGGCTGACAAGCAAAAGGTAGGCATCGTAGCAGTGGCAAAGCAAAAGAGCGAGCAAACTAGCATAGCAAAGATAGTAGTGATTTCGAGGGTATGATCATCTTGCCTGCACAGTTGTCAGAGTTGACTGGATCCTCACAAGCAAACTCAACGGGCTCCTCGGTAGCGAACTCGTCTCCCGGCTCTACCCAACAAGACAAACAAGCAACAAGGATACAATCAACCACGGGCAAGACCAAGCAATATGATGAAATGACGATATGCTATGCGGGATGCGATGCGGGATGCAAAATGCAAGATATGACAGGAAATGCATGAACCTGGCATCAACTTGGAAAACCAAGTGTTCCACTGGATAGAGGGGATGAAATCGCTTGAAAACGATATAAAGATCATTGGAATCGGAGCTACGGTTTGGAAATGGCAAGCGTTTTAAGATATGACACCGGTCTGCGATTAACAGCAAGTAGGCATCTAAATGCAACGAAATGAACATGCTACAGCCACCAAACATGAAAACAAAATACATGGCAGTGAAGTACACAAGATGGTTGACAAAACACTAGCACTGAGTCATAGGCAAATTCATCCATTAAGAGGTTCAAACAAGCATGGCTAAAACGCAAATGCAAAACAGATTTCAGACTTAGTGAAATTAACACTAGTCTGAAATTTCAGATCACGATGCTCTCTTCGGAGCAGCAAAACAACATGATAGAAAACCTGAACATGACAAGTAAGAACATGGCATGGAGCTACTCAACAAGCTTAATAAAACACCCAAAGTGACCTGGGGCCAAAAGGGTTCACAAAATACTCTACCGAGCTCACGAACATCGCTCGAACACAATCAGTTTTCAGACTTAGAGAAAACTGAGACATGCTGAAATTTAACTCACGAAGGCATGTAAACGAGCTCGATGCACTCACTACGGTGCAAGTCATGGCAAGGAAAGCATATAACCAGCAAGAAGGCACAAAGTGCTAGCTACACATGGCAAGAACTAAGGCATAGCATGCATGGAACACTAACGGTAGCATCGGCGAAATCGCAAACGAGTTGCCGATCTGCCCAGATTAACAACGAAGCAAAAGTTGAGCTCGATTGAGTCAACCTAGAGCACTCCACATATGCAAACAAAGACATGGATGGATAGAGCATAACATAAATATCAAAACTCCCTTACTGATCATCCTCAAAAGAGGCACGGATCATTAGGAAACGAGCTGGACATATAGCATCATGAACTAAAATATCCCAGACTTAGCGAAAATCACTAAGTCCCTGAAATCTGCAATCTCAGGTACCTCTCTTCGCAAGCTTGCACAAGACAACACACACATCCTAAAAATGCATGGGTGGCACCTCTAGAAAGAAGACAAAATGCTTCACAATACATCCCAAAGGGGCACAGGCATATCACGCACGAATTAAACATAGCAAAAATGACAAAAGTGCATGATGAACTAACGGATCTGCAATTTAACTCATGAAGCCTCCTTCTAACAGCATTTTGGATATCAAGATGATCTCAAATGCAAATGATGCAATGGAATGAAATGATGTACATGTCGAGACGAAGATTTTGATATATCATATGCCCAAAACGGAGCTACGGTTGCGGAGATACAAGCAGTCAAAGAATGCATAAAAATTAGAGGGAGAGGGAAAAAGTCAACCCTAGAATTTCGGATCTGAGATCCAGATCGGGGCACTGTTCACCGACGCGGAAACCGAGGTCCGCCGGGCTCTCGCCGGAGCTCACCGGAGGGAGACGCGAGGCGGCGCCGGGGAGGATCGAGGAGGCCGGGCCGACCGGAGTCGGTCGCCGGAGCAGCGGGCGAGGGCGGCGGCGCTCGGCGGCGCCCTCGGCGGCGCGGGGCGGCGAGGAGGCCGGTGGCCGGAGCGGCGGGCGGTGGCGGGGCGCGGCGGCGCCGGCAGCCGGCCGGGAAGAGGACGGCGGCGGGGCACGGGACGAAGGGCGGCGACGGATCGGGCCTCGGGGGCCCCTCCTGGGCCTCCCGGGCCGGCGGCGGCGAAGTGGGCGCGTGCCCACGTGGCAGCGCCTGAGTGGCGGAGGCGGGCGGCGGCGGACGCGTCCGGCGCTGGGGCGGACGTGTCCGTCGGCGGCGGAGGATGTTTTTTTTTGAACTAGGGTTTCGGACGGGGGAAGAAGAGATCCGAATGGAGGGGGTATAAATAGGCATAAGTGGAGCTAGGAGAGTCCAAATGAGGTGCGGTTTTCGCCCACACGATCGTGATCGAACGCTCTAGGACATGGAGCAGAGTTTGGTGGGTTTTGGGCCAAATTTGGGGGGTGTTGGGCTGCAACACACATGAGGCCTTTTCGGTCCCTCGGTTAACCGTTGGAGCATCAAACGAAGTCCAAATGATACGAAACTTGACAGGCGGTCTACCGGTAGTAGACCAAGGCCGCTTGGCAAGTCTCGGTCCAATCCGGAAATGTTTAGACCCCACACACGAAATAAGACTAGAAATGACCACCGGAGGAGAACGAAGCGCCGGAATGCAAAACGGACAACGGGGAAAATGCTCGACTGCATGAGATGAACATGTATGCAAATGCAATGCACGTGATGACATGATAAGAGATGCACGAAAAAGAAAACAACACACGGAGACAAAGACCCAAACCCGAGAAATAAATATAACTTAGCGCCAGGGACGGCAAGAGTTGGATACAAATATGGAAAATATATCTGGGGCGTTACAACACTCCACCACTACGAAAAGATCTCGTCCCGAGATCTAGGACTGAAAGAACTCCGGGTACTCAGAACGGAGGTGATCCTCGCGTTCCCAGGTAGCTTCACGGTCGGAATGGTGTGACCACTTGACTTTGAGAAATTTGATTGACTTGTTGCGAGTCTTGCATTCAGTCTCTTCAATAATAGCAACTGGGTGCTCACGATAAGAGAGATCTTCTTGGAGCTCAATGTCCTCGAAGTTGACGGTGCGGTCAGGAGTCTTGAAGCACTTTCGAAGCTGAGAGACGTGGAACACATCATGAACATTTGCAAAGTTTGAAGGAAGCTCGAGTTGATAGGCGAGGTCGCCTCTCTTGCTGACAATCTTGAAAGGTCCCACGTATCTAGGGGCAAGCTTCCCTTTGATACCGAAGCGACGAGTACCTTTCATGGGAGAGACGCGGAGGTAAACATGATCTCCGATCTCAAAAACCAGATCACGATGCTTACTATCATAGTAGCACTTCTGGCGGGATTGAGCTGCTTTGAGGTTATCACGAATGACTTTGCACATTTCTTCTGCCTCTGTGATTAAGTCATTACCCAGCAGCTGACGTTCACCGGTTTCAGACCAGTTGAGAGGGGTACGGCACTTCCTGCCATACAGAATTTCAAAGGGGGCCTTGCCCGAACTTGCTTGAAAGCTGTTGTTGTATGAGAATTCAGCATAAGGAAGACAATCCTCCCACTTCATGCCGAAGGAAATCACACAAGCCCTGAGCATATCTTCAAGAATCTGATTGACACGCTCGACTTGACCGCTCGTTTGAGGATGGAAAGCTGTGCTGAAGCGGATGTTGGTGCCCATGGCCTTCTGAAAAGAATCCCAAAACTTGGAGGTAAAGATGCTGCCACGGTCTGAAGATATCACTTGAGGAATACCGTGCAGAGAGACAATGCGAGAGGTATAGAGTTCCGCCAATTGAGCTGCAGTGATAGACTCTTTGATAGGCAGAAAATGAGCCACTTTGGTGAGCTTGTCGATGACAACGAAGATAGCATCGTTGCCACGCTTGGACTTTGGAAACCCAGTCACGAAGTCCATTTCAATGTGGTCAAACTTCCATTCTGGAATGGCAAGAGGTTGGAGGAGACCTGCTGGCCTTTGGTGTTCTGCCTTCACTCTTCTGCAGACATCACATTCATTCACGAATTGAGCGATCTCGCGCTTCATTTGAGTCCACCAATAAGCTTGCTTGAGGTCCTGATACATCTTCGTACTACCAGGGTGGATGGAGAGGAGAGAGTTGTGAGCCTCGTTCATGATCACCTTACGAAGTTCACCTTTGGGCACAACAATTCGATCCTCGAAGAAGAGAGTGTCCTTGTCATCAAGTCGGTAGCACTTGTACTTGGACTGACTCTTTGCAATACCAATCTTCACCTTCTTCACCATAGCATCAAGAAGTTGGGCTTGGCGAATCTGGTCTTCTAAGGTAGGAGAGACTTGAAGGTTGGTGAGGAAACCTTGAGGAACAACTTGCAGATTCAGTTTGCGGAAAGCTTCACAAAGCTCGGGTTGATAAGGCTTGAGAATCAGACTGTTGCAATATGCTTTTCTGCTCAACGCGTCAGCAATCACATTAGCCTTGCCTGGAGTATACTCGATACTCAGATTGTACTCTTGAATCATTTCGACCCATCGAGTCTGCCTGAGGTTGAGATTAGGCTGAGTGAAGATGTACTTGAGACTCTTGTGATCAGTGAAAATATCCACTTTTCTTCCCAATAGGAGATGTCTCCAAGTCAACAAAGCGTGCACAACTGCCGCCAACTCGAGATCATGAGTGGGGTAGTTCTTCTCATTAGGTTTCAACTGACGGGAGGTATAAGCAACAACTTTCTTCTCTTGCATCAGTACAGCACCGAGACCTTGGAGAGAGGCATCACAAAAGACCTCGTACGGCTTGGTTTCATCAGGTGGAGTCAGAACTGGAGCAGTGACCAATTTCTCTTTCAAAGAGTTGAAAGCAATATCACACTCCGGAGACCAAACGTACTTGACGTGCTTCTGAAGAAGATTTGAGAGAGGCTTGGCGATCTTAGAAAAGTTTTCAACGAATCTTCTGCAATAGCTTGCGAGACCGAGGAAACTGCGGAGTTGCTTTACGTTCTGAGGAGGTTCCCAATTCACGATTGCAGACACCTTCTCAGGATTCACGGAAATGCCCTTGGCAGAGATGATATGACCAAGATAAAGAACCTCATCGAGCCAAAATTCACACTTGGAGAACTTGGCGTAGAACTGATGTTCTCTGAGCTTGTCAAGAACCAAACGCAAGTGCTTGGCATGATCTTTGCTTGTTCTTCGAGAAAACCAGAATGTCGTCGAGATAGACCAAAACGAATTCATTGGTGTAGGGGTTGAAGATGAAGTTCATCATGCGAGAGAACGTCGGAGGAGCGTTGGCGAGGCCAAAAGACATGACGGTGTATTCATATGAACCAAAACTTGTTCTGAACGCCGTCTTGGGAATATCTTGCTCACGAATACGAATCTGATGATAACCCATACGGAGATCAAGCTTGGAGAATACTTGAGCACCCTTGAGTTGTTCGAATAGCTCATTGATGTTGGGAAGTGGGTATTTGTTCTTGATGGTCTTCTTGTTTACTGGACGGTAATCAACACAAAGTCGACTCGATCCATCCTTCTTCTTCACAAAAAGAACACCACAACCCCACGGAGAAGTACTAGGCCGAATGAGACCCAATCTTTCTTGCTCATCGAGTTGTTTCTTCAGCTCCTTCAACTCTTCAGGGCCGAGCTTGTAAGGACGTTTGCACACAGGTTCCGTACCGGGCTCAAGTTCAATAACAAATTCAACCGACCGGTTTGGAGGCATCCCTGGAAGTTCTTCTGGAAAGACGTCTTGATATTCGCAAACGACAGGAATCTGCGAAATAGCATCCAATTCACCCTTCTCATTGAGAGAAAACAACCGGAAGGAATTATCCCGAGCGGCAAAGACAATGACATCCTCAGATGAATGAGTCAGTTGAATCTGCCTGGCTGCACAATCAAGCTGAGCTTTATGCTTAGAGAGCCAGTCCATCCCGAGAATAAGATCGATATCCGAGTTTCCAAGAACCATTGGAGAAGCAAGAAACTTGAAATCACCCATCAAGATTGAAATATCCGGCACCTCCATACTAGAACTCAGTCGCTTAGCTGGAGAGACGACTTGCATAGCTCTAGGTAATGCCTTAGTGCTAAAATTGTTCTCCGATGCAAATGGAAATGACATGAAGGAATGCGATGCACCAGAGTCAAAAAGAACTTTTGCAGGAATATCATTAACAAGAAGGTTACCCATGATCACATCTGACGAGTCCTCTGCCTGGGCTGCATTCATCAAATTGACCTTGGCGTACTTGGGATTATGCTTGACCACCATTGTACTTGCCGATCTGACAGGAGGAGGAGGAGGAAGACGCCTCTGGTTGGTATACTTGTTGGCATAGTGACCCTTCTGTTGGCACTTGTTGCACGTGACCTCTGAAAGCGGACGGTGATACGGAGCACTCGATCTTGGCGCTTGAGACGAGGACTTGTTCTGAAAGCCTGG
>NC_041391.1:189351291-189355419 GCF_002162155.2 Triticum dicoccoides | reverse complement strand
GAATAATCGGTAAGAAATCCCAATCTCAAACCAATATCCGTGGAAGAAGAACTAGAGCTACTAGAACTCCCACCTATGAAATTCCCGAACCTTTCCGGTTATGCAATCAGGTGTTGGGGATACAGGGGAAGCACAATATCTCACCCAAACTAGCAATTCCTACATCCAGCTGTATCCATCCTTCAACACATAACCAGGAAAACTTCGGAAACCATCTACCTCAACCTTCGAAAAGCGTCCGTTATACAAGTTATGGCGATACTCCCGAACTCCCGCCCCAGTACTGGGTGGCGTCGAGGTTATCTCACCAACGAACTGCATAAAGGAGATTTCCGATGTCGCGCACATATCTCAAGTATACCAGAATTGCAACGATAAAATTGTGACGACAACACCTCGGAGCTCAACTCCCCGGGACACTGCCACAACCCCTAAAGACAGGAGGCACCAAGAACAATGTTCTCGTCACAAAACCATCGGAACAAAACCAAAATACTCGCGTGATCCTAATTTTATTTTTGAAATTTGAGAAGAGAAGAGTCAAAACTCTACGTCAGGATGCCTTACCAGTGCGATGTGGAGACTGGGAAGTAAAAAGAATTCCTAACTCTCCGATATATAATTCCTAAGGACTCAAAACATTTTTCTAGACACAACTCGGCTGCTAAAAACGATCAAGCAATGGGGGCTCCTAAGGTCGGGGATGGCTCTGATTACCAACTTGTAACGCCCTCGATGCGGCTATAGCTCCCACGTGTCGAGGCACGACTTAGAGGCATAACCGCATTGAAAGCAATGTCGCAAGTCAGGCAATCATGACAACATCCCATGTAATATATAATAAAAGGGGGAGATAACATAGTTGGCTTACACTCGCCACGTCACATCAGAGTACATAAATAACATCCATCAAACAAACACTCATGGCCCGACTACGGCGCCAAAATAGAAAAGACCCCCAACATGCGACAAGGTCCTGAATCGATAACCCCAACTAGGCACCACTACTGATCATCTGGAAAGGACACGTAGTATCGCTGAGAGTCCTCGTCGAACTCCCACTTGAGCTCGTAATCGTCAACTGGAGCGGAATCACCTGGACCTGCATCTGGAGTTGTAGTATCTGTGAGCCACAGGGACTCAGCAATCTCACACCCACGCGATCAAAACTATTTAAGCTCATGGAAATGGATAAGGCAAATATATGTGGAGCTGCAGCGAGCGACTAGCATATGTGGTGGCTAACTTATACGCAAAAGAGAGCGAGAAGAGAAGGCGAAGCACGAGCGAGAAGCTAAAAGAACATCCTGCGCAAGCATAACTCCAACACCGTGTCCACTTCCCGGACTCCGCCGAGAAGGGGCCATCACGGTAACACACACGGTTGATTCATTTTAATTAAGTTTAGTTCAAGTCATCTACAACCGGACATTAACAAATTCCCATCTGCCCATAACCGCGGGCACGGCTTTCAAAAGATCAATCCCTGCAGGGGAGTCCCAACTTAGCCCATGACAAGCTCTCACGGTCAATGAAGGAATAGACCTCCACCCAAGTCACACCGATCAGACTCGGTATCTTGGTACAACAAGATGATTCGACAGGTTAAAACAAGTCCAGCAACACCGCCCGAATGTGCCGACAAATCCCGATAGGAGCTGCACATATCTCTTTCTCAGGGCACACTCAGATGAGACTAGCTACGAGTAAAACCAACCCTCAAGTTTCCCTGAGGTGGCCCCGCAGGCAGCTCAGTTCGGACCAACACTCAGAGGGAGCACTGGCCCAAGGGGGGGGCTAAAATGCGATGACCCTCGGGCTCCGGAAACCCAAGGGAAAAAGAGGCTAGGTGGCAAATGGTAAAACCAATGTTGGGCATTGCTGGAAAAGCTTTAATCAAGGCGAACTATCAAGGGGTTCCCATTATAACCCAACCGCGTAAGGGACGCAACAATCCGGGAACATAACACCGATATGACGGAAACTAGGGCGGCAAGAGTGGAACAAAACACTAGGCGAGAGGCCGAGCCTTCCACCCTTTACCAAGTATATAGATGCATTAAGATAACATAGCAATATAATGATATCCCAACAAGTAAATAAATGTTCCAACAAGGAACGGCTCCAATCTTCACCTGCAACTAACAACGCTATAAGAAGGGCTGAGCAAAGCGGTAACATAGCCAATCAACGGTTTGCTAGGACAATGGTGGTTAGGGGTTCAACATGGCAATTGGGAGGCTGACAAGCAAAAGGTAGGCATCATAGCAGTGGCAAAGCAAAAGAGCGAGCAAACTAGCATAGCAAAGATAGTAGTGATTTCGAGGGTATGATCATCTTGCCTGCATAGTTGTCAGAGTTGACTGGATCCTCACAAGCAAACTCAACGGGCTCCTCGGTAGAGAACTCGTCTCCCGGCTCTACCCAACAAGACAAACAAGCAACAAGGATACAATCAACCACGGGCAAGACCAAGCAATATGATGAAATGACGATATGCTATGCGGGATGCGATGCGGGATGCAAAATGCAAGATATGACAGGAAATGCATGAACCTGGCATCAACTTGGAAAACCAAGTGTGCCACTGGATAGAGGGGATGAAATCGCTTGAAAACGATATAAAGATCATTGGAATCGGAGCTACGGTTTGGAAATGGCAAGCGTTTTAAGATATGACACCGGTCTGCGATTAACAGCAAGTAGGCATCTAAATGCAACGAAATGAACATGCTACAGCCACCAAACATGAAAACAAAATACATGGCAGTGAAGTACACAAGATGGTTGACAAAACACTAGCACTGAGTCATAGGCAAATTCATCCATTAAGAGGTTCAAACAAGCATGGCTAAAACGCAAATGCAAAACAGATTTCAGACTTAGTGAAATTAACACTAGTCTGAAATTTCAGATCACGATGCTCTCTTCGGAGCAGCAAAACAACATGATAGAAAACCTGAACATGACAAGTAAGAACATGGCATGGAGCTACTCAACAAGCTTAATAAAACACCCAAAGTGACCTGGGGCCAAAAGGGTTCACAAAATACTCTACCGAGCTCACGAACATCGCTCGAACACAATCAGTTTTCAGACTTAGTGAAAACTGAGACACGCTGAAATTTAACTCACGAAGGCATGTAAACGAGCTCGATGCACTCACTACGGTGCAAGTCATGGCAAGGAAAGCATATAACCAGCAAGAAGGCACAAAGTGCTAGCTACACATGGCAAGAACGAAGGCATAGCATGCATGGAACACTAACGGTAGCATCGGCGAAATCGCAAACAAGTTGACGATCTGCCCAGACTAACAACGAAGCAAAAGTTGAGCTCGATTGAGTCAACCTAGAGCACTCCACAAATGCCAACAAAGACATGGATGGATAGAGCATGACATAAATATCAAAACTACCTTACTGATCATCCTCAAAAGAGGCATGGATCACTAGGAAACAAGCTGGACATATAGCATCATGAACTAAAATATCCCAGACTTAGCGAAAATCACTAAGTCCCTGAAATCTGCAATCTCAGGTACCTCCCTTCGCAAGCTTGCACAAGATAACACACACATCCTAAAAATGCATCGGTGGCACCTCTGGAAAGAAGACAAAATGCTTCACAATTCATCCCAAAGGGGCACAGACATATCATGCACGAATTAAATATAGCAAAAATGACAAAAGTGCATGATGAACTAACGGATCTGCAATCTAACTCACGAAGCCTCCTTCTAACAGCATTTTGGGTACCAAGATGACCTCAAATGCAAATGATGCAATGGAATGAAATGATGTACATGTCGAGGCGAAGACTTTGATATATCATACGCCCAAAATGGAGCTACGGTTGAAAAGTTACGGGACCTCGAACAAAGCAACATGGATCAAAATCTTCAGGACTTAGCAAAAAAAATCGGGGTTAGGGTTTACTGTTCACGCGACCGGATCCAGATCGGGATCGCGGCGCGGAAGCCGAGGCGGCGCCGGCGAGGCGCGGGGCTCGCCGGGGAGAGGGGCTGCGGCCGGGGCTTCGGCCGGCGACGAGGGGGCGGCGAGGAGGCGGCGAAGGCGGCGGTGGTCCGGGCGGCGAGGGTCTCGGCGGCGGGGACGGCGTGCGGGG
>NC_041391.1:189291231-189350800 GCF_002162155.2 Triticum dicoccoides | reverse complement strand
TCTGTTTTTTTTTAAACTAGGGTTTCGGACGGGGAAGAAGAGATCCGAATGGAGGGGGTATAAATAGGCATAAGTGGAGCTAGGAGAGTCCAAATGAGGTGCGGTTTTCGCCCACACGATCGTGATCGAACGCTCTAGGACATGGAGCAGAGTTTGGTGGGTTTTGGGCCAAATTTGGGGGGTGTTGGGCTGCAACACACATGAGGCCTTTTCGGTCCCTCGGTTAACCGTTGGAGCATCAAACGAAGTCCAAATGATACGAAACTTGACAGGCGGTCTACCGGTAGTAGACCAAGGCCGCTTGGCAAGTCTCGGTCCAATCCGGAAATGTTTAGACCCCACACACGAAAGAAGACTAGAAATGACCACCGGAGGAGAACGAAGCGCCGGAATGCAAAACGGACAACGGGGAAAATGCTCGACTGCATGAGATGAACATGTATGCAAATGCAATGCACGTGATGACATGATAAGAGATGCACGAAAAAGAAAACAACACACGGAGACAAAGACCCAAACCCGAGAAATAAATATAACTTAGCGCCAGGGACGGCAAGAGTTGGATACAAATATGGAAAATATATCTGGGGCGTTACACTGGCGTCGTCTTGACGTCCCCAATCGGAGATACAGTCCAATACGTACTTCAAATAATGTACTAGGACTCCAACAACGCAGCCGAATACGAGGCCCTTCTACATGGTCTCCGGATGGCAATCTCCATGGGCATTCAACGCCTAGAGGTTCGCGGGGATTCAAACCTCGCAATATCCCAAGTAAATGGAGACTTTGATGCCAAGGATCCGAAAATGGCAGCCTACCGTAACGTCGTCTTAAAAATGTCAGCTCGGTTCGAAGGTCTCGAATTCCACCATGTAGCCCGGGATAATAACCAGGCGGCCGACATGTTGGCACGCATCGGCGCAAAGCGCGACGCCGTCCCTCCAAACATCTTCCTGGAATGGCTTTTTAAGCCATCCGTAGTATGGGAAGAGGAGTCCGGAAATAACAATCCGAAACCAACCGCACCGCCCAACACCGAACATTCTGACACAACCGGTGGCTCAGCCAATGAAATAACACCTTCAGCCCACGAAATAATGGCAGTCATTGCCCCGTGGATGGAACCATTCCTAGCCTACTTAATTAGGCAGGAACTCCCCGAAGACCAAAATGAGGCCCGCTACATAGTACGGCGATCTAAAGCCTACAAGGTCCATGAGGGAGAGCTTTATAAGAAAAGCACAACCGGAGTCCTTCAAAGGTGCATCTCCGAAGAGGAAGGGCGAAATCTGCTGGCTGAAATTCACGCCGGACTCGGCGGGCACCACGCCGCAGCCCGGGCCCTTGTAGGCAAGGCCTTCCGTACAGGATTTTATTGGCTGATGGCCCGGGCAGATGCTCAGGACTTAGTCCAACGATGCGTCGGGTGCCAGCTTTTTGCTAATCAAAGCCACATGCCACCCACCGCCCTCAAAACTGTACCCATCACCTGGCCGTTCGCGGTCTGGGGGCTTGACATGGTTGGACCCCTTAAAGGGGGAACCCACAAGCAAAAGTACCTCTTGGACATGGTGGACAAATTCACCAAATGGATAGAGGCCAAGCCAGTCAAAACGGCCGAATCCGGACCTGTGATAGACTTTATATCCGGGGTAGTACACCGTTATGGCGTCCCCACAGCATCATTACCGATAACGGCACGAACTTCACGGCCGACGAGGTTAAACTCTGGTGAAAATATGGGCATCAAGCTCGACTATGCTTCAGTCTATCACCCTCAAACTAACGTTCAAGTCGAACGAGCAAATGGTCTAATCATGAGCGGCATCAAACCCAGGTTAGTGCGGTCCCTCAAGGAATCTAACACGCACTGGGTAGAGGAGCTCGACTCCGTACTCTGGGGGCTGCAGACCATGCCAAACCGTACTACCGGATTCACACCATTTTTATGGTATACGGCGCAGAGGTAGTTTTGCCCTGCGATATAATTCATGACTCGCCTCGCGTGCGCATGTACGAGGAAAGAGAGGCCGAGTTGGATCGGCAAGACAGTTTGGACACCCTAGAAGAGGAGCGCGACATGGAGAAAGCTCGTTCCGCATTCTATCAGCAGCAGGCTCAAAGATATCAAAGCAGAGAGGCACGGGCAAAACTTACAATGTTGGCGAACTAGTTCTACGCCTGCCAGACAAGAAAAAGGACAAACTCAAGCCCAAATGGGAAGGTCCCTTCATCATCGACCAAGTCCTGACCGGCGGAGCATACCGTCTACGAAACGCATCGGACAACCGACTCGAGCCGAACCCATGGAACGCAGCCTGCCTCCGAAGATTCTACGCCTAGCGCCGGACTCAGAGTTCATCTCCTTCCTCCGTCCACATTTTCTACTTCAGTTGTCTTTTGTTTCTCTCTTTTCTCCTCCCTTTTTCATAGAGCCTTTGAGGGCTGATCTCCACATTGTTCGCACACACTTGACGTGCTACTCGCACTCATTATACCTGGGGGCTTCTTTAACAGAAGCTTATTTATACGGGCTTTATACCCAACACATGTGTCAAACTTCCGCATGTACCTTTTATTCACCATTATATGCATCGATATGACTTAAGTTTTGGCCAAGCTGGGTTGCCTGGCTCCTGTGCTTACCCCTACGTTCCCGATTGTTCGGCTAGGAGGTAAAGGGAGCACCTCTGCGATTGTTACTGCCGGGTCAGCCGGATGTGTACCTCAGACTGGGTGAAGCCGAAAGCTAGCATTCTTAAGGGAATATTCGGTCGGTGACTTGAAAGATGATTTCTTATTTATTTATTTATCTGCCCCCAGATGCTTTTCTGCTCTTTTCGCAGTCCGGACATGCACTTTAGGGCATGCATCCCAGGGAAAAGGAACCCCTAACGGAACTATTCTCCCTGGAAGATGTTTCTTACTAACCATGTATATAACATAACTAGTTGGGCACTTGTCTGATAAAGCACTAATGACCCCTACGCCTGGTCTCCATGCATGCCCCGGTTTTTTCATAACCATGAGGGTATTCGGACACACTCCGGACTCTAGGGTCCCGAGGTTGAAGCGAAAAGGTCCGCAAAGACAAACGATCTACAATCTGGCTAGAAGGCATTTTACATGTCATTTTAAAAATACATTGTCAAATTGACTGATTGTACTCCTCTTCAATCCCATCTAATAGGCTATCTAGTTTACAGTCCCGTTGGGAATATTTAGCGGCCAACTCTACTTGGCCGTACATTAAGCTCACAGGAATCTCCTTCCCATCGGGCCCCACAGGTCTGACCTCGGCCATGTGGTTCGGATCAGCCTTCGTGTACCGCGTCTTTACCATGGCCCAGGCCTCCCGGGCGCCCTGACGGCAGGCCGATATCTTCCATAGACGGAAGCGCTGCCGTGCTCCCTGAAGCTTCTCCGCAAGCCCTCCAAGACCCTCGGGTAGGGAGACGGACGGCCATAAGGCCTGGGCGACGCCACTCATCGCCTGCCGAACACGTTCGTGCAGTTGCACCAGCTCGGGAAGTTGGTCACCCGTTGAACCGGGCATTTCCTCCGCAGGGCGACCTGTGAGCACACCTACAGACACATTTCTGTCAATCGACTTCCTCGCCGAACTCTTCTTTTCAAAAGAGTTTGCTCAAGCACTTACTGTAGATGCCGCGACGAAGCCGCCGATTCTCCTTTACGGAGTTAGACAGCTGGACCCGGACATCTTTTAGTTCTTCGCCCAGCTGGGTGTTGGCATCTTGGAGTTTGTTTCTCTCCTGCTGCACCCACATAAGCACCTTTTCGCCGGCCTTCAGCTGGCGTAGCAGATGTTGCTTGTCCGGATCTAGTCCGGCGCCCTCTGCAATATTATTGTCAGACTTATATGCACGCCGCACGCCATAAACCGCTTATCTTTTTGAAATATGTGTTACCAGAGGGGGTCTCTGTGTCTCCTCCTGCGGTGGCTAGTGTGGCCTCAAGTTGGTCCTTGCACTCTTGAAGCTCCTGGGACAATTGGGTATTCTTCTCTGTAAGATCCTGCATATCGAATGATCCTTAAATCAATTATTCTAACTACTTTAAGTCTTGGGGGCTACTGGTATATATAACTATTAAAATTCCTTACCCGTACGTCTTTCACATACTGCTCCGTGGCTCTGGTTAAACCATCTTGAGCGGCACGGAGGTGCGCGTCTCCCGCATTAAAGGCATTCAACGCCTTTGGGGAGAAACACGCGTCACGAGAACTGTCCGGCGGCGCCTATGATTCATGGCGCTCTCCACCTCAGACCTGGTGGCGGACAGCCTGTTGGCATCCTCAGTTGGAGGAGCATCCGGCTCGCGCCTTGCGCTCGCCTCCCCCTCCGGACCAGATGTTGGAGCCTGGCTGGCGGAGGCTTGGTTGGCAACCTCTCTGGGCACAGTCCGGCGAGCGCTCTTTCTCCTGGAAAAGTCATGAACATTAATATACCTCCCAGGAATCTTTCCCTTAAAAACGGTGGCGTGCTATCCCGTTGCGACGACGTTTCGATTCGCACCGCACCCCTCTTCTGCCTGCTGGGCCGAACTGACCCTTGTTGGTCAGCCGCCGCGGGATCGGCTTCCCGCCTTGAAGGCACCTCCTGCGAGACACCGTTGGTATATGGTGGTTAGAAATAAGCACAGACGAAGTAATGGTGTCAGGACTCCGGTCATAGTTACCTAGGAAGCCGGAGATAAACCGCGGTAGTCAGCCGTAATGGCGACTAGAGCATTGTTCATGCTAAGTTGGTGGAAAACCCCGTCAATCAGCTCCACCTCTATGTCTAGATCCTCTCCGGAGGCCGGATCAAGGGATCTTTCTGGATCCTCGGGTTGTGGAGTCGGACTGTGTATGCCCTCCACATCCCGGCGCAGTTCCTGCGTCGAAATCATAAAGTAAGACACTTAACTTTGAAAGCACGGATTGGATAGATAAACGTCCGCTTACCCAGCTCTGAGGGTTATTCATGGAGAATCCGTTCAATGGACTCGTGTGGAGGAAGTCCTCCTTCTCCCCCTTGTACAAGCCGGACAGGATCTTCACCAGATCGGCGGCCGATCCCGGCCCCTTGCGGCCATGACGGGTGGCGTCATTCTCCCCGTTGAAATCCCACATGGGGTGCCCCCTATATTGGAGTGGCTGCACCCCTCGCATAATGCACGTGGCCATGACTCCAATCATGGTCAATCCGGAATGAGCCAGCAAACTTATCCAGCCCATCAGATAATGGACGCTCCTGTCATCTTCCCGTTGAGGGCTCCGCGGGCGCCAACTCAGGCGTTTCTTCAGAGGAGCGTTGCTGAACTCCGGGAGGCCGATCCGAACTGGGTCCGGCAGTGGAGCATCTTCCATATAAAACCATTCCGAAGGCTAGTCTTCGGACGCCTTCTTCAGGGTTCCGGATAGATATCCAGCGATGCGCCATATCTCGGCTCCGCCCACTTGATATATCGACCCCTCGTGAGAACGGGGTACGAGGCAAAACAATCTCTTCCACAGCGCAAAATGGGGCTCGATGCCCAAGAACAGCTCGCAAAGAGCTATGAAACCCGCAATATGCAAAATGGAGGCGGGCGTAAGGTGATGAAGCTGGAGTCCGTAGAACTCCAGGAGCCCCCGGAGAAACGAATGTATGGGAAATCCGAGCCCCCTTATTAGATAAGGGACGAAGCACACCCGCTCTCCTTTGGAGGGATTGGGGGTGTTCTCTGCCTACTTTCCGCCTTTGTAGGTGGCCAGTCCGGCTCGAACCGGGACCATGAAGGCCGGAGGAAGGTATCCCTCCGCTTGAAGCGTCACCAGCTCGCTGTGCAGGACTGAACATCTCCTCCAATCTCCTGGCTGAGGGCTGGGAGCACGAGAGGAGGAGCCGTGTCGACGGTCCATGATGGAGTGGATTTTTGTCAGAAGCGCTCCGATGAGTACTCACGGAAGGAGGATGGTGTGATTTGGATCTAGATCCTCGCCTCTCTTATAGGCAGCTTATTCATGCAGCTTGGGGGCAAAACGTAAAAATACCCTGGCTTTTCGCATTCATACGACACGTGGAAGAGGGCCATTATTGGGCGTGGAAGCCAAGGAGCGCAACATTTATAAGGAAGCCGGACACTATTCGGCAAGCACATGGAATTTGGAGGAGAACCCGCCTTGCAATGCCGAAGTCAATATACGCGCCGGACTCGTCGTCATTGAAGCCTGGTTCGGGGGCTACTAAGGGGGTCCCGGACTAGGGGGTGTCCGGATAGCCGAACTATCATCATCGGCCGGACTCCAAGACTATGAAGATACAAGATTGAAGACTTCTTCCCGTGTCCGGATGGGACTTTCCTTGGCGTGGAAGGCAAGCTTGGCGATACAGATATGTAGATCTCCTACCATTGTAACCGACTCTGTGTAACCCTAGCCGTCTCCGGTGTCTATATAAACCGGAGGGTTTTAGTCCGTACAACAACAACAATCATACCATAGGCTAGCTTCTAGGGTTTAGCCTCCTTGATCTCGTGGTAGATCCACTCTTGTACTACCCATATCATCAATATCAATCAAGCAGGAGTAGGGTTTTACCTCCATCGAGAGGGCCCAAACCTGGGTAAAAACATCGTGTCCCTTGTCTCCTGTTATCATCCGCCTAGACGCACAGTTCGGGACCCCCTACCCGAGATCCGCCGGTTTTGACACCGACACGCCCCATCAAGGTCGTCTCGGCATATCCCTTGGAAATGGTACTCAGGAGACCCGACTCAGCTGGAAGGGTCGCCGAATTTAACATCGAGTTGCAAGCGTTTCAGCTGGAATTTAGCACGACCAGAGTCATCTAGGGAGCTGCGCTTGCAGATTTCATGGCAGAATGGACGGAGGCACCAGGGCTCGAAGCGGGCGAGGATCGGTCACTTTCCCCAGGAAGTGAAGCGTCGGATGGCTGGGTCATGTACTTCGATGGGGCGTTCTCGTGACATGGTGCAGGGGCAGGCGCAGTGCTCATATCCCCCACTCAGGACAAGCTCTATTACGCCGTGCAGCTCTGCTTCCGGCATGGGGAGAAGGTCTCCAATAACATAGCAGAATACGAGGGCATGATAGCAGGCTTGAAAGCTGCGTCCACCTTGGGGGTAAAGCGCCTCATCATCAAGGGAAATTCACAACTCCTCGTCAACTTCTCCAACAAGGTGTACGAGCCAAAGGACGAACACATGGAAGCATATCTTGCGGAGGTCCGCAGGATGGAGAAACAGTTTTGGGGGTTAGAGTTGCAGCACGTGCCCCGCGGCACCAATCAAGAGGTTGATGACATCACCAGGAGGGCGTCCAGGCGGCTGCCTCAGGTGCCTGGCGTCTTTGAGGAGCGACTCTTCAGACCCTCAGCAGCACCGACACTACCAAGTACAGCACAGCCTCGGGAGGAGCTCCCTCAGCCGCCTGCCTTGGGAGCCCTGGCCTGCGGCCCGACCTTGGGAGCTCGCCTGCTCCTGGCACTAGAGCCTCAGGAGGGGTGTTGGACCGCATAATTCAAAGATTACCTGACGCAAGGGACTCTGCCAGAGAAGGAGGAGGACGCAAAACGCGTGGCGCGGCTGGCCACGGCCTACTGCATCCAAGATGGAGAACTCTACCGAAAGCGGCCAAATGACGTTTCCCTGCGTTGCATCTCTAGGGAGCAAGGGAAAGAGTTACTGGCAGACATTCACTGAGGGGACTGTGGGCACCACTCGTCTTCACAGACCCTCGTCGGCAAGGTGTTTCGGAGCGGGTTCTATTGGCCAACAGCACTCAAGGACGCGATCGAACTGGTAAAAGCTTGTGAAGCCAGTCAATTCCACGCCAGGCAGATTCATCAGCCGGCTCAGGGCCTGCAAACCATCCCCCTTTCATGGCCATTCGCTGTTTGGGGGCAGGACATCCTTGGCCCGTTTCCCCGGGCGCCAGGGGGCTACCGCTACCTATACGTCGCCATTGACAAGTTCACGAAGTGGGCGGAGGTGGAAGTTGTCCGCACCATCCTGGCTAGCTCAGCGGTCAAGTTCATCAAGGGCCTCGTGAGCCGGTTTGGGGTGCCCAATTGCATCATCACCGACAACGGTTTGCATTCACCAGCAATCTCTTCAAAACATATTGTGCTAACCTTGGTACGCAGATATGCTGCGCTTCGGTGGCACACCCTCGAAGCAACGGTCAGGTCGAACGCGCCAACGCGGAGGTCCTGAAGGGCCTCAAAACCCGAACCTTCAAGAAGAAGCTGGAGGCCTGCGGCAGGGGCTGGCACGACGAGCTCTAGTCTGTGTTGTGGTCCATCCGCACAACCGCTACCAAGTCGACCAGTGAGACCCCGTTCTTCCTCGTCTACGGGGCTGAGGCAGTCCTTCCTCACGAGGTTAGGCATCGCTCCGCGCGGGTCCTGGCTTTCGACGAAGCGCAGCAGGACGCCATGCGGGGCTGGACCTCGTGCTGGGGGAGGAACACCGTCGGGAGGCTCCACTTCGGGTAGCAAGATACCAACAGGTGTTGCGGCGGTACCACTGCCGCAGCATCCGCCCCAGGACCCTCGAGGTAGGTGACCTCGTGCTCAGGCGGGTGCTCTCCAGGGAAGGGTTGCACAAGCTCTCGCCCATGTGGGAGGGCCCGTTCAAGGTTGTTCATGTCTCCAGGCCTGGCGCCGCACGCTTGGAGACTCAGGAGGGGGTGCCCATCCCGAACGCGTGGAACATCCAGCACCTCCGGAAGTTCTACCCTTGAAGGAAGGCCCAGCTCCTGTAAAGAAGGCCCGGCGCCTGTGAAGCTAGTCGTACCAAGAAAGGCCCAGTACCTGTGAAGAAGGCAAACTCCTGTGAAGCTCATCACCCCGAGAAAGGCCCGGAGCCTGTGAAGAAGGGCAATGCCTATGAGGCTCGCCGCCCGTGACACTCTCACATAATAATGAGTTGGGGTTGTACACGCGCTGAAGTCTCCGGAGAGCCACCCTCAGGCCTCGGGGGATCCCGCCCACGCCCAGTGGCAGCACTTAGTTCCACGCTGGTGAGAAGACGTCGAAGACTAGATTAGGTGCCGGACGTGGCTTTTCATTTGCTTTCTACAGTTGGCTTGTTCATCCTTATTTGAAATTTTATTGGAGTTGCTTTTAGCGTTATCGCCATTCCCATCCTGTGTTTCTCTGTCTTTGTCGCCCACCTGACCCATTTTCTCTTCCGCAAGTCTCGTGAGGGGGCTGCGCGGGTGCCCTCGCGAGTGTTTTCTGACCCAGTCTTGTGAGGCTCTCCTATCCAAGTCCATTGCGAGAGCACTCCTTCCGGTCCGTGCCCCACGGGCATCGCGACGTGACACAGGACCTGAGTCGGTCGCCCTCACGACCAAGACCGGAAGTTACCTGTCGGTGTCAAAACCAGCGGATCTCGGGTAGGGGGTCCCGAACTATGCGTCTAGGCCGATGGTAACAGGAGACAAGGGACACAATGTTTTTACCCAGGTTCGGGCCCTCTCGATGGAGGTAAAACCCTACTCCTGCTTGATTAATATTGATGATATGGTGAAAGCACAAGTGCTCCCTAGGTGGTTTTGGTAATTAATGTCAACATATCTCTTGTTGGACTAACACTTTTATCTAGCATATTTCAGATAAGTTCAACAATGCAGTGGCATGGACTAAAGGATGTGGGAACTCCTTCAAGATGCTAAGGACAAAGGATTGGCTCAAGCTTCAAGCTCAAGACTCTTCATTTTCTATTTTAGTGATCCAAGATCACATTGAGTCTATAGGAAAAGCCAATACTATCAAGGAGGGATGAGGTGTTGCTTAATGAGCCTCTTGCTTCATGTGCTTAGTGATATGCTCCAAAACCCTCAGCTACTTTCCCACTTCCACAAATGACCTAAACCTAAAGCCAAAATCGGTTACACCGATTCTTCCTATTCGGCGCCACCGATTCCATATGTCTTAGCCACTTCCACAAACCCTAAGCAAATCGGTCTTACCGATAGGGATCTCGGTCTCACCGAGATGGGATTGTAATCTCTCTGTGTATGTCCATTATCAAATCGGTCTCAGCGAGTTTGAGAAATCGATACTACCGAGATTACAATGCAAACTCTCTGGAAAACTTATTACCAAAATCGGTCTCACCGAGTTTGAGTAATCGGTCCCACCGAGTTTGCCTGACCAACTCTCTTGAAAGCTTTTTACCAAAATCGGTTCCACCGAGTTTGTGTAATCGGTCTTACCGAGATTACGTTATGCCCTAACCCTAACCGAATCGGTCTCACCGAGATGCATGTCAGTCCCACGGAAAATCACTAACGGTCACTAGGTTTACTAAATCGGTCCGACCGAGTTTAACAATTCGGTCCCACCGAGTTTGGTAAATTGTGTGTAACGGTTAGATTTTGTGTGGAGGCTATATATACCCCTCCACCTCCTCTTCATTCGTGGAGAGAGCCATCAGAACGAACCTACACTTCCAGCATACATTTTCTGAGAGAGAACTACCTACTCATGTGTTGAGGCCAAGATATTCCATTTCTACCATATGAATCTTGATCTCTAGCCTACACCAAGTTGCTTTCCACTCAAATCTTCTTTCCACCAGATCCAAAACCTATGAGAGAGAGTTGAGTGTTGGGGAGACTATCATTTGAAGCACAAGAGCAAGAAGTTCATCATCAATGCACCATTTGTTACTTCTTGGAGAGTGGTGTCTCCTAGATTGGCTAGGTGTCACTTGGGAGCCTCCGACAAGATTGTGGAGTTGAACCAAGGAGTTTGTAAGGGCAAGGAGATCGCCTACTTCGTGAAGATCTACCGCTAGTGAGGCAAGTCCTTCGTGGGCGACGACCATGGTGGGATAGACAAGGTTGCTTCTTCGTGGACCCTTCGTGGGTGGAGCCCTCCGTGGACTCGCGCAGCCGTTACCCTTCGTGGGTTGAAGTCTCCATCAACGTGGATGTACGATAGCACCACCTATCGGAACCACGCCAAAAACATCTGTGTCTCCAATTGCGTTTGAATCCTCCAAACCCTTCCCTTTACTTTCTTGCAAGTTTCATGCTTTACTTTCCGCTGCTCATATACTCATTGCATGCTTGCTTGATATGTATTGTGAATGTTAAACTTGTGCCTAAACTCCACTTAAACTTAAAGAAACTTAAAAACTGCAACTTTGGTACGAAGTGTCTAATCACCCCCCTCTGGACACCTCTTCTCAAGGTCCTACAAGTGTTATCTGAGCATTGGTCTCCATTGCTTTGGTTTAATCACCATTGGAGGAAGATGGATGAGTATACTATTGGGAGTCTTAGACATAGAGTGCCTATTCTTGATGGAGAGTACTTTCATGAGTGAAAAAAATGATATGCTTGTAATTTTCAATCAATATCATTTGAACAAGTACATTGCTAGCCCTTGTGCACCTTATGTTGATCCTATGCATCCTAACCATGATGAGTCAATTGACATGATTAGGAATCTTAGAACTGCCGAACTTATCATTAGAGGATTGCCTAGAAACTTGATTGGATGTTTGCCTACTTTTAGGTGTGCCTACACCATATGGAAATTTCTTGAGGAACGATTTCGAGATTATTCCTTGAAAAATCTTGATGAAATTCTCCATAAGTCTATTGCTTTGAGTAAGATGAATACTAGTGATCCTATGTTTGGTGATCGTCTATTTGAGCTTACAAACCTTATGCGTGCCAAAGGAAATGTTGGTATTATTAGTGATATTATTTCCGAAGCTATAAAAATTCATAAGCAAGATTATCAAACTCATTCTAATGAATCACCCTCTCTAGGACTTGATCCACCACATGACGATGTTGAACATGGATACTATGATGAGGATGATGATAGTGACTTTGATCTTGATGATGCAATGAGACATTTTGGTCTTATGGCAAATCTTCGGGGATACATGTTAGGAGTAAAGGAATGGGTGCTTGATAGTGGATGTACCGATCACATGACCGGAGATAAAGACATGTTTCGTGAGCTTGCTGATAATGACAGTCCTCGGAAGTATGTCACTTTCGGTGACAACTCAAAGGGTAAGGTGGTTGGCCTCGGTAAGGTGGCCATATCACATGATAGCTCCATACAAAATGTCATGCTCGTTGAATCTCTTGGTTACAACTTACTTTCAGTATCTAGACTTGCTGATTTCGGTTTCAATGTTCTATTTACTGAAGTAGATTGCCAAGTGTTTTGTCGAGACAATCATAAAATGGTCTTTACCGGTGTGCGTAGAGGTGATCTATACATTGTTGATTTCACTAAAAAGGCTCAACCTAAAACTTGCTTCATTGCTAAATCCTCAAAAGGTTGGCTATGGCATAGACGATTAGGTCATGTTGGTATGCGAAACCTTGACAAGCTTATTAAAGGAAATCGTATCCTTGGAGTCAACGATGTCATATTTGATAAGGATAGACTTTGCAGCGCTTGTCAGGCAGGTAAACAGGTTGGAGGAAGGCATCCCGTGAAGAACATCATGACTACAAGGAGGCCACTCGAGCTACTTCACATGGATCTCTTTGGTCCCAACTCCTACAAGAGTCTTGGTGGAAACTCTTTTGGTCTAGTTATAGTTGATGATTTTTCAAGATTTACGTGGGTGTTCTTTCTCGATGATAAATCGCAGGTCCAAAAGATCTTCAAAAACTTCGCTAGGAAGGCCCAAAATCAATTTGAAGTGAAGATCAAGAAGGTTTGCAGCGACAACGGAACGGAGTTCAAGAACGCAAATGTGGACACCTTTCTTGATGAAGAAGGGATTTCACACGAGTTCTCGGCTACGTACACACGTCAACAAAACGGAGTTGTTGAAAGGAAGAACAGGACGCTCATCGAAATGGCGAGAACGATGCTTGATGAGTACAAGACACCGAAGCACTTTTGGGCAGAAGCGGTTGAGACAGCTTGTCATGCAACAAATCGCTTGTATCTTCACAAGCTACTCGGCAAGACGGCGTACGAGCTCCTCACCGGTAACAAACCCCAAGTTGTATACTTTTGAGTATTCGGCTCAAAGTGCTACATTCTTGATAAGCATCGTCGCTCTAAATTTGCTCCTAAGTCTCATGAAGGTTTCCTACTAGGTTATGGCTCAAACTCTCACACTTACCATGTCTACAACAATTTCACCTGGAAGGTTGAAGAGACGGTAGATGTGAAGTTTGATGAATCTAACGGCTCGCAAGTAGAGCAATTGCCAATTGATGTAGGTGACAAAGATCCTTCGGAAGCAATTCAAGACTTGGCCATTGGCAAGGTTCGTCCAACGGAGGTGAAGGAGAGTACCTCGTCCGTCCAAGTGGAAGCTTCCACTTCACAACAAGGTGAACCAAGAGTTGATACGGAAGCATCCACAAGTGGGACACACCAAGATGAAGAAAACGAGGAAGTGCATCAAGATGAACGCCAACAACCTCCTTCTCCACCACGACAAGAGAACGACAACGCCAACAATGAAGAAGGCCAAGAACAAGAACAAGATGAAGATGATGTTCAACGAATACCCAAGCAAAAGCTTTCACGAGTTCGAGCAAGAGTTGCTAAAGATCATCCCGTCGAGCAAATCTACAATGACATTCAAACCGGGAGAATCACTCGCTCTAAAACTCGTTTAGCTAACTTTTGTGAAAACTATTCTTTCATCTCTAGCATTGAACCTATGAAGGTTGAAGAAGCATTGGAAGATCCGGATTGGATAAATGCTATGCATGAAGAGCTACATAACTTTGAGAGGAACCAAGTTTGGACATTGGTTGAGAAGCCCGACAACAACCACAACGTCATCGGTACCAAATGGGTGTTTCGCAACAAGCAAGATGAAGATGGACAAGTAGTTCGCAACAAAGCACGTCTCGTTGCCCAAGGCTACACACAAGTCGAATGTATGGACTATGGTGAGACTTACGCCCCCGTTGCTAGACTTGAGTCCATTCGCATCTTACTTGCCTATGCTAATCATCATGATATCACCTTGTACCAAATGGACATTAAAAGTGCTTTTCTAAATGGTGAAATAGAGGAGGAAGTTTATGTTAAGCAACCTCCCGGCTTTGTCAATCCTAAGAAACCCAATCATGTTTACAAACTTCACAAAGCTCTTTATGGTCTTAAACAAGCTCCCAGAGCTTGGTATAAATGCTTGACCAAGTTCCTTATTGAAAAAGGCTTTGAAATTGGGAAAATTGATTCTACTCTTTTTACTAAAAGGGTTAATGGAGAACTATTTGTGTGCCGAATCTATGTTGATGATATTATATTTGGTTCGACTAACCCTCATTTTAGTGAAAAGTTTGGGAAGCTAATGTCGGAGAAGTTTGAGATGTCTATGATGAGTGAACTCAAATTCTTTCTTGGGTTGCAAATCAAGCAAACTAAGGAAGGTACCTTTGTTTCTCAAACAAAGTACACCAAGGACTTATTCAAGAAGTTCAATATGCAAGAATGCAAAGGTATGTCTACACCCATGCCTACTAGTGGACATAATGACTTGACCAAAGATGGTGAACCGGTTGATCAAAAGGTTTATCGCTCTATGATCGGTTCATTATTATATCTATGTGCTTCACGTCCCGATATCATGCTAAGTGTGTGCATGTGTGCACGATATCAAGCTACTCCTAAGGAATGTCATCTTATGGCCGTGAAAAGGATAGTGAGATACTTAATCCATACACCAAAATTTGGCATTTGGTATCCTAAGAGGGCCTCTTTCGATCTTGTTGGCTATTCCGACTCGGACTATGCCGGAGACAAGGTTGATAGAAAGTCCACTTCGGGCACTTGTCAATTTCTTGGTAGATCTCTTGTGTCTTGATCCTCCAAGAAACAAAACTCGGTATCCTTATCCACCGCCGAAGCTGAATATATTGCCGCTGGTTCATGTTGTGCTCAATTACTTTGGATGACCCAAACTCTTAAAGACTATGGGATATATGTGAGACATGTTCCATTGCTATGTGACAATGAAAGTGCTATTAAAATTGGTCATAATCCTGTGCAACATTCTCGAACTAAGCATATTGAAGTTCGTCATCATTTCATTCGAGATCATGTTGCAAAGGGTGACATTGATCTTAAGCATGTTCGCACCGAAAAGCAATTAGCGGATATATTCACTAAACCTCTTGATGAGAAAGTGTTTTGCAGGTTAAGAGGAGAATTGAACATCATTGATGCTTCAAACTTGGAGTAGAAACTCCATTGGATACATGCAAGACATGAGCTTATGACTAATCCTTGATATTTCTCTTATGATGAATATCTTATGTCTTGGATATATTTGTATCTTGCATGTTATCTAACCCATGTAGGTACTTGGTGGAATCAAATTCCATGAGATTGTAATCTATTCACATCTTGAGCAATCTCTACATCACCAAGTCTCTACACTATGGTGGTTGAAGACAAGGAAGCACGAAACCACTCAAACATATCCTCTGACAAATTCTATGTTGAGCTTCACGATTGTCATTTTTGGATACACAAGTGGCCTTCCTTGCAAGAACTAACCCATGTAGGTAGATGGACTAAAATTCCAAGTGATGCTCCAAATTCTTGATGAGCTACATCAACCTTGAGCAACCCACACAAGCTCAACTACATGGACAACACCACCAACCAAGGTATGTTATTCCATCTTAGAGAAGCTTTACTCCAAGTCATGAGCTAAAGCAACTCGACAAGATGTGAATACATCAAGATGCTTAGACGAAAAATGGCAACCCCATTTTGAGATTAAACGATGAGTATGACCTATGATCAAGTGATCTCACTTGACTCCTAAGTCAATATACTCTAACATAGGTGACTTTGTCGCCGACCATCTCTAGATGAAGTTCTCTTGTGTTCTTTTCTGTGTTCTTGCATTTGTCTCATGCATATTTGTTTTCCCTTTCAAAAAAAATCATCTAGATTTCTTTTTTCTGTTAGTTCTGCATTTTCTGCATTCCAATTCATTGCACATCTTTCAGTAAATTCCTTGCAAATCTTTGTGAGATCTTACTAGTATAGTGAGCTGAGGTGGCAAGTGTTTTCTCTGTGATGAACTCGGTTTCACCGACTTGTTATTTTCGGCCCAACCTAATCTTTTCGGTACGACCGAAGCATACCACTTGGTGGCACCGATTTCATAACAGGAAAAACAGTTTGCCACATAATTCTGTGTCTCTTCTGATCCAGCTCCACTCAATGAATCTTGTCCTCTACAAGCATCACATTTTTATCCTTGCTTTGTTCTGTATCTCAAGGACCAAACCCATTCGACAGATTCCAGAAGACCCTTCTTGGAAATTGATGTCAAAGGGGGGGAGAGAGCATCAAAGCTTATCATTTGAAGAGAGAGAGAGCATCAAAGCTTATCATTTGAAGAGAGAGAGAGAGCATCAAAGCTTATAGCTTATCACCTTCTTGAGGGAGAGAGATATCATCTCCCAAAGGGGGAGAGAGACCTTCTAGGGGGAGAGACCCTCAAAGGGAAGAGAGAGATCTCCAGGGGGAGAGAATACTTAAGTAGAAAGTATTTCTCAAGGATCCCAGATGCTTGGTGTTCAAGAGGAGAGATGTCCACATGTCTTCTTGAGGGGAGAGACATGTTCATATGTTCTGTTGTGCCTATTTGCATTAGCATGCATCAGCTCTGATCATCATTCATATCTTTCAGCTCTGATTTCTTTCATCTCTGATTTTCTATTCCCTATCTTCTCCCAGTATCCCATGTTAGATTCAGGGGGAGCAAGACATCTAAGGGAAATAAATCATTTAAATTCATTACATATCTTTACTCTTGGGGACATGTCTAATTCAATGTGGTACTTAGTACTCACTCTCTACATGTCATCCCAGTCTTGGTATTCTTGTGGTTTCTTCTATTTGCTCTGGCTAGTAGATGTATCTGTGTTATCTAACCTTGTTTACACAGGTTCATTTCATCCTAAGACAACTCAAGACTACAAGGTAAGTATATGCATCACAATTATGTGTATGAGGAATTCTTGCTGATGTACATATTTTTTGCAAGAAGGACTCATGAGCATGAAGGTATTTTCTTCAACATTCTTTTCTCTGATGTATATGGCCAAGATACATGTAACACATTGCCTGCTCTATCATGTTTATGCTCTCACATGCTTCTATATTCCATATTTCACATGATTGCATACATGTAGGGGGAGCCTATGTTAGTTACATGTCTTTCCAAATCTTTACTTGCTACTCTTTATATCTTTATCTAAAGCTTTGATGTATGTTGCCATCAATTACCAAAAAGGGGGAGATTGAAAGCACAAGTGCTCCCTAGGTGGTTTTGGTAATTAATGTCAACATATCTCTTGTTGGACTAACACTTTTATCTAGCATATTTCAGATAAGTTCAACAATGGAGTGGCATGGACTAAAGCATGTGGGAACTCCTTCAAGATGCTAAGGACAAAGGATTGGCTCAAGCTTCAAGCTCAAGACTCTTCATTTTCTATTTTAGTGATCCAAGATCACATTGAGTCTATAGGAAAGCCAATACTATCAAGGAGGGATGAGGTGTTGCTTAATGAGCCTCTTGCTTCATGTGCTTAGTGATATGCTCCAAAATCCTCAGCTACTTTCCCACTTCCACAAATGACCTAAACCTAAAGCCAAAATCGGTCACACCGATTCTTCCTATTCGACGCCACCGATTCCATGTGTCTTAGCCACTGCCACAAACCCTAAGCAAATCGGTCTTACCGATAGGGATCTCGGTCTCACCGAGATGGGATTGTAATCTCTCTGTGTATGTCCATTATCAAATCGGTCTCATCGAGTTTGAGAAATCGGTACTACCGAGATTACAATGCAAACTCTCTGGAAAACTTATTACCAAAATCGGTCTCACCGAGTTTGAGTAATCCGTCCCACCGAGTTTGCCTGACCAACTCTCTGGAAAGATTTTTACCAAAATCGGTTTCACCGAGTTTGTGTAATCGGTCTTACCGAGATTACGTTATGCCCTAACACTAATCGAATCGGTCTCACCGAGATGCATGTCAGTCCCACCGAAAATCACTAACGGTCACTACGTTTACTAAATCGGTCCGACCAAGTTTAACAATTCGGTCCCACCGAGTTTGGTAAATTGTGTGTAACGGTTAGATTTTGTGTGGAGGCTATATATACCCCTCCACCTCCTCTTCATTCGTGGAGAGAGCCATCAGAACAAACCTACACTTCCAGCATACATTTTCTGAGAGAGAACTACCTACTCATGTGTTGAGGCCAAGATATTCCATTCCTACCATATGAATCTTGATCTCTGGCCTTCCCCAAGTTGCTTTAAACTCAAATCTTCTTTCCACCAGATCCAAAACCTATGAGAGAGAGTTGAGTGTTGGGGAGACTATCATTTGAAGCACAAGAGCAAAGAGTTCATCATCAACACACCATTTGTTACTTCTTGGAGAGTGGTGTCTCCTAGATTGGCTAGGTGTCACTTGGGAGCCTCCGACAAGATTGTGGAGTTGAACCAAGGAGTTTGTAAGGGCAAGGAGATCGCCTACTTCGTGAAGATCTACCGCTAGTGAGGCAAGTCCTTCGTGGGCGACGGCCATGGTGGGATAGACAAGGTTGCTTCTTTGTGGACCCTTCGTGGCTGGAACCCTCCGTGGACTCGCGCAGCCGTTACCCTTCGTGGGTTGAAGTCTCCATCAACGTGGATGTACGATAGCACCACCTATCGGAACCACGCCAAAAACATCTGTGTCTCCAATTGCATTTGAATCCTCCAAACCCTTCCCTTTACTTTCTTGCAAGTTGCATGCTTTACTTTCCGCTGCTCATATAGTCGTTGCATGCTTGCTTGATATGTATTGTGAATGTTAAACTTGTGCCTAAACTCCACTTAAACTTAAAGAAACTTAAAAACTGCAACTTTGGTACGAAGTGTCTAATCACCCCCCCCCCCTCTAGACACCTCTTCTCAAGGTCCTACATATGGGTAGTACAAGAGTAGATCTACCACGAGATCAGAGAGGCTAAACCCTAGAAGCTAGCCTATGTATGATTGTTGTTCGTCCTACGGACTAAAACCCTCCGGTTTATATAGGCACCAAAGAGGGTTAGGGTTACACAGAGTCGGTTACAAGGGTAGGAGATCTACATATCCGTATCGCCAAGCTTGCCCTCCATGCCAAGGAAAGTCCCATCCGGACACGGGACGAAGTCTTCAATCTTGTATCTTCATAGTCCAGGAGTCCGGCCATCCGGACACCCCCTAATCTAGGACTCCCTCAGTAGCCCCTGAACCAGGCTTCAATGACGACGAGTCCGGCGCGCATATTGTCTTCGGCATTGCAAGGCGAGTTCCTCCTCCGAATAATTCATAGAAGATTTTGAACACAAAGATAGTGTCCGGCTCTGCAAAAAAAGTTCCACATACCACCGTAGAGAGAATAATATTTACACAAATTCAGTCTGCTGACGTATTCCGTGGCGTGACATCACACCATGGCCAAGCCTTTATTCCAATCGTTTTTATTGCCCCACCTCAGTGCGTTTAGCAAGGCGGTTTCCTTGGCACGTCTTGTCAAAACATAGATCGTGTCACCTTATTCCGGGATTCTCATTAATACGGGCGCGGGTAACCCAGTTGTTCCCGTTGGCACATCTCCCCTATCGAAGGCGAGTCCCGAACGGTCACGGGGAAGGCTCTTGGTATTCAACCTCTTTATAAAGAGACCAAGGCTCCACTCCTTTCTTTCAATCTCAACCGAATCCGCCCCTCGCCTCGAGTTCCAACACCCAAAGCTCCAACTTCAGGCGCTTCGGACCTTCGATGATGTCCGGCTCTGACCTGCAAGGCCGGTGGATGCCTTCCTCCGTTACGGAAGAAGACGTGCTAAAGCTAAGAGATTCCAGGTATCTAACCGGCGAAATTTCGCAAAGGCTGCCTGCCCAAGGGTAGGTTATTCCCACTCCCAATCCTGGTGAAAGCGTGGTGTTCGCGTCTCACTTTCTTCGGGGGCTAGGCTTCCCGACGGACCCCTTCGTGAGGGGGCTCATGTTTTACTATGGGTTGGAATTTCATGACTTGGATCCGGAGTCCATCCTGCACATCTTATCGTTCATTATCGTATGTGAAGCCTTCCTCCGCATTACCCCTCACTTCGTATTGTGGCTCAAGACCTTCAAAGTGGAGCTGAAGATGATCAAGGGGCAGCAGGCAGAGTGCGGAGGGGCTGTTATAAGCAAGAATGCTGATGCTCCATGGCCCGAGGGCTCTTTTCAAGAGGAGCTCAGCCTATGGCAACAAGAGTGGTTTTATATCACAGCTCCCAGGGGCACCAAATGGGTGGCGCCACCTGCCTTTCGCTCGGGTCCTCCACCGCGGCTGGCGTCATGGGTCGGTAAAGGACTTGACTGGGGGCCGTCCAAGGACGTGCCCTTGTTGCAGGGCCGTATTCAAGACCTCCTAGAGAGAGATCACTCTGGTCATAGTAGCGCAGGTCATGCTGATTCGTCGCACCCTGCCCTGCAAACTTTCTATGGGCACGACGCCCGTGGAGATGTACAAGCTTTTCTTCGGATCACAAGCGATGTGTCCGGACTTGACCGAGGACGCAGGTCTGAGCTGCAATCGCCCGGATACTCAAGTAAGTAGCCCTGTACACGGACACGCTATCCCGTATTTATCACAAACTTGCCCTTTAAAAGAGTTGTCCCTTGAACAGGAGTGGATAGCGAAAGCAAAGTTAATCAGGTGTCCGGCCCCCCTCCCTGAGACCGCGCCGGACCCCGTGTTAACCAGGATGCTGGAGGTTGCGCCTTTGGAAGAAGGTGAAGGGGGGAACAAGGAAGCTACCGCCTCCGCGAAGGAGGCTATTAGGAAAGGAGGGATTGAGAATCCCCCCATCCAAGGGAAGAAGAGGACCGCCTCTGAAGACCCAGAGATCATGGTCTCAAAGCGGGGGAAGAAATCTTCGTCAGAGGGTCCTGCGCCGAGAGATGCCTCGGCCGCATTATGCCCCCAAGGGGATCAGCCCTCCACCGAGCCGTAAGTAAAAAGGGGAGTTCTTTTTAAAATAAAGGATATCCCTGCCCTATTTCTGATGAAGATAACCGAAATTTTACCTTGTAGTTTGGATCTCAGCCCTTCTCAGCAGAGCTCATCCTCGGGGGAACTTCATCCGGAGATGATTGAGAGCGAAACGCCTCCCCATGCCGTACCGTCTTGCAAGGTGGGAGACCCCGAGGTGTCGTCGCGGAGGGTTTCTCCGAGTCCGGCGGGGCTGGAAGGCAGTCGTATGTCCCCTCAAAGCCCTCCACGTCTGGCCTTCGAAAAAGGCCATCGGACAAGTCCGGCACCACCTGGTGTATGGTCGGAGGAGCTGAAGGATCTGCTCGGGCGAGCGTCTATCTCAGAAGATCACCGTGCGTTAATGGGTACGGTGATTGAAAGGATTTCATCCACTGAGAGCGGATTGCATGAAGCCGTCAGAAGTTTACTGACAGGTTTTGAGGTACGCAAAATGATGTACCTTCTGATAGTTCCACATATAAAATGCGCCCTATGTAGATAGTAGACCCTGAGGCTCGGTGTGTTGTCAAAAAATGACAGCACGCCGAGGATCATAATCCCAGGTATAATATGTCGCCCTTCCTATGTAGGTGGCAAAGGGTCCGGTGGCTGGCCGGACTGATGAATTTGCCGAATTAAAGCGGCAACTTGACGTGGCGGATGCCGACATCGCGCTTGTCAATAAGCGACTTGACGAGTCACAAGGTATGCAATTTCTCCGCGGACACCTGGTAAGGGAGCTTGATGCCCATGCCTTACAACAAGTATGCTTGATGCAGATGGTGCCGCTGCCATGGAGAACCTGCGGGCGAAGCTCGCCCGAGCCAAGGAGCAGGCCAGAAAGAGTGACGCGGCTGCCTTAAAGGTGGCCGAAGAGCTAAAAGCCAAACAGGCTGCTCACTGCCGAAGCAAGAAGGAAATGGCTGAGATGGTCGTGGAGTTGAAGAATGCTGCCGATCGCTGCAAGCTTCTTGAAATAGAAGATTGAGCGGTACAAGAGGACCTGAAGAAGGCCACTACCGAGGCCAAGGATGCTCGCTCTGTGATGAGAGCTATGAAGGAGGAGCTGCGTTAGGCCGGAGATATCACGGCTGGAAAGCCCTTTCTGCTGCGGAGGAAATTCATGGATCCTAAATATGCTCAGTTGGACCGGCTGTGGAGTGTGGAGGATGCTTATCTGGACTTGGCGGCAAGTGCCGCGGACGCGGCCGAAAACTTCCGAGATCAAAAGGATCACGAAATGGAAAAGGTTTTTTGGTCGCAGTTCCATTATCCAGAGCACCCACTTCCATTAACCGATCGCTTGGCCGAATGGGCGGAGCTGAATAGGTTATCCGGACTTGCCATGAAGGATGTCGTGAATGTTTTGTGGCCGAAAAGGCCCGAGCCGAAGAGTTATTTTGGCTTGGTGCAGCAGTTCCTTGGTGCGGTGCCGCATATCAATGCAATGAGGAGGTAGGCATGCATAGAGGGTGCGCGGATGGCTCTTGCCCGTGTCAAGACATGTTGGGCGGAGATGAAGGCCACCGATGTTGCATCCCAAGATTCGGATGAAAGCCGAGTACCTGTCGAGCACTATTTTCAGGAAGTTCTGCAGGGCGCTCGTTTAATAGAGACGCAGTGCTCGAAGGATATTATGTTCGAATAACATGTATTATTGTGAAACAATGCATTGATGGAATATAAAAGCTTTTTTATACTTGTGCCTTCAAGAATTAAAATACCTCCTGTGCGGCCGTTAATGTATCTGTGTATATAACCTGAAAGATGGCAGTCTTCGGCTTCAGCCCCCACGCATATAATGCGGGGGTGTTTGCAAAAGGCGCATTTTCACACTTGATCCAACGTCTTGGTCCTATAAAGGAGGTGGTAGCGCAACAAACTAGGCAACCGGACTATAATGCTTTATCACTTTCACTTAGCCATAGGAGTTTGACAGTGGGGCTACTATATAGCCCCTAGGGGCACCGCGCTCACCGGAATTCGGGGTGCGTATGTGCCTGACCGGGAAACGGCCCTTCGTCTATGCGGAGGAATCCTAAATATTCCGGTGGGTCACCGAGTGGTTGACCAGTCTCACGCTATATCATGACAGTCAGTTTTCGGCTATCTCTACTGAGGTGCTCGCCCGGATGAACCGGGGCACAATCGCAGTAGTTCTCCTGGTGCCGCATTAGCCGATAGAGCAGAACGTAAGGCAGCAAAAAACAGGAGCCGGGCAAACCCAACATTTGACCAAAGACATGATTCGGAGCTGATGCATATAAGGCCTAACTCGAGACGCCGAACACTGCCTAAGGTATTCGGTCTTTATGAAAACGGGCCGAACAACGCCCTTGGTAATAAGCCCCTGGTGTCCAGGTACGCGCAAAATTCTGACGTGGCCCATGCCAAAACGCCAGCCTCCTGCTTGGTTATAGCAAGAAACCAGGGGATGTGTATCAACAAGAGACAGTAAAAAAGGTTTACGCAGGGTCTTAATCTGAAAAGAATCCTTGCAACGGGTCCCTACTGCACGTCTGCGCCTGTGTCTCCGTTGTGCCGTATCCTGGACGGGTGTAGCACGGTGTTCATCTGTAAAAGAGAGGAACTTAGTTGAAAAAGATCGTGCGAAAATGTATGTTATATTAAATAAACAAACTATGATTCAAAAAATGAATAAAATTGAGCTTTATTGTCTCTTGTTGTACATGCGCGGAGCCCCTTGTGCGGGGGTATGCGGCTGGTAAGCCCTTATATGTTCGTCTAACCGTGTCCGGGGTCTGAACGACCTGTTTAGGTGCTTGGATTAGTGAAGCCGATTTAGTGTGTGGCTGTCAAGGCAGTCACACAATCTTCCGCACTTGAGGAACACTCGATATTTCCCTTTAAGGAGATGATGCCTCGTGGACCGGGCATTTTAAGTGTAAGGGATGCATAATGCGGTATTGCATTAAAGCGGGCGAAAGCTTCGTGTCCCAGTAGTGCTTGGTAGCTACTTGTAAATGGGGCGAGGTGGAAGGTTAACTTTTCGCGGCGGAAGTTGTCGGGTGAGCCGAACACAACTTCCAGCAATAGAGAGCCCGTACAATGGGCATATGGGCCTGGCATTACCCCTTGAAAGGAAGTGTTGCTATGGAGAATTTTGGTTGGGTCTATCCCCATTTTGCGGATTGTGTCCTGATATAGCAGGTTTAGATCACTGCCGCCGTCCATTAGGACTTGTGTAAATTTGAGTCCGTCGATTATCGGATCTAATATCAAGGCAGTCCATCCCGCATTCCGGATACTTCTGGAGTAATCCTGATGATCAAAGGTGATTGGTTTTAACAACCAGTGGCGGGACTGCTCTGGGATAGGCCGTATGGCACGTATCTCTATGGGCGCCATTCTGTTTATCCCTTTTGTCACGTGAAGTGAGTTTACTGTTTTGACTTCTTGTGGGAAATTCTTTTGTTTTCCAGTGCTCTGCTTGTGGGGTTCATAATCGTCCTCGCTTGGTGTGTCGAGCCCCTTGTGTTCGGCGTTGAGTTTGCCGGACTGCTTGAAGACTCAACAATCTCTGTGGGTATGGTTTGCAGGCTTCCCGATAGTACTGTGGATTTGGCATATCTTGTCCAAGATTTTGTTTAAGTTAGATAGCTCGTCCCTGTTATCCTTAGGGGGCAGTTTTTTATGATTCTGCCGTGAGCTTTTGAATCCGGCGTTGACTGTTGTGCTCTTCGGGCTGTTTCCCTTGGTCCGGCGCTGGTCCTTGCTGCGTCGCAGTTTCCCGTTTCCATCCCTGACTTCGGATGTACTTGGGTCGCTGGTACTACATCTTGCCAGCCAACTATCCTCTCCCGCACAAAAGCGGGTCATGAGGCTTGTTAATGTGGCCATTGTTCTTGGCTTTTCTTGGCCGAGGTGTCTGGCGAGCCATTCGTCTCGGACATTGTGTTTGAAGGTTCTAAGGCTTCGGCGTCCGGACAGTCGATTATTTGGTTCTTTTTAGTAAGGAATCTGTTCCAGAATTTTCGGGCTGACTCTCCGGGTTGTTGAGTTATGTGACTTAAATCGTCTGCATCCGGAGGTCGGACATAGGTCCCTTGAAAATTTGCCCGAAAAGCATCCTCGAGCTCTTCCCAACTTCCAATGGTGTTTTCGGGGAGGCTTTTGAGCCAATGCCGGGCTGGCCCTTTGAGCTTGAGGGGTAAGTATTTTATGGCGTGGAGGTCATCTCCTCTAGCCATGTGTATGTGGAGGATGTAATCCTCGATCCAGACTCCAGGGTCTGTTGTTCCTTCGTATGCCTCTATGTTTACGGGTTTGAATCACGCTGGAAATTCATAATCTAGAACCTCATCAGTGAAACATAGGGGGTGTGCGGCACCCCTATATTTAGGTGTACTGTAATATTCAGATACTTGATGTGTTGCATTGCTTACTAGAGCTTGCTTTCTTGGCCCGTAGATAGATCTAACTGGGCCATCTTTTTGATGCAAATCCGAGTGCGGATCGTGTGCCGGCTTGTGTGTGGCGCTGTTTGCCGCTCTATGTTTGCCATGGGGTCGTCTATCCGACCGGGTGGTCTCCTTGTTCTTTGATTGCGGGGGCTCTACGGCCTCCTCATCAAATTCGGGCAGCATTTTTCGCTTCAGGTAGCTCTTTGTTCGGCGACTATTGCCGTATTTGTCTGTGGTGTTGAGTACTTTGCTCCATCTGATTCTGAGTGCATCTTCCGCTGTTTTGAGCTTCCGCTTCTACTTTTTCAGGCTACGCGCAGTGGCGACGAGCCTTTTGTGGAGGTTCTTCTGCTCCAGTAACTTGTCCGGCGTGAGATCGTCCGGACTGTTATCTTCGCCGGGGACGGGTAGTTTATCCAGATTGTCTTGTTCGGACGGTTGCTCGATAGCATGTTCGTCTTCCACCAGTTCGCCCTGCTCTATGGCTGGGTCTGTACGGCTGCTGTCTTTGTCGAGGCGGGACTTTGAGCGGCGCTTACGTCGCTGTTTTGATTGCTTTTCGAGGGAATGATCCCTCGTGGCGTCCCGTTGTTCCTCGTCATCGCTTCCTTTAGGTGTGTCCACCATGTATACATCGTGAGATGAGGTGGCTGTCCAGTGCCCTATAGGTGCCGGTTCATGTTTGTCTCCTACATCATCGTCCATACCGTCGATGTCTTCGGAGTCGAAGTCGAGCACGTCGTTTAAACTTTCGACAGTGGCTACAAAGTGGGTGGTGGGTGGGAGTCGAATTTCTTCATCGTCCGCATCCCAACCTTGCTGACCATAGTCCAGCCAGGGCTCTCCTGATAGAGAGAGAGACTTTAGTGAATTCAGGATGTCGCCAAAGGGCGAGTGCTGAAAGATGTCCGCGGCAGTGAACTCCATGATCGGTGCCCAATCGGGTTCGATTGGTAGGGGCGCGGAAGGTTCGGAGTCCGGAGAGGAGTCCGGCACCTTGGAGTCACAAGCTTCGCAAAGGTTGGTGTTCGGCTCAATCGCCATAGAGGTAGCAGCCCCCGAGGCGGTGTCCAGCCACCCATCCTCGATCGGCACAGTCGGCTCCAAGCTAGGGGTCGGAGCGGACACTTGTGCGGCCTCCAGGGCACTGTCCGGCAGCAGAGCTAGATCATGCCCATTGTGACAGTGCGGCGCACTTGGCTGTGGCTCGAACCCGTCGAAGATCAAGTCTCCGCGGACGTCAGCCGTATAGTTCAAACTTCCAAATCTGACCTGATGGCCAGGGGCGTAGCTTTCAATCTGCTCCAGATGGCCAAGCGAATTGGCCCGCAGTGCAAAGCCGCCGAATACGAAAATCTGTCCGGGGAGAAAAGTCTCACCCTGGACCGCATCATTGTTGATGATCGGAGGAGCCATCGGGCCTAAAGATGACGACACAGAGGAACTCTCAATGAAAGCACCAATGTCGTTGTCAAAACCGACGGATCTCGGGTAGGGGGTCCCGAACTGTGCGTCTAGGCGGATGGTAACAGGAGACAAGGGACACAATGTTTTTACCCAGGTTCGGGCCCTCTCGATGGAGGTAAAACCCTACTCCTGCTTGATTAATATTGATGATATGGGTAGTACAAGAGTAGATCTACCACGAGATCAGAGAGGCTAAACCCTAGAAGCTAGCCTATGGTATGATTGTTGTTCGTCCTACGGACTAAAACCCTCCGGTTTATATAGGCACCAAAGAGGGTTAGGGTTACATAGAGTCGGTTACAAGGGTAGGAGATCTACATATCCGTATGGCCAAGCTTGCCCTCCACGCCAAGGAAAGTCCCATCCGGACACGGGACGAAGTCTTCAATCTTGTATCTTCATAGTCCAGGAGTCCGGCCAAAGGCTATAGTCCGGCCATTCGGACACCCCCTAATCCAGGACTCCCTCATTACCTCTCCTGACTAACTCTTGCAGGCCACAAGGCGCACGACGAGGCCTCAGCCTCGAGAAGCAAAGACTGCGGCAAGTCCCCCCCCCCCCCGAGCTAAGTGGTTCCTACACACAAGCACGCAGCACCAAAACACATCACGGGAATAATGAAAATAGAATAATAGTTAACGGCAATAGTCTAGCACGCCCCTACAGGGCCCCACACTATTCTCTTTTTGTGCAGGATGCTTGCAGGGATGACCCCGGCCGCGCTTGGGCGGGGGAGAGTCAGGCCCTTCCCGACGAGCCTTTCTCTTCTCCATGGCCGAGAACCTCTTAGGCGGCGCCATAGAAGACGGCGAGCAGCTGAGATGGGGAGAAAGAAGGAAGCGGGGCGGAAGATGTACAACGGGGGCTAGCGCTCTCCCGCCTTTATAGCCGGAGGAGGCCAACCGTCGGCCTCCACGATCATAGGTAATCATGACTCATTTCTGCACACAGGGACTTGTCAAGTCGAGCAGTTGCCGAGGCAGCATGGGGAAGCGGAGGCGCCCACGTCCAATCAACCTCCACGCGGCGCCCAAGGCCGCAGGCTGTTGGGGCCCGTGGCGCTTCGCACTTGCTCCTTTGCTTCTCCGCTAAGCCAAGTCCGAGCACGCCTTGGGCCCGGGGGCTACTGTCGGCGTTCTGGGAACGGGGGTCCCCAGACTTTCCTACCTGTGGCCTGCTGCGTGGCTCGAGTGGTGGCCTAGTACGTCCCATCTTCATCAGCGCAAGACTCAAGGCCCTCGCAAGGGGCCAAGCCTCGCGGGGCGTACGACACAAGGCTTCCTCAGGAGCGGCCTCGCCAGGCAGGCTCACGAGGAGGCAGAGAGATCAAGGCAGGGTACCTCGCGAGGTGCTCGTGACGCAAGCCATGACGATCGAGACCAGGCGGGCGCCATGCAAGCGCCGGCCTGTGCAGTGTCCTTGTTTCCTCTTTGGTGCTAAAGGGGCAAGCACAGGCGTGGAGTACCAAGGCATCAGGCAAAGGTTGCCGTTTCGGTGCAACGAGACCAAGACCGGCAGAGTGGCGGGTCACCGTGGAGCCCAAGACAGCGTCATCACCAGTGCCTTTGGCAGCCGAAGACCAACTTTATTCAGGATAACTTGTACTAGATGTTCCCCTTCGAAATGGCCGTTGTTGGCGCCCTTCCCGCTCAATATTTGGGAAGAGGACCAGGGCCTCTCTATATATAGGGATAGCCACCACAGTAGAGGAGGGATCTCTTTGAGTGCTCATTAGATCAAGAGGCGATCGAACTCACCCAAGCAGTTCATCGCACCTGCTCAAGAACACCTCTCACGAGGCTGTTCATCCTTTGTACTGTTCATCATCAGCCCGTGAGGCAATCCACCACACATTGGAGTAGGGTATTACACCACAACGGTGGCCTGAACCAGTATAAATCTTGTGTCCCTCGTGTTGTTCATCGCTTAGCTGGATTCTCGCGAGGCGATCGGACGTGGATCGGTAGGGGGAGGATCTTCGTGCGCACCCCAGAGTTCGAACCTTTAGGGTCTGCCGGAACCCAACATCCGATAGCAACAACCTCCCAAAGCAGTTTTGTGAATGGAGCTTTGAGCAAGGAGATCGAAAATCGCAGCAAAATGAGCTAGAACTCGTGCTTGAGCTGGATGGGGATTTTTTTGGGAAGAAGATGGAGTGTGTGGGTGCTGGCATAAGTGGAGGGGGGCCACCAGGGGCCCACGAGACAGGGGGCGCGCCCGGGAGTGTGGGCGCGCCCTCCACTCTCGTGGCCTGGTGCTTGCCCCTCCTGCAGTGATTTCAGTGCCTAAAATCCTCAAATATTCCATAAATAATCATACTAAATTTGCAGGGCATTTGGAGCACTTTTATTTTCGGGATAATTTTTTATTGCACGGATAATTCAGAAAACAGACGAATAATACTATTTTTGCTTTATTTATTCTAAATAACAGAAAATAGAAAGAGGGTACAGAAGGTTGTGCCTTCTAGTTTCATCCATCTCGTGATCATCAAAATGAATCCACTAACAAGGTTGATCCACTAACAAACTCATTCCGAATAACACGGAACCGGAGAAATTTCGAATAACACTAAGTTACTTCAACGGGGATATGAACATCCCCAACAATAAGAATATCATACTTTTTCTTGACAGTAGGAAGAGGAAATTCAAAATCTCCAATAATAATAGTCGGATCTTTTCCAATAGAATTGATGCTATGAAATTGAGATTGTTTCCTCGGAAAGTGTACCATATGCTCATTACCATTAACATGAAAAGTGACATTGCCTTTGTTGCAATCAATAACAGCCCCTGCAGTATTCAAAAAGGGTCTACCAAGGATAATCGACATACTATCGTCCTCGGGAATATCAAGAATAACAAAGTCTGTTAAGATAGTGAAATTTGCAACCAGAACAGGCACATCCTCACAAATACCGACAGGTATAGCAGTTGATTTATCAGCCATTTGCAAAGATATTTCAGTAGGTGTCAACTTATTCAATTCAAGTCTACGATATAAAGCAGTTCTAACATAATTTCTTTTAATGGATAGTTGATACCCCGGGGTCTCCAAGTTTCTTTGGTATTCCACCCTTAAAAGTGTAATTAGCAAGCATGGTGGAAATTTCAGCTTCCGGTATCTTTCTTTTGTTTGTAATGATATCCTTCATATATTTAGCATAAGGATTTACTTTAAGCATATCAGTTAAGCGCATACGTAAGAAGATAGGTATAATCATTTCAGCAAAGCGCTCAAAATCCTCATCATCCTTTGTCTTGGATGGTTTAGGAGGAAAGGGCATGGGTTTTTGAACCCATGGTTCTCTTTCTCTACCGTGCTTCCTAGCAACAAAGTCTCTCTTATCATAACGTTGATTCTTTGATTGTGGGTTATCAAGATCAACAACAGGTTCTATCTCTACATCATTATTTTTGCTAGGTTGAGCATCAACATGAACATTATCATTAGGTTCATGTTCATCACCTGATTGTGTTTCAGCATCAGAAATAGAAATATCATTGGGGTTCTCAGGTGTGTCCATAACAGGTTCACTAGAAGCATGCAAAGTCCTATCGTTTTTCTTTTTCTTCTTTTTGGAAGAACTAGGTGCCTCTAAATTATTTCTCTGAGAATCCTGCTTGATTCTCTTAGGGTGGCCTTCAGGATACAAAGGTTCCTGAGTCATTCTACCAGTTCTAGTAGCCACTCTAACATCAAAGTCATTTTTATTATTTAATTCATCAAGCAAATCATCTTGAGCTTTAAGTACTTGCTCAGCTTGAGTAGCAACCATAGAAGCATATTTGCTAATGAGTTTAAGTTCACCTTTAACTCTAGCCATATAATCACTCACGCGTCCTATCTCGAGAGCATTGTTCTTTAATTCTCTACCAACATAAGCATTAAAACTTTCTTGTCTAGACATAAAGTCATCTAATTCATCTAAGCATGGGCTATGAAATTTAGTAGAGGGGATTTCAACTTTATCATATCTATAGAGAGAATTTACCTTTACTACCTGTGTCGGGTTATCAAGACAATGTGGTTCTTCGACAGACGGTATATTAAGACCATGTATTTCTTCGATAGGTGGTAAATTCTTAACATCTTCAGCTTTAATACCTTTTTCTTTCATTGATTTCTTTGCCTCTTGCATATCTTTAGGACTGAGAAATAAAACACCTCTCTTCTTCGGAGTGGGTTTAGGAATAGGCTCAGGAGTTGGCTCAATTGGTTCAGGAATTGCCTCAGGAATTGGCTCAGGAAGAGTCCAATTATTTTCATTAGTCAACATATTATTCAATAGTAATTCAGCTTCGTCGACTGTTCTTTCCCTGAAAACACAACCAGCACAACTATCCAAGTGGTCCTTGGAAGCATCGGTTAGTCCATTATAAAAGATATCAAGTATTTCATTTTTCTTAAGAGGATGATCAGGCAAAGCATTAAGTAATCGGAGAAGCCTCCCCCAAGCTTGTGGGAGACTCTCTTCTTCGTTTTGCACAAAATTATATATTTCCCGCAAGGCAGCTTGTTTCTTATGAGCAGGGAAATATTTAGTAGAGAAGTAATAAATCATATCCTGGGGACTACGCACACAACTAGGAGCAAGAGAATTAAACCAAGTCTTAGCATCACCCTTTAAAGAGAACGGAAATATCTTAAGGATATAATAATAGCGAGACTTCTCATCATTAGTAAACAGGGTGCCTATATCATTCAACTTGGTAAGATGTGCCACAACAGTTTCAGATTCAAGGCCATAAAAAGGATCAGATTCAACTAAAGTAATTATTTCAGGATCAACAGAGAATTCATAATCCTTATCAGTAACACAGATAGGTGAAGTAGCAAAAGCAGGGTCAGGTTTCATTCTAGCATTAAGAGATTGCTACTTCCATTTAGCTAATAACTTTTTAAGATCATATCTATCTTTACAAGCAAAGATAGCTCTAGCAGCTTCCTCTTCCATAACATAACCCTCAGGAACAACAGGTAGTTCATAATCAGGGGGAGAACTTTCATCATCACTATCATCAATAATAGCATCTTCAATAATTTCATTCTCTCTAGCCCTAGCAAGTTGTTCATCAAGAAATTCACCTAATGGCAAAGTAGTATCACGCACAGAAGTAGTTTCATCATAAGTATCATGCATAGCAGAAGTGGCATCATCAATAACATGCGACATATTAGAATTCATAGCAGTAGCAGGTTTAGGTGTCGCAAGCTTACTAATAACAGAAGGAGAATCTAGTGCAGAGTTAGATGGCAGTTCCTTACCTCCCCTCGTAGTTGAGGGCAAAATCTTGGTTCTTTTGTCTTTCAAGTTCCTCATAGTGATCAACAGATATAAATCCCAAGTGACTCAAAGAATAGAGCTATGCTCCCCGGCAACGGCGCCAGAAATTAGTCTTGATAACCCACAAGTGTAGGGGATCGCAACAGCTTTCGAGGGTAAAGTATTCAACCCAAATTTATTGATTTGACACAAGGGGAGCCAAAGAATATTATTGAGTATTAGCAGTTGGGTTGTCAATTCAACCACACCTGGATAACTTAGTATCTGCAACAAAGTATTTAGTAGCAAAGTAGTATGATAATAAAGGTAACAGTAGCAAAAGTAATATTTTTGGGTTTTGTAGTGATTGTAACAATAAAAACGGAAAAGTAAATAAGCGAAGCACAAGATGTGAAAAGCTTGTAGGCATTGGATTAGTGATGGATAATTATGTCGGATGCGATTCCTCATGTAATAGATATAACATAGGGTGACACAAAACTAGCTCCAATTCATCAATGTAATGTAGGCATGTATTCTGAATATAGTCATACGTGCTTATGGAAAAGAACTTGCATGACATCTTTTGTACGCACATCCTTGATCCGCTTAGGTGCCTCAATCTGCTCAATGGCTCTGATCTTGTCCGGGTTTGCCTCAATCCCACGCTGCAACACAAAGAACCCGAGAAGCTTGCTGGACGGAACACCGAAGACACACTTCTCAGGGTTCAACTTGAGGTTGATCTTGCGCAAATTTGCAAACGTATCTTCCAAATCTTGCACAAGTGTCACCTTGTCCTTGGTTTTGACCACTATGTGATCCATGTAAGCTTCCATATTTCTATGTAGCTAGGGCTCAAAACCAATTTGGACTGCTGTTGCAAAGGTCGAGCCAGCACTCTTCAACCTGAAAGGCATCCATAAAAAGCAATACGTACCACATGGGGTAATGAATGTTGTCCTCTCCTCATCTTCTGTTGTCATGAAGATCTGGTGGTAGCCTGAGTAGGCGTCAAGGAATGATAGGAGGTCACACCCGTCCGTGGAGTCAACAATCTGGTCGATGCGTGGTAATGGGAAAGGATCTTTTAGACAAGCTTTATTGATATCTGTGTAATCGATACACAACCTCCACTTCCCGTTTTCCTTGCGCACCACTACCGGATTGGCCAGCCACGTCGGATAGAGCACCCCTCTCACCAAGCCTACTGCCTCTAGCTTCTTGATCTCTTCCGTGATGAACTCCTGCCTCTCCAGAGCTTGCTTCCTGACCTACTGCTTGATGGGCCGCGCATTAGGATAGACAGCAAGATGGTGCTCAATCACTTCCCCGGGAACGCCGGGGATGTCGGATGCTTGGCATGCAAACACATCAACATTCGCCCACAGGAAAGTGACGAGCTTGCTTTCCTATTTGCCATCGAGGGTGGAGATTATAGTGAAAGCTCCTCCCGTGCCGTCCTCCTTGACGGACACCTTCTTGGTTTCTGGTGGTGCAGCTCTGGACTTCTTGCTCTTGCCAGTGGAACTCTCTGGCACGTCCTCAACGGGAGCGCAACAGCCCGAAGAGGTGCGCTTGCCGGAGTGGGTGCGAGAGGTCTCGCCGGTCTTCTTCCCTCCCGGGACTTCATCGGAAGGATTAAGTGCCTTGGCGGCAGCTGCTGCAACTGCTTCCCGGTAGAGTTGGTCAGCACAAATTAGCACATCTTTCTTGTCGAAGGGGACGTTGATGATGTTCATCGGCCCGGGCATCTTCAGCATGTTCTAGGCATAATGGGAAGCCGCCATGAACTTGGCCAGTGCCGGGCGGCCGAGGATCCCATTGTAGGGCAAGGGGATCTCGGCCATGCCGAAGACAATCCTCTCCGACATGTAGTTCAACTCGCCTCCAAATGTCATGGGCACCGTGACCTTTCCCTTCGGCTGGCTCCTCCCTGGGTTGACCCCTTCAAACGTGTATGTCCCCTCGAGGTCTCCATCAGGGATCTGCAGCCTCTTGATCACAACAGGCGAGATCAAGTTCAGGCCGGCCCCGCCGTCAACTAGCATCTTTGTCACCTTGAGGTTGTGGATCATTGATGAAACCAACAACGGCAAGCTCCTGACCGCAGTAGTGCGATCAGGGTGGTCCTTGGTGTCGAAGATGATAGGCGTGTTGGACCACTTCAGTGGCTTCCGTGCGTCGAGTGATGGCTCCACCGCTGTGATCTCACGCACCCACTGCTTGAGCTGGCGATGAGATGTGTGTAGAGAGGGGTGATACGTCTCCAACATATATATAATTTTTGATTGTTCCATGCTATTATATTACCCGTTTTGGATGTTTATGGGCTTTATTTTACACATTTATATCATTTTTGGGACTAACCTACTAACCGGACGCCCAGCCCGTATTGCTGTTTTTTTTGCCTATTTCAGTATTTCGAAGAAAAGGGATATCAAACGGAGTCCAAACGGAATGAAACCTTCGGAAACGTGATTTTTGGAACGAACGTGATCTAGAGGACTTGGAGTGCAAGTCAAGAAGCAGCCGAGGCGGCCACGAGGGTGGAGGGCGCGCCCACTATCTTGTGGGCCCCTCGGGCGGCCACCAACCTACTTCTTCCTCCTATATATACCCACGTACCCCGAAAACATCTAGGGAGCCAACGAAAAACAATTTCCACCGCCGTAACCTTCTGTATCCGCGAGATCCCATCTTGGAGCCTTCGCCGGCGCTCTGCTGGAGGGGGAATCAACCATGGAGGGCTTCTAAATCAACACCATAGCCCCTCCGATGAGTTGTGAGTAGTTTACCACCGACCTTCGGGTCCATAGTTATTATCTAGATGGCTTCTTCTCTCTTTTTGGATCTCAATACCATGTTCTCCTTGATCTTCTTGGAGATCTATTCGATGTAACTCTTTTTGCGGTGTGTTTGTCGAGATCCGATGAATTGTGGGTTTATGATGAAGTTTATCTATGAGAAATATTTGAATCTCTTCTTAATTCTTTTATGTGTGATTGAGTTGTCTTTGCAAGTCTCTTCGAATTATCAGTTTGGTTTGGCGTACTAGATTGATCTTTCTTGCAATGGAAGAAGTGCTTAGCTTTGGGTTCAATCTTGCGGTGTCCTTACCCAGTGACAATAGGGGTAGCAAGGCACGTATTGTATTGTTGCCATCGAGGATAAAAAGATGGGTTTTATACCATATTGCATGAGTTTATCCCTCTACATCATGTCATCTTTCTTAATGCGTTACTTTGTTCTTATGAACTTAATACTCTAGATGCATGCTGGATAGCGGTCGATGTGTGGAGTAATAGTAGTAGATGCAGGCAGGAGTCGGTCTACTTGTCACGGACGTGATGCCTATATACATGATCATGCCTAGATAATCTCATAATTATTCGCTTTCCTATCAATTGCTCGACAGTAATTTGTTCACCCACCGTAATACTTATGCTATCTTGAGAGAAGCCACTAGTGAAACCTATGGCCCCCGGGTCTATCTTTTATCATATAAGCTTTCAATCTACTTTTATTTGCATCTTTACTTTTCCAATCTATATTATAAAATACCAAAAATATATTTATCTTATCATACTATCTCTATCAGATCTCACTTTCGCAAGTGGCCGTGAAGGGATTGACAACCCCTTTATTGCGTTGGTTGCGAGTTCTTTGTTTGTTTGTGTAGGTGCGTGGGACTTTTGAGGAGCCTCCTACTGGATTGATACCTTGGTTCTCAAAAACTGAGGGAAATACTTATGCTACTATTGTTGCATCACCCTTTCCTCTTCAAGGAAAACCAACGCAAGCTCAAGACGTAGCAAGAAGGATTTCTGGCGCCGTTGCCGGGGAGGTCTTCGCTCAAGTCAAGACATACCAAGTACCCATCACAAACTCATCTCCCTCGCATTTACATTATTTGCCATTTGCCTCTTGTTTTCCTCTCCCCCACTTCACCCTTGCCGTTTTATTCACCCTCTCTTTCTCAATCTTCTCCTCTCTTTCCCTTGCCTTTTTTTTGTTTGCTAGTGTGTTAGTTCGTTTACCTTGTCGTTATGGCTAGTTCCTTATCCGCCCCTATGTCTCCCGAGTTTGAAGTTCTTCACTTAAAGCAAAGGCAAGGAGAAAACTTAAAAGATGCTTGGTATAGGATGATGGAATCTTATCGCAATTGCACCTAGAGGTGAATTTTAGAATTCTTCTTCGCAATTTTTATGTTGGGCTAAATATGTTGCATAGACAACTCTTGGATTGCATTGCCAAAGGAAATTTTATTGAAATTGATCCTAGTATTGCGCATGAAATTATAGAGGGAATAGTGGGAACACTACCTCAAAAAGGGGGATCACATCCTACCCAAGAAGAAACACAAGTATTTGGAAAGATTTGTGAAGTAACAAAAAATTTACAAAAGTCTCTTGGGCCTCTTAAAAGTGTTAGCGGAAATCTTCACCGCATGAATATGTTGATTACTCTTTGCAATAAGAGGTTGCATTCTTTGGATCTAAAACTTTCTGAGTATGAAGGGAAACGTAAAGAACCTCCCGGATTCAAGCATGACTCCGCTAAAAAACTGAAAATTAAAGATGGCACTACTTAGATCTATCTTCGTTTTTATGGCTAGCTAGGGGCGTTAAACGATAGCGCTAGTTGGGAGGCAACCCAATTTTATTTGTGTTTTTTGTTTTTGTTTCTGTTTAGTAATAAATTTTGCATCTACTTTCTGTTTGGATGTGTTTTTATGTTTTAATTAGTGTTTGTGCCAAGTAGAACCTATAGGATAACCTATGATGATAGTTAATTTGATTCTGCTGAAAAACAGAAACTTTGCACGCACGAAATTAGTTTTGTTAAATCACAGCAACGTGATTTTGCGTTGATTCTTTTTTATGTAGATCAACAGACAAATTGTCCAGGACTTCCTATTTTGGTAGGATTTTTAGAGTTCAGAAGTTTGCGTTAGCTACAGATTGCTACAGACTATTCCGTTTTTGACAGATTCTGTTTTTCTTGTGTTGTTTGCTTATTTTAATGCATCTATGGCTAGTATTAAGTGGTATGAACCATAGAGAACTTGAAATACAGTAGGTTTAACACCAATATAAATAAAGAATGAGTTCATTATAGTACCTTATGTGGTGGTTTTTCTTTCTTTCACTAACGGAGCTTATGAGATTTCCTGTTGAGTTTTGTGTTGTGAAGTTTTCAAGTTTTGGGTAAAGATTTGATGGAATATGGAATAAGGAGTGGCAAAAGCCTAAGCTTGGGGATGCCCCCGGAAGGCATCCCCTCTTTCGTCTTTGTTCATTGGTAACTTTACTTGGAGCTATATTTTTATTCGCCACATGATATGTGTTTTGCTTGGAGCGTCGTGTATGATATTAGTTTTTGCTTTTTAGTTTACCACAATCATCCTTGCTTTACACACCCTTTGGGAGAATCCCACTTGATTGGAATTTATTAGAATACTCTATGTGCTTCACTTATATCTTTTGAGCTAGATAGTTTTTGCTCTAGTGCTTCACTTATATCTTTTAGAGCACGGCGGTGGCTTAATTTTGTAGAAATTGCTAGTCTCTCATGCTTCACTTATATTATTTTAAGAGTCTCTTAGAATAGCATGGTATTTTCTATGGTTATAAAATTGGTCCTAGAATGGTAGGCATCCAAGTTGGGTATAATAAAAACTATCATAGGAAGTGAATTGGATGCTATGATCAATTCGATACTTGATAATTATTTTGAGATATGGAGGTAGTGATATTAAAGTCATGCTAGTTGGGTGATTGTGAATTTAAAGAATGCTTGTGTTGAAGTTAGCAAGTTCCGTAGCATGCACGTATGGTTAAAGTTGTGTAACAAATTTGAAACATGAAGTGTCCTTCAATTGTGCATCCTTATGAGTGGCGGTCGGGGACGAGCGATGGTCTTTTCCTACCAATCTATCCCTCTAGGAGCATGCGCGTAGTGCTTGGTTTTTGATGACTTCTAAATTTTTGTAATAAGTATATGAGTTATTTTGACTAATGTTGAGTCCATGGATTATACGCACTTTTACCTTTCCATCATTGCTAGCCTCTTTGGTACTGTGCATTGCCCTTTCTCACCTTGAGAGTTGGTGCAAACTTCACCGGTGCATCCAAACCCCGTGATATGATACTCTCTATCACACATAAACCTCCTTATATCTTCCTCAAAACAGCCACCATACCTACCTATTATGGCATTTCCATAGCCATTCCGAGATATATTGCCATGCAACTTTCCACCATTCCATTTATCATCATGAAACGCATTACTATTGTCATATTGCCATTACATGATCATGTAGTTGGCATCGTATTTGTGGCAAGGCCACTTTGCATAATTTTTCATACATGTCACTCTTGATTCATTGCCCATCTCGGTACACCGCCGGAGGCATTCATATAGAGTCATATATTGTTCTAGTTTTGAGTTGTAATTCATGAGTTGTAAATCAATAAAAGTGTGATGATCATCATTATTAGAGCATTGTCCCCAAAAAGAAAGAAAAAAAGAAAGGCCAGAAGAAAAAAAGGCCAAAGAGAAAAATAAAAAAATAAGAAAAAAAGAAGAAAAAAAGAAGAAAAAAAAAAGAAAAAGGGGGCAATGTTACTATCTCTTTTTCCACACTTGTGCTTCAAAGTAGCACCATGTTCTTCATATAGAGAGTCTCATATGTTGTCACTTTCATATACTAGTGGGAATTTTTCATTATAGAACTTGGCTTGTATATTCCTACGATGGGCTTCCTCAAAATGCCCTAGGTCTTCGTGAGCAAGCAAGTTGGATGCACACCCACTTAGTTTTCTTTTGTTGAGCTTTCATACATTTATAGCTCTAGTGCATCCGTTGCATGGCAATCCCTACTCCTCATGTTGACATCAATTGATGGGCATCTCCATAGCCCGTTGATTATCCTCGTGAATGTGAGACTTTCTCCTTTTTTGTCTTCTCCACACAATCCCCATCATCATATTCTATTCTACCCATAGTGCTATATCCATGGCTCACGCTCATGTATTGAGTGAAAGTTGAAAAAGTTTGAGATTATTTAAATACGAAACAATTGCTTGGCTTGTCATTGGGGGTGTAGAATTTGGGAGCATTTTTGTGTGACGAAAATGAAGCATAGCCTAACTATATGATTTTGTAGGGACGAACTTTCTTTAGCCATGTTATTTTGAGAAGACATGATTGCTTTGATTAGTATGCTTGAAGTATTGTTATTTCTTATGTCAATATGAACTTTTATCTTGAATCATTTGGATCTGAACATTCATGCCACAATAAAGAAAATTACATTGAGATATATGCTAGGTACCATTCTACATCAAAAATTCTGTTTTTATCATTTACCTACTCGAGGACGAGCATGAATTAAGCTTGGGGATGGTTGATACGTCTCCAACGTATATATATATATATATATATTTTGATTGTTCCATGCTATTATATTACCCGTTTTGGATGTTTATGGGCTTTATTTTACACATTTATATCATTTTTGGGACTAACCTACTAACCGAAGGCCCAGCCCGCATTGCTGTTTTCTTGCCTATTTCAGTATTTTGAAGAAAAGGAATATCAAATGGTGTCCAAACAGAATGAAACCTTTGGGAGCGTGATTTTTGGAATGAACGTGATCCAGAGGACTTGGAGTGCAAGTCAAGAAGTAGCCGAGACGACCACGAGGGTGGAGGGCGCGCCCACCCTACAGGGCGCGTCCCCCTATCTCGTGGGCCCCTCGGGCGGCCACCAACCTGCTTCTTCCTCCTATATATACCCACGTACCACGAAAACATCCAGGGAGCCAACAAAAAACAATTTCCACCGTCGTAACCTTCTGCATCCGCGAGATCCCATCTTGGAGCCTTCACCGGCGCTCCGCTGAAGGGGAAATCAACCATGGAGGGCTTCTACATCAACACCATAGCCCCTCCGATGAGTTGTGAGTAGTTTACCACTAACCTTCGGGTCCATAGTTATTAGCTAGATGGCTTATACTCTCTTTTTGGATCTCAATACCATGTTCTCCTCGATCTTCTTGGAGATCTATTTGGTGTAATTCTTTTTGCGGTGTATTTGTCGAGATCTGATGAATTGTGGGTTTATGATCAAGTTTATCTATGAGAGATATTTGAATCTCTTCTGAATTCTTTTATGTATGATTGAGTTGTCTTTGCAAGTCTCTTCGAATTATCAGTTTGGTTTGGCGTACTAGATTGATCTTTCTTGCAATGGGAGAAGTGCTTAGCTTTGGGTTCAATCTTGCGGGGTCCTTACCCAGTGACAATAGGGGTAGCAAGGCACGTATTGTATTGTTGCCATCGAGGATAAAAAAATGGGGTTTATATCATATTGCATGAGTTTATCCCTCTACATCATGTCATCTTTCTTAATGCGTTACTCTGTTCTTATGAACATAATACTCTAGATGCACGCTGGATAGCGGTCGATGTGTGGAGTAATAGTAGTAGATGCAGGCAGGAGTCGGTCTACTTTTCACGGACGTGATGCCTATATACATGATCATGCCTAGATAATCTCATAATTATTCGCTTTCCTATCAATTGCTTGATAGTAATTTGTTCACCCATTGTAATACTTATGCTATCTTGAGAGAAGCCACTAGTGAAACCTATGGCCCCCGGGTCTATCTTTTATCATATAAGCTTTCAATCTACTTTTATTTGCATCTTTACTTTTCCAGTCTATATTATAAAATACCAAAAATATATTTATCTTATCATACTATCTCTATCAGATCTCACTTTCGCAAGTGGCCGTGAAGGGATTGACAACCCCTTTATTGCGTTGGTTGCGAGTTCTTTGTTTGTTTGTGTAGGTGCATGGGACTTTTGAGGAGCCTCCTACTGGATTGATACATTGGTTCTCAAAAACTGAGGGAAATACTTACGCTACTATTGCTGCATCACCCTTTCCTCTTCAAGGAAAACCAATGCAAGCTCAAGACGTAGAAAGGTGCCACCGTCGATGCACATGGCCTCTGTAGCTTTCTGAAACTTGTGGTCGCCGGACTCGTCGTCCTCGTCATGATCATCGTCTTCCTGCTTCTTGTCGTGGCCTCGGGCCGGCCTCTCTTGCTGGTTATCCTTGCCGGGGTGGCCTCCTTGGCCGCCACGCTTCTTCCCAGATCCTTCGGCACCGTCTTGGCCATTCTCCTGGTCTCGCCTTTCATATTCAGCTCTATGCTTCTCAGCAAGCAGCTCAGCTTGTCGGCAGTTCTGGAGGTCGTGGCCTTTGGTGCGGTGGATCTTGCAATACTACTGGTCGGAGCCCCCTGGCTTGTCGGCAGCCGCCAAGGCCCGGCAAGCGGCACACCCGGAAACCTCCTTGTTGGGGTCGCTCGCCTTGGCCTTCTTGGCGGTGCCGGTGTCGTCGGACCCCGCGACAGCAAGTACGGTCTTGCCCTTGCGCTTCCTGTTACGGCGCCGGCCCTTCTTCGTCAGGGCAGAGGCGTCATCGTCCGTGGAGTCGGTTTTCGCGCCGATGTCCTCGTCGGGGTACTTCCTCCCTTCTTCAGCCTGGGCGCACCGATCAGCCAGAACATAAAGCTCGGCCACATCCTTGACCTTGTTCATCGCCAGCTCTTCACGCATCTTGTGGTTGCGTACATTCTGGTGGAATGCACTAATCACGGTGGCGGGATGAATGTCTGGGATGTTGTACTGCACTCGGCTGAACCTTTGGATGTACTTGCGCAAGTTTTCTCCTTCCTTCTGGGGGATGATGTGCAAATCACTCGCCTGGCCATGAGCTTGATGGCCTCCAGTAAAGGCACCAACAAACTCATGACACAGATCCGACCAAGAAGAAATGGAATCCACCAGCAAGTGCATCAACCATGACATAACGTTGGGCTTGAGCGCCAACGGGAAGTAATTGGCAAGCACCTTATCGTCGCGGGCCCCACCAGCTTGCATCGCGATGGTGTAGATGCTGAGGAACTCTGACGGGTGAGTCTTGCCGTTGTACTTCTCGCCAATGTCTGGCTTGAACGTGCGGTGGGAGGGCCACTGGAACTGCCACAGCTCAAGGGTGAAGGCCGGACAGCCCACCTCGTAGGGTAGGCCACCGTAGCCTCCCGGTGCTGGGTGGTCCATAGTGGGCCCTGCCCGCCTGTCTGACTGGTGGCACGCATCACGCCGGCACTCAATGGCGGTTCGAGCGTCTTCAAGGGCTCGCTCCAGAAGAACTTGACGCTAGTCGCGGTGGGTCTGCGGATCGGACGACACTATGGAGATATCATCACGAGCGTCATCACGATGGATCGACATCTGCGGTGGCTGGTGTGGAGGAGGATAATGCACCGTGGCTGCATTGCCCCCGGCCCGTCCACCGCTGGCATGCGGTGGCTCGACGAAGCGACGACCTACGGGCCCCGCTGGTCGCGGCTCATCTTTGTTGGTGATGCCGACGAGGCTCCGGACAGTGGCCCTCCATTCGTCGAGCCTCTCCGTAGCAGGAGGAAAGTCGAGGAGCAGCTGTGCGCGCGCCAGAGCTTATGCTGGTGTGGGCGGCGGCGAAAGCTGCGGGGATCGTGACGCGCTTCGACTTCTAACCACATTAGAAGGAGCTCTATCACGGCCCTGCGGCTGTCCGCCACTTTCGCAAGCACCTCGGCGTGCATGCTGGCCCTCCTCGTCATGTGAAGGACGCGCGGGACACTTCCCAGGGCGGCGCCCAGGATCACCAGCGGGGCGGCGCTGGTCATCGCACACAACTTGGGAAGAGCGCGCCGTGGGCGCCGGTGTTGGTGTCTTGGAGGCCGCCGTGCCACCATCTGGCGGCACGACGACGCCCTACCTGGCGCGCCATGGCAACAAAGAGCTATTCTACTAGCTGCTAAACCAAATTCTCACAACTACGCCCCCTACCTGGCGCGCCAAAGATGTCGGTGGAAAACGACACCTATGGTATCACAAGAATCCCTACTACGGTTGCGGGGCACTGGGTCGTGAGGAGAGCGGGATCTGTAGTCAGCACAAACACTCGGGTCGTTTACCCAAGTTCGGGCCGCAAGGATGCGTAATAACCTAGTCCTGCTTTGGTGTGTATATCTGTGTTCTTGGAGTTCTTGAGATAGCTACACTGAGCGTAACTTGCCCCAGGGTCCGAATCCTTCTCCTGGATGCCTTGGGCCTCCTTTTATAGCCAAGGGGATCGTCACAGTGGCACACAGGAGGTGGCATCGGTGCACTGTGGCTAAGCATATCGCTTAGCCATTACGGGACAAGACGCATTTAATGCGCCTCTGATGTGTCCCCTTGCTTTACCGCCACCTTGCCCTGCTTCGACACGTGCCCGGGCCAGCAAGGCGGCCAGCGCCATGTAGGCAGGAACACTGCTGAGGTGGCGCGGTGGTAGGGCCTTCACAAAGATTTGCATGCCACCACGTAGGCATGCGCTGAGTTGGCCTGGAAACCTCATGTCGACACGCAGGTGCCTGCCTAGCTAGTGGGCTGGTAGCTGCATGGGAGCAGTGGTAAAAACTTGGCGGGTGCGGGCCTGGCCGTGGCCCCGCGGATGTCCTTAGCAAGGGCCTTGCCGGGGTCCCGGCAAGGGTCTTGCTGTGGTTTGCGGTCGTCCCCGGCAAGGATCTTGCCGGGGGTCATGTGGGCTTCCTCGGCAGGGATCTCACCGAGGTTCGTCGTCTTCTAATCCCCTTCTGATTTGGAGTGTTTCTTGTCTTCACAAAGATCTGCATGCCATCATGGTGGCGCCTCCCGAGCCTTGGTCCCAACATGGTTGGTGGTGTTGGAAAAACTGGGGCTCAAGCGTGGCGCGCTCCGCTAGCATCGGGTAAGCTATCCCGGCAAGGTTCTTGCCGTGGCTACGGAGGCTGCCCCGGCAAGGGTCTTGCTGGGGGAGTCTACCTCGCCCTCTTGCTCTTTGCGTCCCTGTCTTGGCGTTGTTTTGACCGTCTTGCGGCTTTGATTTCCTGTCCCTGCCCTGCTTAAGTGTGGCTGTGGGCGCGGCTCTGACTGCCCGTGCACAAGTAAGTGATACAAAGGAGCGCCCCTTCTTTAGTACACCGACACCAACGTACAATATGCAACCCATGCAGCTAAAGGCTGGTGCTCAGGCAAAGGAACATATGTTGTTAGAATGACGTCCTTCAAAGACAATCTTCTCTACACTCATAGTCTAGCCATATTTTTCCTTAATTTAGCTCAGGGGTGCCATTTGTGGCTTACTCAACCCCACGACCCTCGATGTATCCCACAAACTGTGGTATTTGATGAATAAAGCTTTGTTCATCGCTCAAAAAAAAGCAAAGGTACATACTAACAGTTTAGTCCCACCTGGCGTAGAGAATAAGAAGGAACCAACTTGCTAGCTATATAAGAAGGTGTGACCTATCTATCTCTTCCTCGCATATCAGAGCTGCCAGATGGGCGCCCGTACGGCAAGACGTGTACTATTTTTGATGTATAAAAATAAAAATAAATATTTATTTCAAACCCGAAGGGTGCCCTAATGGGTCGGGTTACCCATTGGGTTCGGGCATGGGTCTACATGTATGCCCATGGGTAGGGTCGTGTGCAAAGGGTTAGACCCATTTACTTATCAGTCATGGGTCTGGTAGAGGTAGACCTAGTCTAGCCTGACCCGACTGTCAGGTTGACCCAGGTTGTGCTGCAGTTTCTGCATGGATAGTGGGAATTGGATTGGCCAATACCAAGTCTAGTAGTATATCTTGGGAATTAGACACTGGACTCAACACCTTGTTCTCTTTTCTTGAAAAAAGAGAAGAGCATTGTCTTCTTCTTACCCATGATTGTCTTAGAGAAAATATACACGAATGAAACAAGTGACCGAAAGTTTCAGAAAACAGAGGTAGCACAACTCTAACTTGTACTGGATGTCTGGATCTATATAACTCAGTTCTAAAATAATTGCAGCCAAGAAAATATATTTAGTAGCCAAAAGTGGAGGTAGTACAGCACTAGTACACAAATGATGCTGAGCATACATAATCTATCTAATTCATTTCTAATATTTTAGAAGAAGAAAAATCAAGATTTGAAGCTCTACCTAAAGAAGTAGCAGAAGGGGGTCCAACAAATGATCTGTTAATTCCTTAATCGATCTTCTTGCAAAAAAAATCCCTAATTGATCAATCCTGTACAGGTAATTCACGAATCACGGTCTAAATCTTTGCAATATTCTGAGCATCGATGTGATGGCTTGTTGGGGATCATCGGAGATTCACAGGGATTTGGGGGGAGGCAGAGAGGGAGAGGAAAAGGCAAGACCGCAAGAGAAGAGAGAGATACTAGCTCATGTGAAGACTGAAGAGTGGCACTGTGGCATTTTTGCTTTTGGGAAGGAGCAGTGCTATATGGACGACAAATGTTTGGACGATTTTTTTGCGGGGGTAAAATGGATTTGAATTACTCAAGAGCCAGCAAGGTCCTCCCTACATAAGCTAGGGATATTGCCCGGGCGGGAACGGAGCCAGACCACAGTACGGTCTTCCATTCTCCCAAAGTTTGCCAACTTATGGCTTACATTATTCTGCTCTCGAGAAACATGAACTAAGCGACACTCCCTTTCACTCATAAGACGCTTCACCTCCGAAACCACCATGGCGTACTGCGAGCGATCTTGGCTTGAGGCATTGATCAGCTGCACTGCCTGCAGGCTATCACTCTCGATGATGACTGGTAGCTCCGTTCACTAGAGGGCTAATGCTACACCCTCCATACACCCAGCCAGCTCAGCGTGCAGAGGGTCCGAGCATGACCAAAGAGATCGGCACACACAGAAGATGATGGCCCCTTCCTGGTCGTGGAGCACCATTCCCGCCCCGGCCCTCCCGTCTTCATGGGAGAAGGAGCCGTCAACATTCAGTTTCGTCCATTTGGCAGGCGGCGGACTCCATTTGCGAGCTATTCGTGGAACCTCTCTCACAAGCGATGTTGGCTGTTCCGCACCTTCCTGCTGGATGGTCATCTTCCCTTTGTCCCAATCACCCTGCGGATACTATTGGATCCCAAGTAGTGAGGTCACATAGCTCTGCAAGAAGCGATGGGATACCTCCACAGGCGGCGCCTGTTTGTCATGAGTGATCTCATTACGCACAGGCCAACATCTCCACAACAGCATCAACAGGCGCAGCAAGTCCCCTTTATTGCATTCTCCAATAGTGTTCAGGAGCCACTCCGGACCGGTGTTATGGAGGACTCGATGTTCGGTATACTCCACTCCTCCGCCATAGTTCGCCACAGATGCACAACCCGTGGACACCTACAAAACACATGAAAAGTGTCCTCGCGCTCGAGACCACAGAGTGGGCATATATCAGTAACCTCCATGTGTCGAGTGAAATTATTAGACCAGGTGGCGAGAGAGTTAGTAGCCAAGCGCCATGCAAACACACGCACCTTAGGAGGAGCAGGGCACCTCCATAATAATGCCCAGACAGCACGTTGCCCATCCGGTGCTCTGCTCGCTTCGACTGAAGAAGGACGAAGCTTGTCCTCAAGCGCCAGCCGGTATGCACTACATACGGTGAAGATACCAGTACGTTCTGCACCCCATGCAAGGAAGTCCACCCCCAACCGAGGAGACACTTTCATCTTCGGTATCTCCTGGACATCCACGGGCATAAAATGCTGCTGGAGTAAGGTTCCGCGCCAAGCACCATGCTCGTCCAGAAGCTCTGACACTCAGCGGAGCCAACACCTCCCCTGTTGCGTGATTGGTGGCCTACCAACTGGGTGTGGTATCCATGAGTCCCACCAAATTCTGACCGACTTCCCATTACCGATACGCCAGACTAATCCTTTCTTTAGCAACTCCAACCCATGTGCAATGGCCTGCCAAGTTTGCGATGCATTGCTAGAGAATACAATATCTTCTAGTCGTCCATTAGGAAAATACCTTGCCTTCAATATGCGCACAAACATTCCGGGTTGACCAAAATACGCCATGTTTGCCGAGCCAACATTGCTTGGTTGAAAAGTCTGAAGTCCTTGAATCACATACCCCCAGCTGGCTTGGGCTTCAGAAGTGAGTCCCATGATTTCTAGTTCGTTTTCCTCTTGCCTCTGTATGCGCCCCACCAAAAGCTACGAATCATCCGCCCAAGATCATCACATGTGCTTCTAGGAAATTTAAACAGGCTCATTAGGAAGGTGGACAGGGCTTGCGCAACTGATTTAATAAGCACCCCACGTCCAGCTTGGGACATCAGTTCCCCCCACTGGATAATTCTCTTTGTCATTTGCTGCTGGAGATTGTGTAGTTTCCCTTTGGAAAAGCGGCCACTAGGCGTTGGGAAGCCAAGGTATTTTTCCTCAAAGCTAATATTCACCACGTCCAATTGATGCATGACCTCCTGTTTGTTAGCTTGTGAGCACTTGGGGCCGAACAACATTGAACACTTGGCAGGGTTTATGAGCTGGCCTATGGCTTTAGCATATGTAACGAGAGCTTCTTTGACCTGAGCAGCTTCCTCTCCATTAGCGCGAAAAAATAACAAGGTGTCATCCACGAACAGGAGGTGTGAGATACCCCGGGCCTGGGCGCATACCCGGAGAGGAGTGAAGCGGTTTGCCGCAGTCGCCTGTTTTAGAACAGCATCAAGAGCGTCAGCAACAAAAAGGAATAAGAAAGGTGAGAGAGGGTCTCCCTGCCATAGTCCGCGAAACGGTGCGAATGAATCCGAGAGGGCTCCATTGACTTTTACACTGTACCTCACCGAGGTGACACACCTCATTATCCAATCTACCCATTGGTGAGAGAAACCCATCTGTTGCATCACTCGCTCCAAGAAAACCCAATCTACCCGATCATAAGCCTTGGACAGGTCCAGTTTGTAGGCGCAGAAGCTGTGCTCCGGATCCTTCTCCTGTTCGATAGCATGAAAACACTCAAAAGCGACCAAAGCATTATCTGTAATTAATCTGCCCGGTACAAAGGCGCTCTGCTCCGGGGACACCAGCACATCCAGAATAGGCCTTAGTCTATTGACCAGGCATTTGGCTATCACCTTATATATGAAATTACAGAGACTGATAGGCCGAAAATCTGTGAGGCGAGACGGTGAGTCGGTCTTGGGTATCAAGACAATGACCGTATCATTAACCCCTTCTGGCATGACTTCAGATACAAAAAAACAATTTAACCGCATTAGTTATGTCGTCCTTCATCACCTCCCAATGCCGTTGGAAGAATCTTGCAGGGAACCTATCCGGCCTCGGCGCCTTCAAAGGCCCTATCTGGAACATTGCATTAGAGATCTCATCATTAGTAAACTCCTTGCATAGATCATCGTTCATCTTCATAGACACCTTGGGATGTATAAGCTGAAGCAACACATGCGGATCCAGTGACGGGTCAGCCGTGAACAAATTAAGAAAATAAGTGTTTACCATCTGTAGCATAGTAGCCTGGTCGGTGTGCATAGCACCCGTCTCGTCTGCTAGCCCTCGGATTTTATTCTTTCTCGCTCGCCAAACTGCCTTCCTATCAAACATCTTGGTGTTACGGTCCCCCTCCTTTAACCAATCAATTCGCGATCGCTGGAGCCATAACATTTCTTCCCGGTATAACAACTCATTCATCTTGTCCATCTCTTGTCTTATTTCTGCTCGATCTGCATTCATATTGGTCAGTTCCTCTAACCGAGTACGAGACTTCTCTATTTCCTGGGTTACATTGCCAAAGGTTTTATTACTCCAAGTATGTAAATCAGTCATAACAGTAGCAAGGGCCTCCCTTCACCCAGGTTCCTCTTCGTTCCTTTGCTTGACCAAGAATTAGTGATGATGGCCTCAAGCGCCGGCGATCTCTCCCACATCAACTCGTACCGGTGACTGCTGTGTGGCCGCACGTCCTGTTCTAGCGAGATCTTAAGGAGCAGGGGACTGTGGTCCGACGCCGGCGACACAAGGTGTGCCATCGAAGCTTGCATGAACATGTCCCTCCAGGCGTTGGACGCCACCGCTCTATCCAGGCGAACCTGGCCGCTCCACCTAGCCGCTCCGCCTATTATCATATGTGAAGGGGTGACCTGAAAAACCAAGATCGGTTAGACCACAAGCTTCAAGTGCATCCCGAAAAATAATCATTTGGCCAGGAGGTCTCGGAGTTTCCGATTGATGTTCAAAATCCGACATAGCCTGTAGACCTTTGAGCTTATCCCACATCCTGTGCCTATTCTCTACTCTCGGTTCGCCATAAACAAAAGTAGCTCTCCATAGTAGCTTGTCCGAGGACACACACAAGTACACATCAATCAATCTTTCATTTGCTTCTTGCACGCTCGACGTACATAGACTCATGCCAAAACAGTGCTAGGCCACCACTACGAGCATTACTACTGACTGCTTCAAAACCAGAAAGCCCTAATCTATTACGCAAACGATACATCTTATCTTTATTTTGTCTAGTTTCACACAAGAACACAAGACTTGGGGAGTGCGTCCTAACAAGAGACGCGAGTTCACAAACTGTTGAGTGGTTCCCCGCTCCATGACAGTTCCAGCTTAGCCAATTCATTGCTCCTGACGGGGCAGCACAGCCGACCCCGTTAGTTTACCGGCGGCCCCAAGGCCGGTTGCCTCCAGTCCATCCATGCTATTCGAGTCCATCATCTCCTCCTCCTGATTCTTGCCTTTGTCGCACAGCTGAGTCTTCCCATGTTTTTGTTTGTTGCCCGCGCCTCTCTTTGTATGCACCACCATGGCTCCCTGTGTAGGGTTCAAATCGTTTCCACGAGATATCCTCTTCCCCAAGACTGAATCAGCCTCATGCATGTGTTGACCGGACTCAGAAGACAAGAGCCCCGAGTTGGCGTTCAGGTTACGCATGGCCGGGATAATGTCCCTACTCCCAAGGCTGCTGTTGTGGCTTGCCTCGCTCCCAGGCGGCCGAACTGAAAGTGGCAGTTCCGCCGGAACACGACCCCCAAGGAAGACAAATTCTGGGGGTTCAGAAACTACCCGCGCTGTCCGGACTCTGCTGGCCTCTGCCTAGTCAGATGCATACGCATGGCTAAAACACGATCTGAGAGATCCTCGTCCACATTTTGTCCAGAGCTACTGTGTTCACCAAAGCCATCACGAGCATCAACTCGTACCGGTAGCTCTCTTGCTTGCTGCTGCTGTTGGTTTCCCTTCCCTCTACGCCTCTCTCTGGGCTGTCCAAGAACCTCAGAAGGAGCATTACTAGCAAAGTTCAGCCCCCGTCTCGCTGCAGGCTGGGATCCGGGCACCACGAACGCTGATCTATTCTCAAACTTCCTGTACGGGGAGCACCGAAGCCGTTCAACATATGCTCGGGACTGAACACCCAGTCTTCTTTTCGCACTGGTTGTCATCGTGGCCTATGAATCCACACCAGAAGTAGTAATGGGGCACCCTCTCGTACCGGAGTGGATAGAATACTTGTTTCGCTGGGTCCTTGCCGATGGTGATCTTAGTCTGGAGCCGACGGCCGAGCGGCAGATCGACCCGGATACGCAAGAACTCGCGCACCCTGCTCCCATCAGCCTCCACATCCACCTCCATGATGGTACCCAACAAGCCTCCAAGAAATTCGCCGTACGTAATAGTCTGTTTTCCCCACGGGACATTGTAAAGACGGACTCAGATCAAAACCAAGTTCAGTTCAGCCTCAGAGGGTTGCTCTCCATCCTTGAACGGGCCAACGATGAGTGCGTTTCCCTTGAAGATCCAAGGTCCTCCTCGTGCCACGAAGTTCTCCCTCGGAAAAGAAAGTCACCGCATACCAATTGTTCTTAATCCTGGCAATATTGAGGCTGGTTCGCACCTCAGGGTGGACGGCACGAGCGGTCTTTTAGGACCAGCTCGTGGCCCGCTCGGTCCGGCCAGGCTCGGTCCTCGCCCGGCATGAAATCTAGCCGGTCCGTGCCCTGCAAACGGGACCGAAAATCCCTTGGCCCAGTCCGGTTAAAGCTCGGTCCGACCGAGCGGACCGACGAACACGAGCTGTGGCATGGCGGGGGCATGTCAGGACGAGGCAGGGGCGTGGCGGGGCGTGCCAAGGAGCGTTGCAGGGGCGTGGCGGGGGCGTGTCGAGGTCGTGGCGGACGCGTGGCCAGAGCTGCATGGCGGGCGCGTGGTGGGCGCATCGGTCATGTGCTAGTCTGCGCCGCCGTCGTTCATCCGCACGGCCACCAGCCTCCCTGACGCTGGAAATCATGTCTACTGGATGCGCCATGCTCGGATCTATCACCTGGAGGGTAGAACTTGAAGCGGGAGGCCCTACACCGCCGTTGTACACCGGCCGTCGTGCACCTGCCGTCATGCCAGATTCGTTGTCGCTGTTGCTGCCCGAGCTCTGCCTGGCCGCCGTGCCGTCCACCGTGAGTCACAAAAGTCGCCGGACACCTCCACGACGAGCCCTGCTGCCTCCAGCGCCCTCCCCGCGTCTTCGTGCTCTGGCGCGAGCTCTAGGGTGACCATAGGCCGGTCCAAAGGAGCCGCTCGGTCCGGCTCGGGCTTTCGTCGCTGCGGTCCGGTCCCTAAAAACAGGACCACGACGCTGCTCGGTCCGGTCTGGTCCGGACCGCCGACGGCCGGTCCAAGCGACGGCTCGGTCAGGGACCGGACCGGCCCGGACCGTGTCCACCCTGATTCGCACCTTCCAGACCTTGCTGAAGTGCTCCGTCATGCCATCGACGTTATGTCGCCCGATGCTGACGTATCGGTCAAGCTGTCTCCACCGCGGTGGCGTCGCCACAGGCTCCACCACCGGTTCCTCTTCAACCACATCGTCATCTAGGTGCACCTCGCCATCTATACTGACCTCCGGACCATCCAGTCCCACGCTTTCCCTCTCATCCCAATTGCTGGTGTGATCAAACTCCTCTACTGGCTCGATCTGGCCCCTGGTTACCTGTGCAGCCACCATCACAGCGCAGCCGAGCGACTTCGGGTGGGTAGGGGCCTCATCGGCCCCTCCTTTTTCACCCCCATCGCAAGCGGACGACATCGACAGAGGATGTGTGAGTGCTGCAGAGGACACTTCGGGATCGAAGAGTGGGTTGTTGAAGGACGCGATCTTGCTGGGTGGGTTGCGATAGGCAAGAGAACTTATAGGCGTCACGCCCATCGCAGTTCCCTAGCCGCCCACGGCCAAAGACGAGTCCTCCTTCCTTCCGAGACGTATCGTAGACGACTTAGACTCCCTCCGTGATCCAGAGGACGAACTTCCACGTAGACTCATGGTCGGATTCTGCTTAGACTAGGACGGGAGAGATGGAGTTGCCCATGGCGGCGGAAACCCTAACCCTAGTCCTCTCGGCGTAGGATGTATGGCGAGAAGTAGGGCAAATATTTGGACGATTTGACGACGATGATTACATCCAGCGGCGGAATCTTGTCCGAAGCCGAACAACAGTCGCTCGATTCTTTAGTCGCGCACAAATCGTCTAGAGTTTGTCGTGTGTCGAGCAGTTCTGTTTGGGAAGAGGTGATGCGTGAGAACAGGATATGGACACCAAAGTCAAAAAGTTTTCTGCTGCTTCATGCTTCCTTGGTAATACAATAACAGGTTTACTATTTCACATCTAGATGTGAAATAGTTATCTCACATCTAAGTCTAGGACCGTTGGATCATATTTTTTGTTTAAGATTTGCACAGCTTGTTCGGCTCGCTCGCGCTCATTGCCGTCGCGCGCAGCAGCCTATGTCCAGCCCGTGTCCTCTGTAGGTCCCCGTACATGGCATTTTTTTAGACACCGCACATGGCAGTTTTGGGGGAGCTCCTAATCGGCGCTTCGAGCGCCGGTTGAGGCTACTGGCGCTCACAGCTCATGCGTAGCGGGCCGGCCCAACACCAGCACAAAAAGGAATACGTGAAGAAAAACAGTGCGTGTGATTCGAACTCAGCAACCCAACACCAGCACAAAAAGGAATACGTGAAGAAAAACAGTGCGTGTGATTCGAACTCAGCAACCCACTACTGCAGACTAAACACAGTAACCACTGGACCACCCTCTCTTTGTTCGATACTATTAGGAAACGACGCTAATTAAGAGATAGTTGAAAATTACTTGAAAAGTTCATCAATATTGAAAATTGTTCATCAAGATTTTGAAAAAAGTTCATCAATTTTAAAAAACGTTCACAAAAAATGAAAAAAAATCACAATTTTGAAAAAAGTTCACCAATTTTGAAAAAAATGTTCATCAATTTTGAAAATAAGTTATCAAATTTTAAAAAAGTTAACCGATTTAGAAAAAAGCTCAAAAATTTGCAAAAATATTCATAGATTTTCGAAATAAGTTCATCAAATTTGAAAAGGTTCATCAATGTTTTTAAATCACCATTTTGAAAAAGGTTCACAAAACTGAAAAAAGTTCATTCAATCTAAATATAAGTTCATCTAATTTGAAAAAAAGTTCATCAATTTTTAAAAAGGTTCATCAAATTTGAAGAAAGTTCATCGAATTTGGAAAAAAGTTCATTGAACTTTAAAATAAGTTCATCTAATTTGAAAAAAGTTCATTGAATTTGAAAAAAGTTCATCAATTTTATTTTTTTTATCAAATTTGAAGAATGTTCATCTATTTTTTAAATAAGTTCATCAAAATGTTAAAAAGTTCTTTCATTTTTTAAAAAAATTAATCGAGCTTGAAAAAGTTCATTGAAATTGAAAAAAAGTTCATCGAACTGAAAAAAGTTCATCAGTTTAACGAAAAAGTTCATGAAATAGAAAAGAAATATCGTCTATTTGTAAACATTTCACGCATTTAAGAAAAAAGCAAACAGGAAACAAAAAAAGAAAGAGAAAAAACGCAGAAAATATAAAGGGCATTTCTTGTATGTTTAAAAAGATGAAAGGAGGTTTTTGTTCACGAGTCAGGGTGGTGGCGTAGTGGTTTATGTGGTTAGCTATCGACGGAGAGGTCGCTTGTTTGATTCCTGTTTACGCACAATTTTTCGTGCCTTTTTTGAGTTTCAAAACAGAGGGAGAATGGTAGTTGGGCCGAGCCCAGCTAGCGCCGCTGCAGGCGCCGATTTGCGGAAACAGCTATAACCGGCGCCTGGGCATTTCCTATTTCGCGCTGCAGGCGCCTGTTACAGTGTAATTTGCAAACGGGCGCCTGCAGCAGTCTAAACTGGGCCGGCCCATTCTATGTTATTTCTTCCTCGTCTTCTTGTTTTTCGGAAGGTCAAAAAAATAGTGCTGTGACAGGGATTCGAACTCCCAATCATTTCGCTGCAAGCGCTCGGGGCTAACCACCAGGATATAAACACGTATCTATTGACTTAGTTCATTTTTCCTTTTTATTTCGTTCTTCAACTCGGTTTATTTTTTTTCCTTCATTTTTTTTGTTTTCTTTATTGCGCCGTTTTTTAAAGTTCGTGAACTATTTTATTTAAATTTGTGAACTTTTTTGAAAATCCATGAACTTTTTAATTTCGATGAACTTTTTTGAAATTTGATCAATCTTATTTTCAAAATCTATGAACTTTTTTAAAATTTGATGAACTTTTTCCGAATTGGATGTATTTTTTTTTAAATTTGATGAACTTTTTCGAATTTGATGAACTTTTTTCAAAATAGATGAACTTTTTCCAAATTTTGAACTTTTTTTGATGAACTTTTCTTCAAAATCGATGAACTTTTTCAAACTTGTGAACTATTTTTCAGAATAGTTGAACTAGTTTTTCAAAATTTTATGAACTTTTTTTCGAATTCTATGAACGTTTTTTAAAATTGAAATTTTATTACAAATCTATGATTTTCTTTTCATTTGTATGTTTTCTTTTTTGAAATGATTTATATGGTACAAAATTTGTGTTAATGCTGTTTTTTAGGGGTATTGATGTTAATGCTGTACTAGGAGGAGTATTAAATAGCTTGGGTTTTTTTTGTAGACAGCAAAGTGGTCCTGGTGGAGTGGTTTGCTGCGCTGTTTCTTTCGGCCGCGTACACTCGTTCGTAGGTTCGAATCCCACTAGCAGCAAATATTTTTCTCCCACGATCGATTTTAGAGGAGGCTGTTGGGCCGGCCCGCTAGGCGACCTGCGTGAGCGCCGCGAACGCTAAGCGGCGCAGAAGGCACCGAACAGGATCTCCCCAGTTTTGGCCTCTTGTCTCGCCTGCCCGTTGTGGGCTTTTTTGTTTTTTGTGGGTCTCCCGTTTTTTTCTTTGTGGGCTTTCAGCCAGGGAAAACGAGATTCTTTTTTTTTTGGTCCAGGAAGGAAAGTTTGTCTAATCGTTCTATGTCTTTATATAGTTTGCTGGCCGATTCTATTTAGCGCTGCAGGCGCCGGTTATAGGCTGATTCTACAAACCGGCGCCTGCAGCACCGTTAGAAACGAGATTCTTTTTTTTTTGTCCAGGAAGGAAAGTTTGTCTAATCGTTCTATGTCTTTGTATAGTTTCCTGGCCGATTCTATTTAGCGCTGCAGGCGCCGGTTATACGCTGATTCTACAAACCGGCGCCTGCAGCACCGTTAGAAACGAGATTCTTTTTTTTTTGTCCAGGAAGGAAAGTTTGTCTAATCGTTCTATGTCTTTGTATAGTTTCCTGGCCGATTCTATTTAGCGCTGCAGGCGCCGGTTATAGGCTGATTCTACAAACCGGCGCCTGCAGCACCGTTAGCTGGGCTCGGCCCATTCCATTTTTTCGTCGTAAACAAAAATTTAAATACGTCTTCGTTGCGATTCGATCCTGCGACCTACAGGTCCATGGCACGAGGCGCTAACCACCACAGCACCTACGGTTAGCTACACAGCTACAGCTTCTTCCTCTATTTCTTCTCACGTCGATCCCTTTTTCTATTTATTCTCCATTTTTATTTTTCATCTTTCTTTTTTTATTCTGAACGGTTTTTATTCTGTTTTCTATTCTTTTATTATTTTTATTTTTCTTTTTATTCCGAATGGTTTTGTTTGATTTTTATTTTTTATTCTTTTTTCCTTTTCCTAATTTGGATGAACAGTTTTTCAAAGTCGATGAACCCCTTTTCAAATGGATGAACTTTTTTTCCAAATTGATGAACTTTTTTTCAAAATCCATGAACTCCTTTTCAAAATAGATGAACTCTTTTTTGAATCGATGAACTGTTTTTCAAAATCAACAAACTATTTTTCAAATCGATGAACCTTTTTTCAAATCGATGAACCTTTTTTCAAAATCGATGAACTTTTTTTCCAAAATCGATGAACTCTTTTTAAAATTCATGAACTCTTTTCAAAATCGATGAACTTTTTTCAAAACCAATGAACTTTTTTTCAAAATCGATTATTTTCGTAAATGATGAACTTTTCTAAAAACGGATGATCTTTTTTTAAAATTCAATTTTTTCAAAGAGATTTACTGATGTGTTAATGTTTTGCTAAAGGAAGCATTAACTAGGCCGGGTTTCTACTTGCATGCAAAGGAGCTATTATGGTTTGGTGGTTATTGCGTTAAGTTATGACTGGTGAGGTGTTGGGTTCGAATCCCATATCGCATTAGGATTTTGTTTCTTCTTCTTTTTTCGCGTTTTCCATATTGAGCCAGTGGCTGGGCCGGCCCGCTAGGGGTCGCTAGCGAGCGCCGGTGGCATCAACCGGCGCCTGCAGCGCTGATTAGGAGCACCCAGTTTCTTGCTACCTGCCAATTGTTTGGTTTTTTGTCTTCCCAAAGCGTACATGTGTGAATGAGCTGACCCATGAAGGGCTTTTTTACTAGTTTTGGGAGAAGCTTCCAACCCTTTTTTTTGTCTTTTTCTTTTTTGTTTTCGCCTTTTCAAAAACTCGTGATTTTTGTTGGTGTCTCACATCTAAGTCCCACACCGTTCGATCCGCAGTCCTTTTTTTCATGCGAGCCCTTGATTCCTGTAGTTTGCCGCGTTCATTATGTGCTCGTGTAGTTGCCGTGCCCGTTGTGCTCGCAACGCTACTATGTTTCATGGGCCCATTATGTCCTTAGTCGTTGTTTGTTGGCATGTGTTCCCTGCGTCAGTGTTTGGGCCTGGTTTTTTCTTTGTCCCCCGATCATGTCACGTCCATGTGAGTTGTTCGACCACCTCAAAAAAATGTAAGTTGTTCATTTGCATTAAAAATGTGAGTTTTTCGTGATTTTCTAAAACAAAACTGTTATAATTTTTTGATTTTTTTTGTACAAATCAGATTGACTATTTGCTAATTCTCTTCACATGATTAATTGTTGTATGGTTCTTGTAATTTGTTCTGTTTGGTGCGCATTGTGGCTTTTGTCCTCCATTTGTCCAGTCGAAACTTTTATACTAAATTGCAAAATCACATCTAGATGATTTTTGATGATGTCTCGTCTAAGTTTTTTACCGGTTGATTTAGTTTTTGTTATTTTTATGCAAGCGCTATCCCCGCCTTGTTGGTCGATGTTTTGTTTGTCACGCATCCTTTTGTTGGTCAGTTTGGCTTCACACTTTTTGGCCAATTATCGTGCCGCGCTGACAAGCCATTTCTCTACGTTGTTTCTAGGCCATGGCGTAGAATTAGAAGAGGCAAGAAAAGTGAAGGTCTATCGTGGTTGTTACCTTCTCTGTCATTTTCATATTGTCTCCCATTTATTCTAAGCTTTATCAAGAAAATTAACAATGTTTCATCTGAGTTGTTGTCCATCGGATCTTGCTATTGTAATCTACTGCAAATTTTTGATCTTGCATGTCGACCGATGTATTCCTCTATTGCGTTGTTCCCTTTTGTTCGTTTGCCGTCCCGTCCATGTTGTACATATGTTTTTTTATTGGGCATTTTTCTACACGCGTTCTTGTGTGCCCATGTCATTTGGCAATGCCGTAGAAGTCAAAGAGGTAGGTTGTGCGCTTGTCCCGGTTGCAAGTCTACCTTCAGACTCATAACTGGGTCCATATTTTGTTTTTCATCCTGGTTGCAAGTCCATCTTTTGCTCGTAACTCGGCTCATAGTTTTAATTGTTATAGTTGCAAATCCACCCTCTACTCACAACTACTCACAACTGCATCATATTTGTGTGTAGTTGTCGCAGTTGCAAGCTCACCATTGACTCATAATTGGGCATGTTGTTTATTTTTTATCCCAGTTGCAAGTCTACCCTTGACTCACAATTAAGCTCAAAGTTTGTAGTTCTCCTAGTAACAAACTCACCGTTGATTCGCAACTCATATCATAATTTTGTACAGTTGTCCCAGTTACAAGTCCACCCTTGATTCACAGCTAGCTACGCCCATAGTTTGTTTTATCCTAGTTGGAAGCCCACCCTTGACCCCAGTTACAAGTCCACCCTTGATTCGCAGCTAGCTACGCCCATAGTTTGTTTTATCCTAGTTGGAAGCCCACCCTTGACTCGCAACTTGGCATGTGTTTGTCTTTCATCCTAGTTGCAAGTTCAGCCTTGACTCGCAACTGTGATTGTAGTTTATTTGATCCCAGTTGCATGTCAACCCTTGACTCGCAACTGGGTTCGTAGTTTCGTAGTTGTCTCTGTTGCAAGTACACCTTCGACTCGCAACTAGCCTCATAGTTCTCCCTATTGCAGGCCCACACTCGACTTGCAACTAGACATGTCTTTTGTTTTACACTCCAGTTGCAAGTTGACTCACAACAGGGTCCATACTTTGTTTCATCCCAGTTGCAGGTCGACCATTTACTTGCAACTGGGCGCACTGTTTCATAGTTGTCCTAATTGCAGGTCCATCCTCGACTCGCAGCTAGGTTCATACTTTTGTTGTTGTCAAAGTTGTAAGTTCATCCCCGACTCTAACTAGGCCCATAGTTTTTTGTGGGTGAGGCCCAAAGTTTGTTGTTGTTCTAGTTGCAAGTCCACCCTCAACTCGCACCTGGGTCTCTATTTTGTTTTTCATCTTAGTTGTGAGTCCACTCTCGACTCGCAACTCAGCTCGTAGTATGTTGTTGTCGTATTTACAAGTCCACCCCTGACTCACGGGATGGTGTTGTTTTGTAGTTGCCCTAGTTGCAAGTCCACCATCAACTCGCAACTCGGGGGGTGTTGTTTCTTGTTCTTGTTTCATAGTAGTTGCAATTAGACCCTCGACATGCAACTAGGGGTTTATGTCGACCCAGTTGCAAGTCCACCCTCGACTCGCAACTCGGAGGTGTTCTTTTGTTTTCACCCCAGTTGCAAGTCCACCCCTGACTTGCAACTCGAGGGATGTAGTTTGTAATTGCCCCAGTTGTAAGTCAACCATGTACTCGCAACTCGGGGGGGGGGTATTGTTTCTTGTTTGTTTTCACCCTTGTTACAAGTCCACCCCCGAATTGCAACTCAAGGAATGTAGTTTGTAATCGCCCCAGTTGCAAGTCAACCATGTACTCGCAACTCGGGAGGGTGTAGTTTTGTAGTTTCCCTAGT
>NC_041391.1:189290021-189290796 GCF_002162155.2 Triticum dicoccoides | reverse complement strand
AAGCAACTAGGGGTTTCTGTCGGCCCAGTTGCAAGTCCACCCTTGTCTCGCAACTCGGGAGGGTGTTGTTTTGTTTTCACCCCAGTTGCAAGTCCACCCCTCACTTGCAACTCGAGGGATGTAGTTTGTAATCGCCCCAGTTGCAAGTCTACCATGTACTCGCAACTCGGGAGGGTTGTTTGTTGTTTGTTTTCAGCCTAGTTGCAGGTCATCCACCCCAACTTGTAACTAGAGGGATGTAGTTTGTAATCGCCCCAGTTGCAAGTCAACCGTGTACTCGCAACTCGGGAGGGTGTAGTTTTGTAGTTGCCCTAGTTGCAAGTCCACCCTCGAATCGCAACTCGGGGAGATTGTTTTTTTGTTCTTGTTTCATAGTAGTTGCAATTACACCCTCGTCCTACAACTATGGATTTTTGTCGGCCCAGTTGCAAGTCTACCCTCTTCTGCAACTCGGGAGGGTGTTGTTTTGTTTTCACCCCAGTTGCAAGTCCACCCCGACTTGCAACTCGAGAGATGTAGTTTGTAATCGCCCCAGTTGCAAGTCAACCATGTACTCACAGCTTAGGGAGGGTGTTGTTTGTTTTCACTCCAGTTGCAAGTCCACCCCTGACTTGCAACTCGAGCGATGTAGTTTGTAATCACCCCAGTTGCAAGTCAACCATGTACTCGCAACTCGGGAGGGTGTTGTTTTGTTTTCACCCTAGTTGCAAGTCCACCCCTGACTTGCAACTCGAGGGATGTAGTTTGTAATCGGCCCAGTTGCAAGTCTACCATG
>NC_041391.1:189213948-189289235 GCF_002162155.2 Triticum dicoccoides | reverse complement strand
TGTTGTTTCTTGTTCGTGTTTCATAGTAGTTGCAATTAGACCCTCGACTTGAAACTCGGGAGGGTGTTAATTTGTTTTCACCCTAGATGCAACTTGCCCGAACCCACCCTCGATATGCAAGCAAGGATGGACTTGCAGTTGCATGATTCAACCCTTTGTTCCAGTTGCATGTTGTTAATAAATCAACAAGGGCCGCTGTCGGTGTCAAAACCGGCGGATCTCGGGTAGGGGGTCCCGAACTGTGCGTCTAGGCGGATGGTAACAGGAGACAAGGGACACGATGTTTTACCCAGGTTCGGGCCCTCTTGATGGAGGTAAAACCCTATGTCCTGCTTGATTAATATTGATGATGTGTATTACAAGAGTGGATCTACCACGAGATCAAGGAGGCTAAACCCTAGAAGCTAGCCTATGGTATGATTGTTGTAATGGAGGTTATATCCTACGGGCTAAAGCCCTTCGGTTTATATAGACACCAGAGAGGGCTAGGGTTACACAGAGTCGGTTACAATGGTAGGAGATCTACATATCCGTATTGCCAAGCTTGCCATCTACGCCAAGGAAAGTCCCATCCGGACACGGGACAGAGTCTTCAATCTTGTATCTTCGTAGTCTTGGAGTCCGGCGGACGATGATAGTCCGGCTGTCCGGACACCCCCTAGTCCAGGACTCCCTCAGTAGCCCCCGAACCAGGCTTCAATGACGATAAGTCCAGCGCGTATGTAGTCTTCGGCGTTGCAAGGCGGGTTCTCCTTCAAGTTCCATGTACCTGCCGAACAGTGTCCGGATTCCTCATTAATATTGCGCTTCTTGGCTCCCACACCCAATAATGGCCTTCTTCCACGTGTCGCACGAATGCGAAAAGCCAGTGTATCTTTTATGTTTTAGCCCTTAGCTGTGCAAATAACCTGCCTATAAGAGAGGCAAGAATCCAGATCCAAATCGCACCATCCTCCCTCCGCGAATACTCATCGGAGCACCTCTGACCAAGAACCCATTCCATCATGGACCGTCGACGCGGCTCCTCTTCTCGCGCTCCCGGCCCTCTGCCAGGAGATTGGAGGAGATGCTATGTTCCACACAACGAGCTGGTGAAGCTCCAAGTGGGGGGATATCTCCCTCCGGCCTTCATGGTTCCGGTTCGAGCCGGGCTGGCCACCTACCAAGGTGGGAAGCAGGCGGAGGCTACCCCAAGTCCCCACAAAGGGGAGCGGGTATGCTTCGTCCCCTATTTGATAAGGGGACTCAGATTTCCTATACATTCGTTCCTCCGCGGGCTCCTGGAGTTCTATGGGCTCCAGCTCCATCACCTTACGCCCGCCTCCATCCTGCATATCGTGGGTTATGTAGCTCTTTGTGAGCTATTTCTGGGCATCGAGCCCCATTTTGCACTGTGGAAGAGGTTGTTCTGCCTCGTACCCCGCTCTCACGAGGGGTCCATATATCAAGTGGGCGGCACCGAAATATGGCGCATTGCCGGGACCGGATATCCATCCGGAACCCCTAAGAAGGCGTCCGAAGACTGGCCTTCGGAATGGTTTTACATAGAGGACGCTCCGCTGCCGGACCCTGTTCGGATCGGCCTCCCGGAGTTCAGCACTGCTCCCTTGAAGAAACACCTTAGTTGGCGCCCGCGGAGCCCCCAACTGGAGGAAGACAAGAGCGTCCATTATCTGATGGGCCGAATAAGATTATTGGCCCACTCCGGGTTGACCATGATCGGAGTCATGGCAACATGCATTACGCGGGGGGTGCAGCCACTGCAGTACAGGGGCCACCCCATGTGGGATTTCAACGGGGAAGACGATGCCACCCGTTACGGCCGCAAAGGACCGGATTCGGCCGAGGATCTGGTGCAGATCCTGTCCGGCCTGTACAAGGGGGAGAAGGAGGACTTCCTTCAGACGAACCCCTTGAAAGGGTTCTCCATGAATAACCCTCGGCGCTGGGTAAGCGAACACTTTAAGGGTCCGACCCGTGCTTTCGAAGTCTAAGCTTCTCACATTGTGTCTTCGGCGCAGGAACTGCGTCGGACTGTGGAGGACATGATAAGTCCAGCCCCGCAACCCGAGGATCCGGAGAGATCCCGGGATCCGGCCTCCGAAGAGGATCCGGACATAAAGGTGGAGCTAATTGACGAGGTGTTCCACCAGCTCAGCATGGATAATGCTTTAGTCGCCATAACGGCTAACTACCCCAGACTATATCCGGCTTCCCAGGTGATTGCGACCGAAGTCCCGACACCGTTATTCCCTCCTTGTTTATTTCTGACCACCGTATACGATGGCGCTGTGCAGGAGGCGCCTTTAGGGCGGGAAGCTGAGCCTGCGACGGCTGACCAACAAAGGCCAGTCCGGACCAGTAGGCGGAAGAGGAGTGCGGCGCGAACCGAAATGTCGCCGCAAAGGTACAACTCACAATTCATTACTTGGAGCAACGTTCCTAGGAAGCGTTTGAGTGCTCATGACTTTTGTAGGAGAAAAAGCGCCCGCCGGACTGCGGGCGTGGGGGTTGCCAATCCAACCTCTACCAGCCAAGCTCCAGCACCTGGTCTAGAGGGGGAGGCGAGCGCAAGGCGCGAGCCGCATACTCCTCCGACAAAGGATGCCGACAGACTGTCCGCCACCAAGTCTGAGGTGGAGAGCACCATGAACCATAGGCGCCGCCGGACAGTATTTCATGACGCGTGCTTCTCCCCTAAGGCGTTGAATGCCTTTAACGCGGGGGACGCGTACCTCCGTGCTGCTCAAGATGGTTTTACCGGAGCCACGGAGTAGTACGTAAAAGACATACGGGTAAAAGAATTTAATAGCTATATATGCCAGTAGCCCCCGAGACTTAAAGTAGTTATACTAACTGATTTAAGGATCATTTGAAACACAGGATCTTGCCGAGAAGAATACCCAACTGTCTCAGGAGCTGCAAGAGTACAAGGCCCAACTGGAGGCCGCACTTGCTGCCGTAGGAGGAAACACAGAGACCCCTCCTGGTAACACATTTTTTGAAAAATATAAGCGCTGTGCGGTGTGCGCGTAAGTCTAATAATGACATTGCAGGTGCTGCCGGACAAGATCCGGATAGGCAGGAACTACTGCACCAGTTGAAGGCCGGCGAGAGGGTGCTGAATAGAGTGCAGCAAGAAAGGAACAAGCTCCAAGATGCCCACGCCCAGCTTGGAGAAGAGCTGAAAGGCGTCCGGGCCGAGCTGTCTGGCTCCGTTAAGGAGAATCGGCGGCTTCGTCGCGGCATCTATAGTAAGTGCTTGAGCGGACTCCTTTGAAAAGAAGAGTTCGGCGAGGAAGTCAATTGACAAAATATGTCTTGTAGGTATACTCACAGGTCGCCCTGCGGAGGAGATGCCCGTATCAACGGGTGATCAACTTCCCGAACTGTTGCAGCTGCTCGAACGAGTTCGGCAGGCAATGAGCGGCGTCGTCCAGGCTTTATGGCCAGCCCTCTCCCTACCCGAAGGCCTTGGGGAGCTTGCGGAGCTTGCGGAGAAGCTTCAGGGGGTGCGGCAGCGCTTCCAATTATGGAAGATTTCAGCCTGCCGCCAAGGTGCCAGGGAGGCTTGGGCCATGATGAAGACGCGGTACAAGAAGGCGGATCCCAACCACATGGCCGAGGTCGGACCTGTGGGGCCCGATGGGAAGGAGATCCCTGTGAGTTTAGTATACGGCCAAGTAGAGTTGGCCGCTAAATTTTCCCAGCGGGACTGTAAATTAGACAGCCTGTTAGACGGGATTGAGGAGGAATACAGTCAGTAAATTTGACAATGTATTTTTAAAATGACATGTGAAATGCCTTCTAGCCGGATTGTAGATCGTTTGTCTTTGCCGACCTTTTCGCTTCAACCTCGGGACCCTAGAGTCCGGAGTGTGTCCGAATACCTGCTCGGTTAAGAAACAACCGGGGTATGCATGGAGACCAGGCGTAGGGGTCATCAGTGCTTTATCAGACAAGTGCCCAACTAGTTATGTTATATTACATGGTTAGTAAGAAACATCTTCCAGGGAGAATAGTTCCGTTAAGGGTTCCTTTCCCTGGGAGGCATGCCCTAAAGTGCATGTCCGGACTGCGAAAAAAGCAGAAAAACATCTGGGGGCAGGTAAATAAGTAGGTAAAAAAATCATATTTCAAGTCACCGACCGAATATTCCCTTAAGAACGCTAGCTTTCGACTTCACCCAGTCTGAGGTACACATCCGGCTGACCCGGCAGTAACAATCACAGAGGTGCTCCCTTTACCTCCTAGCCAAACAATCGGGAACGTAGGGGTAAGCACAGGAGCCAGGCAACCCAGCTTGGCCAAAACTTAAGTCATATCGATGCATATAATGGTGAGTAAAAGGTACATGTGGAAGCTTGACACATGTGCTGGGCATGAGGCCCTTACAATTGAGCTTCCGGAAAAGAAGCCCCCAGGTATAATGAGTGCGGATGGCACATCAAGTGTGTGCGAACAATGCGCAAGTAGGCCCTTAAGGGCTTTTTAGTAAAAGGGTTAAGAGAAGAAAGAGAAACAAAAGACAGCCGAAGTGTAAAAATTTGAACGGGGGAAGGGGACTAACTCTGAGTCCAGCGCTAGGCATAGAATCTTCGGAGGCGGGCTGCGTTCCATGGGTTCGGCTCGAGTCGGTTGTCCGACGCATTTCGTAGACGGTATGCTCCGCCGGTCAGGACTTGATCGATAATGAAGGGGCCCTCCCATTTGGGCTTGAGCTTGTCCTTTTTCTTATCTGGCAGGCGTAGAACTAGTTCGCCAACATTATAAGTCTTGGCCCGTACTTCTCTGCTTTGATATCTTCGAGCCTGCTGCTGATAGAATGCGGAACGATCCTTGGCGACGTCGCGTTCTTCCTCCAGTGCGTCCAAGTTGTCCTGCCGATCCAGCTCGGCCTCTCTTTCTTCATACATGCGCACTCGAGGTGAGTCATGAATAATGTCGCAGGGTAGAACTGCCTCTGCGCCGTATACCATAAAAAATGGTGTGAATCCGGTAGTACGGTTGGGCGTTGTCCGCAGCCCCCAGAGCACGGAGTCGAGCTCCTCTACCCAGTGCGTGTCAGATTTCGTAAGTGACCGCACTAGTCTGGGTTTAATGCCGCTCATTATGAGACCATTTGATCGTTCGACTTGACCGTTGGTTTGAGGATGATAGACTGAAGCGTAATCAAGCTTAATGCCCATGTTTTTGCACCATGACTTGACCTCGTCGGCCGTGAAGTTCGTGCCGTTATCGGTGATGATGCTGTGAGGGACACCGTAGCGATGTACTACCCCGGATATAAAGTCTATCACTGGTCCGGACTCTGCCGTTTTGACTGGTTTGGCCTCTATCCATTTGGTGATCTTGTCCACCATGACCAATAGGTACCTTTGCTTGTGGGTTCCCCCTTTAAGGGGTCCAACCATGTCAAGCCCCCAGACCGCGAACGGCCAGGTAATGGGTATAGTTTTGAGGGCGGTGGGTGGCATATGGCTCTGATTAGCAAAGAGCTGGCAACCGACGCATCTTTGGACTAAGTCCTGAGCATCTGCCCGGGCTGTCGGCCAATAAAATCCTGTACGGAATGCCTTTCCTACAAGGGCCCGGGCTGCTGCGTGGTGTCTGCCTAGTCCGGCATGAATTTCAGCCAGGAGGTTTCGCCCTTCCTCTTCGGAGATACATCTTTGAAGGACTCCGGTTGTGCTTTTCTTATAAAGTTCTCCCTCATGGACCTTGTAGGCTTTAGATCGCCGGACGATGCAGCGGGCCTCATTTTGGTCTTTGGGAAGTTCCTGCCTAAGCAAGTAGGCTAGGAATGGCTCTGTCCACGGGGCGATTACTGCCATTATGTCGTGGGCTGAAGGTGTTGTGTCATCGGCTGAATCGCCGGTAGGCGCGGTTTTTTCCGGTTTGTCGTTTCCGGACTCCTCTTCCCATAGTACGGATGGCTTGAAGAGCCATTCCAGGAAGATGTTTGGAGGGACAGCGTCACGTTTTGCGCCGATGCGTGCGAGCACGTCGGCTGCTTGGTTATTATCTCGGGCTACGTGATGGAATTCGAGTCCTTCAAAACCGAGCTGACATTTTTAGGACAGCATTGCGATATGCTGCCATTTTCGGATCCTTGGCGTCAAAATCTCCATTTATTTGGGATATTGCAAGGTTTGAATCCCCGCGCACCTCTAGGCGTTGAATGCCCATGGAGATTGCCATCCGGAGACCATGTAAAAGGGCCTCGTATTCGGCTGCGTTGTTGGAGTCCGTGTACATTATTTGAAGTACGTATTGGACTGTGTCCCCGGTCGGGGACGTCAATACGACGCCAGCCCCCAGTCCGGCCAACATTTTAGAGCCGTCGAAGTGCATAATCCAATTGGAGTATGCGCCGTACTCTTTAGAGAGTTCGGCTTCGGTCCATTCAGCGACAAAGTCAGCCAAAACTTGTGACTTTATAGCTCGCCGAGGTTTGTAAGTTATGTCGAATGGTAAGAGCTCAATGGCCCATTTTGCAATCCTGCCCGTTGCTTCGCAGTTATTTATGATGTCATTGAGTGGTACTTCGGAGGCCACTGTTATCGAACACTCTTGAAAGTAGTGTCGGAGCTTCCGGGATGCCATGAACACCGCATATGCTATCTTCTGATAGTGTGGGTAACGGGACTTGCAGGGGGTTAACACAGTGGATACATAATACACTGGTTTTTGAAGAGGGAATTTATGCCCTTCTGTCTCTCGTTCGACGACGAGTACCGCGCTTACAACTTGATGCGTTGCTGCGATGTATAACAACATTGGTTCGCCCAGGTTGGGCGCAGCCAGGACCGGATTTGTTGCCAATATGGCTTTTATTTCTTCGAGTCCGGCAGTGGCAGCATCAGTCCACTCGAAGTGTTCGGTGCGCCTAAGGAGGCGATAGAGGGGCAATGCCTTTTCTCCTAGACGGGAGATAAAGCGGCTTAGAGCCGCCACGCATCCAGTCAATTTTTGTATTTGCTTGAGGTCTTTTGGGATATCTAGTTGTGACAGAGCTCGGATCTTGGCTGGGTTTGCTTCAATTCCTCTACCGGATACAATGAAGCCTAGTAGCTTTCCGGCTGGTACGCCGAAAACGCATTTTTCCAGGTTCAGCTTGATGTCATATGCTCTGAGGTTGTCGAATGTGAGCCTCAAGTCGTCTACTAGAGTTTCGACGTGTTTGGTTTTGACGACTACGTCGTCTACGTATGCCTCTACTGTTTTGCCGATCTGGGTGGCCAGACATGTTTGAATCATGCGCTGATAAGTTGCGCCGGCGTTTTTAAGTCCGAAGGGCATCGTGTTGAAGCAGAATGGTCCATATGGAGTGATGAATGCCGTTGCAGCTTGGTCTGCTTCCGCCATCTTAATTTGATGGTATCCGGAGTATGCGTCAAGGAAGCACAATGAATCGTGTCCTGCAGTAGCATCGATTATCTGGTCGATGCGGGGGAGGGGGAAGGGATCCTTTGAGCAGGCCTTGTTGAGGTCTTTAAAATCGACGCATAGGCGCCAGGATTTGTCCTTCTTTGGTACCATTACCAGATTTGCTAGCCAATCCGGATGTTTGATATCTCTGATGAATCCGGCTTTCAGTAGTTTGGCTAGCTCTTCTCCCATTGCCTGTCTTTTGGATTCGGAAAATCGTCGAAGAGCCTGTTTGACTGGCTTGAATCCTTTTAGGATGTTTAGGCTGTGTTCTGCCAATCTGCGTGGGATTCCGGGCATGTCCGAGGGGTGCCAGGCAAAAATGTCCCAATTTTCCCGAAGGAATTCTCGCAGTGCGGCGTCTACATCAGGGTTCAATTGTGCCCTGATGGAGGCCGTCTTTGTTGGGTCCGTTGGGTGGACCTAGAATTTTATTATTTCGTCCACTGGTTTAAAGGAAGTGGACTTGGATCTCTTATCGAGTATCACATCGTTCCTATTCACCGTAGAGCACAGCGCGGTGAGTTCTTCTGCCGCTAGGGCTTCGGATAGGGCCTCCAGGGCTAATGCGGCTGTCTTGTTTTCGGCGCGGAGTGCTATGTCTGGATCACTAACGAGAGTGATTATTCCCCCGGGCCTAGGCATTTTGAGCCTCATGTACCCGTAATGGGGTACGGCTTGAAAAATTGTGAATGCCTCTCGTCCTAGTATAGCGTGATATCCGCTGTTGAACGGGGCCACTTGGAACGTGACTTCTTCAGATCTGTAATTGTCCGGCGAGCCGAACACCACATCGAGTGTGATTTTTCCTGTGCAGCGCGCTTCCCGGCTAGGGATTATTCCTCTGAAGGTTGTGTTGCTTCGCTCAATGCGGCTCCAGTCTATTTCCATTTTTTGAAGGGTTTCCTCGTAGATGAGGTTTAATCCGCTGCCGCCATCCATGAGGACCTTTGTAAGTCGAAAGCCATCCACTATTGGACTAAGTACCAGTGCGGCAGGTGCTCGGGCCGTTCGGAATTTAGGTTCGTCGCTGGCGTTGAAGGTGATGGCAGTGTCGCTCCATGGATTTGTTGTTGCTACTTGGTAGACTTCGGCGAGGCTGCGGATTGTTCTTTTCCGCATATTATTTGATGCGAAAGTCTCGAAGACTGTTGATACCGTACCGGTATTGTTGTAGTGGTTTTCCGGGGCTAGAAGCTCCTCGCCACTTTTGGCCACCTGCCGTAATATCCAACATGCTCGAAGGCTATGTGTTGGGACGACGCCTTCTGTACTGTGAATTTTACAGGGTCCGCTAAGCCATCCCTCCAGTACGGTTCCGTACCCTCTATGGGGTTTTTGCTTTTTTATTTTTGTGACCGGTGCCTGAGTGTAATGCACTCTTTTGTTGCGGACTAGGGTTATATTCGGGGCCGGATTGTCCCAAAATTTATTTTCGGTTTTCCGAAAACTCTCCATCGCACAGTACTTTCATACTATGGACGCCAAGTCGGCGAAGCGTGTAATTTCACGACGGCTGACGGCGTTCCGGATTCCCTCGTCCGTGCAATTATTGCAAAAAATTGAGATTGCATTTTCTTCTCGGCAGTCCTTTATCTTGTCCATAACCAGGAGGAAGCTGGCCCAGTAGTGATGTACTGTTTCAGCGGGCTCTTGCCGGATTAGAGATAGATCGCATATGTCTGGGCTGGTGGGTGGAATTAAGTCCGGAACCCTACCCGTCTCGAGGCTCGAAGGCCGGAAAGTTTCCAAATTTGGAAGCTTGGATTGCTGGATGTTGTCCAACGAGTCCGGAACGATGCCTGACTTTAAGTTCAGTGCTCGATCGAAGTCCGTCCCTCCGCGGGAATCCGGCATGGAGGGTTCAGGAGCCCGGACATGGCTAGTTTTCAACACAGGAGAAGAGTCGCCGCATTGTTCTTCTACCACTACAACGTGGTGGGTGACCTGGGGAGAGTTAATCTTTCTCAGATCGGTTTTAAGCCCAATCTGATTGTAGTCTGTAGCGACTCCCAGGGCGGCGATGCGATCCAAGAGCTCGTTGACAGACGAGAGCTCTATTGGATCCAGCTGCTCGGCAAATTCCGAGCTGACGTGAAGATTGCTTTTGACGACTTGAGAAGTCATTGTCGAAGCGGTGGCCGGACAGGCGGTCATAAGAAAACCACCTAGCCGTATAATTTGGCCGGCGGCCAAAGCTCCTTCGGCGAAAATACCGTCTTTGAAGACGGGAGAAGGCATCCTTCCTATCGGCGACGGCACAGAGGAACTCTCAATGAAAGCACCAATGTCGGTGTCAAAACCGGCGGATCTCGGGTAGGGGGTCCCGAACTGTGCGTCTAGGCGGATGGTAACAGGAGACAAGGGACACGATGTTTTACCCAGGTTCGGGCCCTCTTGATGGAGGTAAAACCCTACGTCCTGCTTGATTAATATTGATGATGTGTATTACAAGAGTGGATCTACCACGAGATCAAGGAGGCTAAACCCTAGAAGCTAGCCTATGGTATGATTGTTGTAATGGAGGTTATATCATACGGACTAAAGCCCTCCGGTTTATATAGACACCGGAGAGGGCTAGGGTTACACAGAGTCGGTTACAATGGTAGGAGATCTACATATCCGTATTGCCAAGCTTGCCTTCTACGCCAAGGAAAGTCCCATCCGGACACGGGACGGAGTCTTCAATCTTGTATCTTCGTAGTCTTGGAGTCCGGCGGACGATGATAGTCCGGCTGTCCGGACACCCCCTAGTCCAGGACTCCCTCAGCCGCTAATACCTACAATAAGGACCTCGGGGGGCGCTGATACAATCACTAAGCTTAGCAGTCGGTCACTATTGGCTCATAGTAGGTTGGACCTTTAGTCTTGTTAGCGAGTGTTTTTTGGGAAGCGATCGAGGATTCCTAGGAGCGAGTTGTGGTTTGGGGATCCGGTTTTAGGAACCTTTTGGTGGTTTCGGATGGTTGCAACTAGCTTTTTTGTTCTCTTTTTGTCTATATTTCTCTTTTGGGGTTTCTGGTTATTCTTTTGGTTTTTTATTTGTTTTTTTCATTATTTTTCTTATTTTCCTTTATATTTTGTTTTTAAACTTGTTGAACCTTTTTTCAAATATATGAACAATTTTAAATTCATGAACATTTTGGAACTTTGTGATTTATTTATTTTGAATCGGCGGCCATTTTCTGAATCCAGAACAATTTTTAACACTTTTGGATGCACGATCAATTGTTCAGTATGTGTTTTGAAAACATTTAGTGTATATTATAAAAATGTTTTACCGTATATTTAAAATGGTTCTACATATATTAAAAAAATTAAGTTTGTATTGAAAGAAATTAGTGTGTATTAAAAAAGTTCAGTGAATATAATTTAAAAGGTTCATTGTATCTAAAAAAGTTCACTGTATATTTAAAAAATTAAATGTATATTACCACAAATTCGTGAATATGTTCCTGATTTTTTTTATCAAACTTTATCTTTTATTGAAATTTAATGCATAAAATATAAAGAGTGGAACGGAAAAGCAAAAACAAAAAGGCAAAAAAAATCATTTATAGCCTACTAGAAGCTAGCGATCAGAGACATGCCGCTAAATAGATGGCAATAAAATGCAAAAACCAACAAATCGATGGTAGAGCTACTTTATTTTCACTGATATACATCTGATCACTAGCATTTCTTGAAAAAAAAATCGGGTCGCTAGCTTCGAGTTGTGACGCAAGACAACTTACCAAGGTGCTTGCTGCTTCCCCGTGCGTCGCCATCGGATCTAATATGATCTAATATGATCTAACATGTAGCAAGAAGAAATCTTCGGCTGGCTGATGCACACATAAAAAGCTAGCTTCCTGCCGGTACACACTACAAACTGTCGGGCGATAGGCCGGCCCACCGAGGCGGAAGTGAGCGCAAGACTGTTTCGTTTGTTTCAGCCTGTATGACAAATCAAAATTGGACAAACAAGATAAACAATGAGGAGGTGGTGTTGACATCATACTTAGATGTGAGATATTATGTCACATCTAGATGCAATATAATCTTCTGTGCTTACATACATGATTTATTTGCCTTACATACATGAGTTTTCCGCATGTTATATCAATGGACCGGGCCATACATACAAATGTAAAGATCACTCCACACAAGTGTGAGAAAAAAAACTGAGCATGGGGGAGCCATGTCCCCAGCTCGCCCTCGGCCAGCTCCGTCTCTGCTTCAACTCACCCATCCTTCACCTCAAACTCTTTCCCCCATGCTTCTTTGATCAAATAGTCGCCTGGCGTTTTCATAAACACATTCGCCTCCTTGATTGGTGTTTATTCTGATTACGTATACGGATGTGCCATGTGTCCTCTTGATTTTATTGTGGGAGAAGGAAACATATGTTATCAAAGATAGAAATTAGTGATAATATTAATCACAATTATAAGTTGTCATGTTTTTTCTGACAATCTCGCAAATAAAGCACTTTCAAGGCAATTTTATCATTAGAAACCTTGTGATAGCATCCGGCTACCCTATCAATTGTTAGGAACTCTCCCACCTTCCCACTTCTTCGTTGTCCTTTCATTCAATTCACACATGGTTTCATTCAATTCACACATGGGGCGTTCTTTTAGACCATACATCCTTTATCCGTGCATATTTTGACATCACGAACTGTGACATTGTTATTTTACAATTATCAGGCATCAAGTTTTTTGGACTCACATATAAATTGTTTCAAGGAAATTTTATCGTCAAAAAACTATATGATTTTGTTTTGATGAGTGGCCTCTTTTTCCCCCCTTCCATCTGGTTAGCATCAAACTTTTCGTTTAGAATTTGGTGAGCAGAAAACATACCGAACACTTCATAAGTCATCTGAACATATTGATAGTGTATCATTATTATGATGATGTATGTACACATAATTGCCATGCTAGACCTAAGGCTCAATCAAATTATTATTCACTATCAAGTGAAACACTAACTCTAATTAACATTTCGACATAAACTTGATTAAATCATTGAACGTAAAGTAAGCCACCTCAGTAATCTATGCAAAGAAGTTGCACGTTGTCCCATAAACCCCTTCCATTTCGTAGAAGCCGCCGTGGCCATGGCCAACGCCATGATCGGCTTGGTTGTAGCCATAGCCAGCGCTAAGGTTATTGTAGCCATAGCCAGCGCCAAGGTTATTGTAGCCGTAGCCATGGTTAAAAGGCAGAGGTGGCTGCGGTGGCGGCATCATCGGTGCAAGCGCATAGCTGACGTTACCGCCCGTCAACGTCATCGTCGTGTCTACGGAGACATCATTGCTGCCGCCGCCAGTGCCGTCACCAGTGAACGGGCCGGAGCCGCCGAGGTAGTGGAAGAGGCTGCTGGCGTCGCTGCCCGTCAGCCTCATCGTCGTCGCGTCCATGGCCACCTCTTGGCTGCGGGTGCCGTCGGCGGGGAAGGTGCCGGAGCCATGGTAGTCGAAGAGGTTATTGCTGTAGCCGCCACCCGTCAGCTTCATCGTGGTGTCCATGGCCACCTCTTCGTGACCGCCGGCGGACGGGTCCCCCGTGTACGACGAGCCGGGGCCAAGGTAGCCGAGGAGGCCGGCGTGGCCGGCCGTGCACTGCTGCATCATGGCGTCCTGGGCGAAGATCTCGTGCGCGCGCATCCCGGCCTCCGCTTGGACCCTCTCGAGTGCGGCCAGCGCGGCCTCGAGCTCCGGCAGCTCCCAGCGCCGCATGTCGCCGTCGATCCAGACACCGGCGGCGCGTACCTCCTCCTGAAGCTCCTTGCCCCTGCGCGCCTCCGCGTCGCGGGCCTTGATCAGCTCCTCCTCCTGGCGAAGGAGCTCGCTCAGATCCGTCCGCTGGCTCGCCGCCTCCGCCTCCGCGTCGCCGGAGGACGAGAGGAGGAAGCGGTCGAGGACGGCGTCGACGGAGGTGTGGCCGTAGGTGTAGGGCTTGCCGGCGGGGGAGAAGACGATGAGCGCCACCTGCGCGCCGCAGAGCACGGAGAGCTCGAAGGCCTTCTTGACGAGGCCCTTGCGGCGCTTGGAGAAGCAGACCTGCAGCCGGTTCGCGTCCTCGATGCGCTCCATCGGGATCTTCTTGCGCCCCTGCGTCAGCTTCTTCGTCCCCCCTTCCTCCCCGCCGCCCCTCTCCGCCGCCCTGACCATTCTCCACGACGCACGCCGGAGCGATCGGTCGATGGCGAGGGCGCGTTCGCGTGTATGGAGAGAGGCAGAGCTGTCGGTCTACGTGGCACGTGCGATGCAGAGGACGCCCCCACGTATATATAGGAGGTAGGAGGCCAAGGAAAGGAAGGAATGATTTTCACCAGAGAGGAAGGATCCCGACGACATTGTGATTGATTGACCGATGCACAGATCGTGAGTTTTTCTGATCTGTCAATCAGTAGAGAATGCTGGGTTGGATGATCAGGTTGTCGCGGCGGAGTTTCCATGTTCACGCCGAGAAATCGAATTTCTGGCCAACGGTCGGTCGCCTCGCCGGCGACACTGCGGCCGGGGCCGTCGGAGCGGGGCCGGATTGCACGGTGCTTTCTCTCGTGGCAGGTAGGTGTAGCATCAGACGTCGCGTGCGCATGCAAACCGAATGCGATCGACACGTAGTACGTGGTAGTAAACCGACGAGTGTACCGGTACCACTTAACGTGCAAAGTACGTTGCACGCGTCTCGCCGTTGAATGCGCTCGGTTTCCCGGTGAGATCAAGCACGCGATCCGGTCAGAGTGAACGGGCTAGAGACCTTGAGTAGTAGTACGAGCTAGGCGACTGGTTTGGTTTGGTTTGGATCTGAAATCACCGTTCATAGCTTGACCATACAGAGATTTTTTTTTAAAAATTATTTGAATTGCTTACCACATGTGTCACGTGGTCACCATACAATGTGTCATGTGGTCACCATGCAAAGAATTAATACAAAACCCACCACTGTTGTATTTTGATAGGAAATGCTTGCTTTGTATTATACTCCCTACGAAAGTACTCCTATATAAAAAGGGTTGATTTCGTCTTAAGCATGCGTTCTTGCATTGTAATTTTTCCTCCTCTATATGGTGTATATTGTCTACATGGTATCCAACTTATATCAACCTTGCGATGTTTCACATACAAGTGATAAATTATTATTTCGGAAAGAAAAGACATGACTGATAAATTTAGATGAATATGTTTGTTTGTATTTTCAAGAAAAACTCAAAAAAGATTTTCACCCTACTTTACAAATAGAGCCATCATCATATCCATACATCAAGTTCAAGTGTAACGAAATAAAGTAGTCTACTAGGTCATCAACACAAACACGCCCAAGAAAAGTACGAGAGAAGTAAAAAAAAAAGTCCATCAAGTGGCCACAGACTAAGGGGCCTGCCGCAAGGACAGGCGAGCGGCAACATGCATCACGTCCATCATAACTCATAAGTCCCAGACGCTCACGGCCGCATTGCCTAGACATCGGGTACCACTGCTGCAAAATGCAAGGAATTTGAAAATCGAGTCAGAAGCCCGTCTAAGAAAGACCCTCTCAATCACCATCTTATTGCACGTTGTCCATAGTGTCCAAGCTAGCACCACAAACACAAGCCAGAAGAGATGTCTTCTCCTACCGGTCTGGTTGACTCTGCGTTGAAGGAACTCAGCCAGGTCCAGGGCCTCCCAATGAAGTCCTAGAGCCTCACAGACAAAACTCCAAAGAATTCTTGTTGTCATGCAAGAGTAGAGGATGTGGGTCCCCATCTCCGGGACTCCACAAATAGGGCACAACCCATCCCCCGGTCCGTATCCCCTGATCACCTCTGTCCCAGATGTGAGCTGGTCCCTCAAACAATTGCAAACAAATTTTTTTGATCTTCAAGGTCAAGGGTGCTTTTTCCATAACGGAGGTAATAGTCAGTCGATGGCACAGAGCATGGTAGGCCGAGGCAACAGAGAAAACACCCGAAGGGGCAAGATGTTAGGAAACGGTGTCCGGATATTGCACGAGCACTGGCGGTAGGGAAGCCAGCAAATTAGTCCACTCTACGGTCCCGACGTGCTCAAATGACCGCCGGAACAAGATGTTCCAATGGCCATTGTGGGCAGCCTTAGAGACTAACACCACAGGATCCGAACAAAGGGCAAACAAGTTAGGAAACCCCATACATAACGGGGCTCCACCTATCCATGAGTCAAGCCAAAATAGAGTCCCCTCTTCATTGCCAATAGAGAAGGATAACCCTAGACGGATCTCCTGCTTGATCCATTGGATGGACTTCCAGAACTGGGATCCGTCCATAGATGAACAGGCAAGGAGTGGCTCGCCTCACAAATACTTGGCTTGAAGAAGCGACGACAGACCCCCTCCCCTCTAGAGGATCCGTTAGAGCCAACGCAACATGAGGTCCACGTTCATGCATGCGTCATGACGCAAGGATGCCTACCCCTCCCAGGTCTTTGGCATACAGTTGTCAGCCACTCTACCATATGGTATTTTGTCGGCCATTCATTATCTGCCAGAATGGGAGGGGTCTTTATCAAATGAGTTGTGTACCCCCCTTGAAAGTGCAACTATCCCTAGGTGGTTTTGGTAATTCCTAACAACATATAGCTCATTGAGCTAACATCATTCCAAGATGAATATTTCAGGAAAAGCTCAATGAATGGCATGGCATGGATGAGAAAAGTGGATCCCTCAAAATGCTAAGGACAAAAGGATTGGCTCAAGTTCAAAAGCTCAAGACTCTACATTTTATATCTTAGTGATCCAAGATCACATTGAGTCTATAGGAAAAGCCAATACTATCAAGGAGGGATGAGGTGTTTGTTAATGAGTTTCTTGCTCCAAAGTGCTTAGTGATATGCTCCAAAACCCTCAACTACTTTCTCACATCCACATATGACCTAAACCAAAAGTCAAACTCGGCCCTACCGATTCTTTCTATCCGGCACCACCGAGTTCAGATGTCATAGCCACTGCCACAAACCCTAGGCAAATCAGTCTCACCGAGATGGGATTGTAATCTCTCTGTTTCCCTTCGTAATGTTTCGGTACCACCGAGATGAGCGATCAGTCCCACCGAGATTGCAATGTAAACTCCATGATTGCTTTTCGTAACATTTCGGTCCCACCGAAATTAGCGAACTGGTCCCACCGAGTTTACCTGACCAACTCTCTGGTTAGCTTATTACCAAAATCGGTCTCACTAAGTTTGTGTAATCGGTCTCACCGAGATTATGTTATGCCCTAACCCTAACCATATCGGTCCTACCGAGTTGCATGTCGGTCCCACCGAAAATCCTAACGGTCACTAGATTTGTTGAATCGGTCCGACCGAGTTTATCAATTCGGTCCCACCAAGTTTGGCAAGTTGTGTGTAACGGTTAGATTTTGTGTGGAGGCTATAAATACCCCTCCACCTCCTCTTCATTCATGGAGAGAGCCATCGGAACAAACCTACACTTCCAACTTGCTGTTTCTGAGAGAGAACCACCTACTCATGTGTTGAGGCCAAGATATTCCATTCCTACCATATGAATCTTGATCTCTAGCCTTCCCCAAGTTGCTTTCCACTCAAATCTTCTTTCCACCAAATCCAAATCCTGTTAGAGAGAGTTGAGTGTTGGGGAGACTATCATTTGAAGCACAAGAGCAAGGAGTTCATCATCAACACACCATTTGTTACTTCTTGGAGACTGGTGTCTCCTAGATTGGCTAGGTGTCACTTGGGAGCCTCCGACAAGATTGTGGAGTTGAACTAAGGAGTTTGTAAGGGCAAGGACTCGTGAGGCAAGTCCTTCATGGGCGACGGCCATGGTGGGATAGACAAGGTTGCTTCTTCGTGGACCCTTCATGGGTGGAGCCCTCCGTGGACTCGCGCAACAGTTACCCTTCGTGGGTTGAAGTCTCCATCAACATGGATGTACGATAGCACCACCTATCGGAACCACGACAAAAACATCCGTGTCTCCAATTGCGTTTGAATTCTCCAAACCCTTCCCTTTACATTCTTGCAAGTTGCATGCTTTACTTTCGCTGCTCATATACTCTTTGCATGCTTGCTTGAATTGTGTTAAGATTGCTTGACTTGTGCTAAGATAGCTAAAATCTGCCGAAGACTAAAATTGGGAAAAGGATAAGTTTTTATTTGGTCAAGTAGTCTAATCACCCCCCCTCTAGACATACTTTCGATCCTACAAGTGGTATCAGAGCCAGGTTTCCATTTGCTTTGATTTCCATAGCTTTTGGTGGTCATAGCCTTGGTTTCACAACCTAAGAGAGTATGGCGTCTAGCGAGGGAAATTATCACCGTAGAGGTCCTTACTTTGATGGTACTAATTTTGCTAGTTGAAAGCATAAGATGAAAATGCATATTCTTGGACATAACCCCGTCGTTTGGGCTATTGTGTGTATTGGCTTGCAAGGTGAATTCTTTGATGGGAGAGAACCGAACCGTGAAGCTAGCGCGGAAGAGTTGAAGATGCTGCAATACAACGCTCAAGCTTGTGATATCCTCTTCAACGGATTATGCCCCGAAGAATTCAACAAAATCAGCCGTCTTGAGAATACAAAGGAAATTTGGGATACTTTGATCGATATGCATGAAGGTACCGACTCCGTCAAGGAATCCAAGTTGGATGTGCTCCAAAGTCAACTTGACAAGTTCAAAATGAAGGATGGTGAAGGTGTCGCTGAAATGTACTCTAGGCTTGCTCTTATCACAAATGAGATTGCCGGCTTAGGAAGTAAAGAGATGTCCGACAAATTCATCATCAAGAAGATCCTAAGAGCTTTGGACGGAACATATGATATCGTGCGCACATTGATCCAAATGATGCCCAATTACAAAGATCTCAAGCCAACGGAAGTCATTGGAAGAATTGTTGCTCATGAGATGTCACTCAAGGATAAGGAGGAACTTCACAACAAGTCAAGTGGTGCTTACAAAGCCTCATGTGAAGCCCCTACTTCATCAAGTGAGAAACAAACCTTCAATGAAGAATTGAGCTTAATGGTGAAGAACTTCAACAAATTCTCCAAGAATAGAAGCAAAGAGAGAAGCTCCAAGTCAAGGTCCTACAATGACAAAAGATCTTCTAGTCGAGAGCGCAATTGCTACAATTGTGGGAGACCCGAACACTATTCCAATGAGTGTACGACACCCTACAAAAGAAGAGAAGAATCATCCAAGAGGAGAAGTAGAAGAGAAGAATCACCACCAAGAGAAAGGAGGAGTAGAGATGATCGTTATGAACGAAGAACATCCCGGAGAAGCAAGGATTCAGAAAGGAAGGACAAGTCATCAAGGAGCTACACAAAACGAAGACATCAAGCTCATGTTGGTGAATGGGTATCTGGCTCCGACTCCAACAATCACTCCGAGAGAAGCTATCACTCCGACTCCAAATATATTCAAGATGAAGGTGTTGCCGGTCTAGCACTTGTGTCAACCAACTCCTACGACATATTTGATTCGCCAAATGAAGGACTTGGAAGATGCTTCATGGCTAAAGTCCCAAAGGTAACACACCCCGAGTATGTTGATTTCAATAGTGATGAAGATGACTTGCTAGGTGATGATGATTTACTTGTTGACAACTCTAGTGATGAATACTATGATGAAACGTCAATTAATCATGCTAATCAAGATAAAACGAATGGAAATGATAAGGAGAAGATTGAGCTTCTAACTAAACACTCTTAAGTTAGCTCATGAAACTATCTTAGAAGATCATCGAGAACTTTTAAGGACTCATGAGAAGTTACGCTTTGAAAAGCTCAACCTTGAGCAAGAGCATGAGTTCTTAAAGGCAATCAATGATGATCTCCATAAGAAAAGTTCTTCTTACATTGCCAAGCGTTTACTCTTATCTACTTACATGCCTCAAGTCAAGTCCATTAACAAGAACAAGAAGGATTCTTCCTCTAGTAGTAACAATAATCATGCTAAATCCAATGTTGTTGCTTCTAGTAGTTCTCTTGATTCCACTAATGATTCTCTTAGCCAAGTTACACTTGAGCAAGAAAATAGCTTATTGAAGGGAATAATAGAGAAAGGTGTTTACAAGAGCCTTGCCGGGAGTAAGCAATTTGAGGAAATTGTACGCAAGCAAGGAAGGCACCGGAAGAACCAAGATGTTAGTTTTGAACGAAAGTTCAATGCCAATGGAGTTGAGTGGGAAGAAGATCAATACCCCAAGACAAAGTTTGTTCCTCAACAAGAGAAATATGATCCTACTTCCTTCAAGGGGACACAAGCTCAAGATGATCTTCCACCACAAGACCACAAGCAAAAAGGCAAGGATAAGCTTCAAGAGGAGATTGATGCATTTGAAGAAGCTCCTAAGGCCCTGGTCAAGTGGGTTCCCAAGACTACATCAAGCTCTACTTCATCAAGTACAACTACAACTCCAAGGATTCCCATCAAGATGATGTGGATCCCGAAGAAGAAGAACTAGAGAGTTCTTGAGGGTGACTCCGCCAACATATTTCACTCATATCATTTTGGCAACAACAAGTGCAATCAACTTCCACATCTTGCACTAGTTCAAGGAGTCACAAACCCTCTTGTTGGTAAGACAGGGGACAAGGTAACCTAATGCTTTCATAGACATCATCTTGTGTGTGCATCACTCTATGTCTATGGATATCCTTGTTTGTTCCTTGTGGGACTAACCCGTGTAGGTATTGAAAGTGCAACTCACTCCAAAGGATTGCTCCAAATGATCTTCATCAACATTGAGCATCCACATCTTCAACACCTACATGAAGTCATCATCGACAAAACCCAAGGTTAGTTCATCCCTCTAAGGGGGGATCTCACATCTAGGGGGAGCTTAACTCTAAGAATTGAATCAAAGCAACTCTAATGGTGTGAACACATCAATGCATTATGTAAAAGTGGTAACCCCACTTGAGCTTAAACGATGAGTATGACCTATGATCAAATGTTCTTATTTGACTCCTAAGTCAATATACTCATATATAGATGACCTAGTCATCGCCAATTGTTTGATAGATGCTAGAATTGGTTGTGCATGCTTTGCCACATATTTTATTTGCCATTTTATTGTGTGAGCATGTTGGTTGCATATTTCACTCATTCGAGGACATCCACTTGTTGCTTTGATAGATTGGCTTCTTTTTCTTTTGCCAAGTGGATGGACAAGAATGCCTAAGAACCTTCTCTAGCTATCTATGCTATTCTTATCTCAAACTATATTCATGCTACATCACAAAATTTGATCAAGTCAGATTCAAACCACTTTGTGTGAGGAGCACTCGGAGTCCCCGATTTGTCATAGACTTAAACTTCCAAAACTTCTTTGTGCGTTTCGGTCTGACCGATTCTTCCATTTCAGTCATACCGAGATCACTAAGTCGATCTAGGTTTTCAATCTCGGTGCAACTGATTTGAACTTTTCGGTCACACCGAGTTGCTGTAATTGTCAACAGTTATGCATCTCGGTGCCACCGAGTTGTTCCATTCGGTCACACCGACAGGGTTGGGCTATATATACCCACGGGCAAAAATTTGGAAACTTTCTCCGAACTCTTTCGCCCGCGCATAGCTCGCTCTGCCTCCAGGGTCTCCGGATCATCCTCCTCGTCGCCAGCCGCCTCCAGTCGCTGGTCTCCGCCGTCGTCAACCGAAATCATCCCCGCCGTTGCCGCCGTAGTGAGTTCATCGCTGAACTAGGGTATGGACTCGATCACTGTGCTATCCCCGTCCGATTCCTAGCACATTGTGTTCTTCATGAATCTTGCCACGATTGAAACTATTCTATCCAGTCAAAACACTCCATAGATTAGAGGTGAATTGAAAATTTAGGGTTTGGTTTCCACCGAAACCATCTCAGACCCACCGAGTTGTAGAACTCGGTTCCACCGATTCGACTAAGGCCATTGCACAAGTGATTCTTGGTCTGACCGAGAATTGCAAATCGATGTGACCGAGTTCAAGACTTTGTGAAACCCTAGCAGTCTCGGTGCCACCGAACTGTGACTCGGTCTGACCGAGTTCACTAGTTTAGGTTCCAAAAGCTGCTTCGGTATCACCGAGTTTACAAATCGGTTGATCCGAAATGCTTTCTGTGGAAAACTAAAACTAAGTTTTTGACTCATTCTTTTGCAAAAACCTCTGTATTTTTTGATGCTCATCCACTCTATCTTATCTATATCTATTCACAGGGTCTGCAGTCAATGCAACATGTCTGATCAAAGTGACAGCCAGAACAGGGAAGAGGAGCAAATTCAAATGAGTGAAGGCACTAGTCCCTCTAGCACCTCTGATGATGGTAGCAGGAGCACCCCAAGCAACTTACCCAAAGCTGCCACCAGGGCCAGAAAGAAGAAAACCTCAGAATCTGAGGATGAAGACTATGTGGCAGTTGAGGATGAGGCCACTTCCAAGAAGAAAGTTCTCAAAAAGGAGTATGGCATAGTGCTACCTCTTGAGCACTGCGTTGGATTTCCCCGAAGAGGAGAGGATGATGCAGCAAAGTAGCGTAAGTATTTCCCTCAGTTTTTGAGAACCAAGGTATCAATCCAGTAAGAGACCACGCACAAGTCCCTCGTACCTACACAAAACGATAGCAACTCGCAACCAACGCGATTAGGGGTTGTCAATCCCTTCACGGTCACTTACGATAGTGAGATCTGATAGAGAAGATAAATAATGTTTTTGGTATTTTTGATAGATAGATGCAAAGTAAAAATTAAAAGGCAAAGTAAAAACAAAGCAAGTAAATAAAGTGATAAAGATTGATATGATGATAATAGATCTGGGGGCCATAGGTTTCACTAGTGGCTTCTCTCAAGAGCATAAGTATTCTACGGTGGGTGAACAAATTACTGTTGAGCAATCAATAGAATTGAGCATAGTTATGAGTATATCTAGGCAATGATCATGTATATAGGCATCACGTCCAATACAAGTAGATCGAAATGATTCTGCATCTACTACTATTACTCCACTCATCGACCGCTATCCAACATGCATCTAGAGTATTAAGTAAAAATAGAGTAACGCCTTAAGCAAGATGACATGATGTAGAGGGATAAATTCATACAATATGATAAAAACCCCATCTTGTTATCCTTGATGGCAACAATACAATACGTGCCTTACTGCCCCTTCTGTCACTGGGAAAGGACACCGCAAGATTGAACCCAAAGCTAAGCACTTCTCCCATTGCAAGAACTACCAATCTAGTTGGCCAAACCAAAAAGGATAATTCGAAGAGACTTGCAAAGATAACTCAATCATACATAAAAGAATTTAGAGAAGAATCAAATATTTTCCATAGATAATACTGGATCATAAACCCACAATTCATCGGTCTCAACAAACACACCACAAAAAGAAGATTACATCGAATAGATCTCCACGAGAGAGGGGGAGAACATTGTATTGAGATCCAAAAAGAGAGAAGAAGCCATCTAGCTACTAGCTATGGACCCGAAGGTCTGAAGTAAACTACTCACACTTCATCGGAGGGGCTATGGTGTTGATGTAGAAGCCCTCCGTGGTGGATGCCCCCTCCGGCGGAGCTCCGGAACAGGCCCCAAGATGGGATCTCATGGATATAGAAGGTTGCGGTGGTGGAATTAGGTTTTTGGCTTCTGTTCTGATCGTACGGGGATACGTAGGTATATATAGGAGGAAGGAGTACGTCGGTGGAGCGTCAGGGGGCCCATGAGGTAGGGGGGCGCGCCCAGTGGGGCGCGCCCTCCACCCTCGTGACCAACCTCTGGCACTTCTTGGAGTAGGGTCCAAGTCTCCTAGATCACGTTCGGTTGGAAAATCACGTTCCCGAAGGTTTCATTCCGTTTGGACTCCGTTTGATATTCCGTTTCTTCCAAACACTGAAATAGGCAAAAAAACAGCAATTCTGGGCTGGGCCTCCGGTTAATAGGTTAGTCCCAAAAATAATATAGAAGTGGAAAATAAAGCCCAATATAGTCCAAAACAGTAGATAAAGTAGCATGGAGCAATCAAAAATTATAGATACATTGGAGACGTATCAAGCATCCCCAAGCTTAATTCCTGCTCGTCCTCGAGTAGGTAAATTATAAAAAAGAATTTTTGATGCAGAGTGATACTTTGGCATAATTTCAATGCAAATCTTCTTAATTGTGATATGAATATTCAGATCCGAAAGATTCAAGACAAAAGTTCATATTGACACAAAAATAATAATACTTCAAGCATACTAATCAAAGCAATCATGTCTTCTCAAAATAACATGGCAAAAGAAAGTTCATCTCTACAAAATCATATAGTTAGGCTATGCTTCATTTTCGTCACACAAAGATGTTCCCAACTTCTATACCCCCGATGACAAGCCAAGCAATTGTTTCATACTTAAATAACTTTTTCAACCTTCACGCAATACATGAGCGTGAGCCATGGATATAGCACTATGGGTGGAATAGAATATAATGATGGGGATTGTGTGGAGAAGACAAAAAAGGAGAAAGTCTCACATTGATGAGGATAATCAACGGGCTATGGAGATGCCCATCAATTGATGTCAACATGAGGAGTAGGGATTGCAGTGCAACGGGTGCACTAGAGCTATGAATGCTCAACAAAAGAAAACTAGTGGGTGTGCATCCAACTTGCTTGCTCACTAAGACCTAGGGCATTTGAGGAAGCCCATCGTAGGAATATACAAGCCAAGTTCTATAATGAAAAATTCCCACTAGTATAAGAAAGACAACTTATGAGACTCACTACATGAGGAACAAGGTGCTACTTTGAAGCACAATATATGAGACTCACTACATGAAGAACAAGGTGCTACTTTGAAGCACAAGTGTGGAAAAAGAGATAGTAGCATTGCCCTTTATATATTTTTGGGCCTTTTTTGGCCTTTCTCTTTTTTTTTTGGGACAATGCTCTAATAATGATGATCATCACACTTCTATTGATTACAACATAAGGATTACAACTCGAAACTTAGAACAAGATATGACTCTATATGAATGCCTCTGGCGGTGTACCGGGATGGTGCAATGAATCAAGAGTGACATGTATGAAAAATAATGCATGGTGGCCTTGCCACAAATACGATGTCAACTACATGATCATGCAATGGCAATATGACAAAAGTAATGTATGTCATGATGATGATGGTGGAAGTTGCATGGCAATATATCTCGGAATGGCTATGGAAATGCCATGATAGGTAGGTATGGTGGCTGTTTTGTGGAAGATATAAGGAGGTTTATGTGTGATAGAGTGTATCGTATCACGGGGTTTGGATGCACCGGCGAAGTTTGCACCAACTCTCAAGGTGAGAAAGGGCAATGCACGGCACCGAAGAGGCTAGCAAAGGTGGAAAGGTGAGAGTGCGTATAATCCATGGACTCAACATTAGTCAAAAGAACTCATATACTTATTGCAAAAATTTAGAAGTCATCAAAAATCAAGTACTACGTGCAAGCTCCTAGGCGGATAGATTGGTAGGAAAAGACCATCGCTCGTCCCCGACCGCCACTCATAAGGATGCACAAGCCAGGTACACTTCATGTTTCAAATTTGTTTCACAACTTTAACCATACGTGCATGCTACGAGACTTGCAAACTTCAACACAAGTATTTCTCAAATTCATAATCACCCAACTAGCACGACTTTGATATTATCACCTCCATATCTCAAAACAATTATCAAGCATCCAAATTATCTTAGTGTTCAATTCACTCAAAAGAAAGTTTCACATATCTTGAATACCAAGTATATTAACATTAAGCAAATTACCATGCTATTAACGGCTCTCAAAATAATCTAAGTGAAGCATGAGAGATCAATAGTTTCTTTAAAACAAATCCACCACCGTGCTCTAAAAGATCTAAGTGAAGCACTAGAGCAAAAATTATCACGCTCAAAAGATATAAGTGAAGTACTATGAGCAAAACTATCAAGCTCAAAAGATATAAGTGAAGCACAAAGAGTATTCTATCAAATTCCAAATCATGTATGGCTCTCTCAAAAGGTGTGTACAGCAAGGATGATTGTGGTAGACTAACAAGCAAAGACACAAATAATACAAGACGCTCCAAGCAAAACACATATCATGTGGTGAATAAAAATATAGCTCCAAGTAAATTACAGATGGGAGTGGACGAAAGAGGGGATGCCTTCCGGGGCATCCCCAAGCTTTGACTTTTTGGTGTCCTTGGATTATCTTGGGGGTTCCATGGGCATCCCCAATCTTAGGCTCTTGGCACTCCTTGTTCCATAATCCATCAAAAAGATTCACCCAAAACTTGAAAACTTCACAACACAAAACTCAACAGAAATCTCGTGAGCTCCGTTAGAGAAAGAAAACAAAAGACTACTTCAAGGTACTGTAATGAACTCATTATTTATTTATATTGGTGTTAAACCTACTGTATTCCAACTTCTATCTGGATTATAAACTATTTTACTAGCCATAGATTCATCAAAATAAGCAAACAACACACGTAAAACAGAATCTGACAAAAACAGAACAGTCTGTAGCAATCTGTAACTAACGCAAACTTCTGGAACTCTAAAAATTCTAACAAAATAGGAAGTCCTGGCAAATTTGTTTATTGAACAGCAGCAAAAAGAATCAACGCAAAATCACGTTCTTGTGATTTAACAAAATTATATTCGTGCGTGCAAAGTTTCTGCTTTTCAGCAGAATCAAATCAACTATCATCGTAGGTTATCCTATAGGTTCTACTTGGAACAAACACTAATTAAAACATAAAACCACATCCAAACAGAAGGTAGATGGATTATTTATTCCTAAACAGAAGGAAAAACAAAAAACACAAAATAAAATTGGGTTGCCTCCAAACAAGCGCTATCGTTTAACGCCCCTAGCTAGGCATTGATAATTTTAACGATGCTCACATCAGAGACAAGAATTAAAGCACAAAGAGAGCATCATGAAACACGTGACAAACACATCTAAGTCTAACATACTTCCTATGCATAGGAATCTTATAGGCAAACAAATTATCATAGCAAGCAAAAACTAGCATATGCAAGGAAGCGGAAAGAAACAATAGCAATCTCAACATAACGAGAGGTAATTTATTATCATGAAAATTTTTACGACCATATTTTCCTCTCTCATAATAGTTACATGTAGGATCATAAGATAATTCAACAATATAGATATCACATAACATATTCTCAACACGATCCACATGCATGCGAAGTTGACACTCTTCCAAAATAGCGGGATTATCATTAACTAAAGTCATGACCTCTCCAAACCCACTTTCATCAAAAATTTCATAAGATTGAACATTCTCCAAATATGTGGGATCTAAAGTAGACACTCTTCCAAACCCACTTTTAATATCATTGCAAACAATATTATCAATCTCATATTCATCATGGGGATTAAATAAATTTTCAAGATCATAAGAAAAATCACCCCAATCGTGATCATTGCAACAAATAGTAGACATAGCAAAACTAGCATCTCCAAGCTTAGGGTTTTGCCTAATTTTAGCACAATTGACATCAAGAGAATTTATAGGAAAATCATTGCAATCATGCTTTTTATTGAAGGAGTTATCGTGAATCTCTTCATAAATTTCTTCATCATAATTTTCAGATTCACGAATTTCAAGCAAAACCTCATAAAGATAATCTAGTGCGTTCAACTCACTAGCAATAGGTTAAACATAATTGGATCTCTTAAAGAGATTAGCAAGTGGATGAGGATCCATAAACTTTTAGCAAGCGAAGATGCGAGCAAAAAAAAGGAAGGTACATGGAGACACAAGATCGAACAGGAGAGGGGCGAATAAAACGGCAAGGGTGAAGTGGGGGAGAGGAAAACAAGAGGCAAATGGCAAATAATGTAATGTGAGAGATAGGGATTGCGATGGGTACTTGGTATTGTTGACTTGCTTGCGTGAGCCTCCCCGGCAACGGCGCCAGAAATTCTTCTTGCTACCTCTTGAGCACTGCGTTGGATTTCCCCGAAGAGGAGAGGATGATGCAGCAAAGTAGCGTAAGTATTTCCCTCAGTTTTTGAGAACCAAGGTATCAATCTAGTAGGAGACCACGCACAAGTCCCTCATACCTACACAAAACAATAGCAACTCGCAACCAACGCGATTAGGGGTTGTCAATCCCTTCACGGTCACTTACGATAGTGAGATCTGATAGAGAAGATAAATAATGTTTTTGGTATTTTTGATAGATAGATGCAAAGTAAAAAGTAAAAGGCAAAGTAAAAACAAAGCAAGTAAATAAAGTGATAAAGATTGATATGATGAGAATAGACCCGGGGGCCATAGGTTTCACTAGTGGCTTCTCTCAAGAGCATCAGTATTCTACGATGGGTGAACAAATTACTGTTGAGCAATTGACAGAATTGAGCATAGTTATGAGTATATCTAGGCAATGATCATGTATATAGGCATCACATCCAAGACAAGTAGATCGAAACGATTCTGCATCTACTACTATTACTCCACTCATCGACCGCTATCCAACATGCATCTAGAGTATTAAGTAAAAATAGAGTAACGCCTTAAGCAAGATGACATGATGTAGAGGGATAAATTCATACAATATGATAAAAACCCCATCTTGTTATCCTTGATGGCAACAATACAATACGTGCCTTACTGCCCCTTCTGTCACTGGGAAAGGACACCGCAAGATTGAACCCAAAGCTAAGCACTTCTCCCATTGCAAGAACTACCAATCTAGTTGGCCAAACCAAAAAGGATAATTCGAAGAGACTTGCAAAGATAACTCAATCATACATAAAAGAATTTAGAGAAGAATCAAATATTTTCCATAGATAATACTGGATCATAAACCCACAATTCATCGGTCTCAACAAACACACCACAAAAAGAAGATTACATCGAATAGATCTCCACGAGAGAGGGGGAGAACATTGTATTGAGATCCAAAAAGAGAGAAGAAGCCATCTAGCTACTAGCTATGGACCCGAAGGTCTGAAGTAAACTACTCACACTTCATCGAAGGGGCTATGGTGTTGATGTAGAAGCCCTCCGTGGTGGATGGCCCCTCCGGTGGAGCTCCGGAACAGGCCCCAAGATGGGATCTCGTGGATACATAAGGTTGCGGCGGTGGAATTAGGTTTTTGGCTCCTATTCTGATCGTACGGGGATACGTAGGTATATATAGGAGGAAGGAGTATGTCGGTGGAGCGTCAGGGGGCCCACGAGGTAGGGGGCGCACCCAGGGGGGCGCCCTCCACCCTCGTGACCACCCCTGGCACTTCTTGGAGTAGGGTCCAAGTCTCCTGGATCACGTTCAGTTGGAAAATCACATTCCCGAAGGTTTCATTCCGTTTGGACTCCGTTTGATATTCCGTTTCTTCGAAACACTGAAATAGGCAAAAAAACAGCAATTTTGGGCTGGGCCTCCGGTTAATAGGTTAGTCCCAAAAATAATATAAAAGTGGAAAATAAAGCCCAATATAGTCCAAAACAGTAGATAAAGTAGCATGGAGCAATCAAAAATTATAGATACGTTGGAGACGTATCACACAACTACTGCCATTAAGCCTGGTATGAAGACCAAAGTACCTGCAAAGAGAACTCCCATGTCTAAAGCCAGAGCCTCTACTCAAGTACCTTTGGAATCTCAACCCAAAGAGGCTGCTACAGAAGGGAAGAAGAGGAAGGAAAGGGTCAAGAAGACCATGGCCAGAGTTGCTGGAAATCCTTCCATGATGGAATAGGAAGAGGAAGAAGAGGTTGCTGCACCAGCACCCAAGGCTCAGAAGCTTATGGGTGATGCTATTAGGTTAGGGGTTGCATCATCAAAGCCCAAAGAAGCACCCAAAGCTGCCTCCAAGCCCAAGATTGCACCAAAGAGGAATACCAGAAACATATCTGCTACTGAGAAGAACAAGGCCCCAGTGCCTGAAACTGTTGCTGAAGAAGAGGAAGATGAAGAGCATGTCTTGAGAAAGTTGAAGCCAAAAATTCCAAATCATAATGATGCCCATCCTGTGGCTGAGAACATGAAGCTGAGAAAGGATGCAGGCCTCAGACAGTGGAGGTTGTCTGATCCTTATGCCATCAGGAGAAGGACTGTTGTTGACTACAGGTTCCATACTAAGGAATAATAGGATTTCTATGAGACGGTGTTGCTGGACAAGAAGCCTATCATGTGTGACATGAGGTGGGTGGACTGGACCTACATGAAGGAGAATGAGGAACACTATCCTGGTGTATATAACAGTTTCAGTACTTGTGGAGTTGCAGACTTTGTTGGGCAGAAGCTCACAAAGTGGAATGATGAGCTCATAATGCAATTCTACTCCATAACACACTTCTATCCAGATGGCAGGATAGTATGGATGTCTGAAGGTACTAGGTACCAATCAACAATCGAAGAATGGGCAAATCTGATCAATGCACCTAAGGAGAAAGAAGATGACTTGGATGTATATGCCAAGAAGAAGATGGATCACAAAACTATGGCACATATGTACAAGGAGATCCCAGATGCTGCAGTTGAGACACATAAGTTTGGATCAGTACATTACCTTCTGTCAGGACTGCCAACTATCAACTGGATCCTCAGGCACACTCTCTTGCCCAAGTCAGGTGACCACAACATGATCAGAGGCCATGCAATAAACTTGCTACACTTATTTGATGTGCCACAGAAGTTCAAGGTCATGAGCCTCATAGTTGAGACTATCAAGAGGACATCAGCTGACCAAAAGAGAAGTTGTGGGTATGCCCCACACATCCAGGAGCTGATTAACTCCAAGATGGGCACTGGCACATACTTTTCGGACAAGGAGCACATGCCTATCTATCCAGACTTTGAGGACAACCAAGTGGTTATGGATGAAGATGAACCATCTTCTGTGCATTCTCAAGCAAAGAAGGAGAAGGCAAGGACAAAGAAGGCTACCAAGATGCCAACAATGGAAGAGGCATCTCAGTACTTTTTAAAGAGCAAACAAGATCAGCTAGGCTACTTGATTACATCCACTCTGAGGATTGAGAAGGGGCTGGCCACCTTGACTCAAAACCAGGAGAGCTTGGAGAGGATCATGGAGCAGAAGTTCTATGACTTGGCTGTGAAGGTAACTGAGATCCAGTCTATTGTTGAGCAGCTTCAGGATGATATGCAGGAGAGGAAGGGCAAGACAACCACTGATGCATTTGCCAGAGTGCCTAGAGCTCAGAGATCAGCTGCAGTGCCAGTGACAGACACCAGAGCCACTTCATCTGCACCAGCTACAGCTCCAGTGCAACCAGCTCCAGCGCCTACACCTCCAGCTCCATCCACATCTACTGAAGTCTTCGTCCAAGGAGCCATCTCTACACCACCACCTGAAGATCAAGCCTGAGAGTCGATCTAGTGCTATGCATTTTCTATGAACTTTTTGGTAACTTGTTGCCAAAGAGGGAGAAAAATGTATAGATCATAGGCTTCCAGAGAGAGTGTTGCTTTTTATTCTCTCTTGCTTTGGTGGTTGAACTTTATTTGCTTGTTTGAGATACTTTATGTCTGTGTGATACTTGGATAATCATGTGTTTGATCATATGCTACATTTATGCTTGTTGGATGACATTATCCTTTTTATCTCTATATGATCATTCACTTTGCTTGGTGATGAGTGCATGTATTCAATTATTATCATTTTGAGCGCTCCACCAAGCCTAACTCTTTGTGCATTTGCAGTCCAAAGCAAATCTTAAACTATGCACAAATTTAGGGGGAGCTCTTGCTTATCACATACCTCTCAAAGCGACAATGTTTTTCACTCTTATTATCATTTGTCGAAGCTTTGATCTATATGTTGTCATCAATTACCAAAAAGGGGGAGATTGAAAGTGCAACTATCCCTAGGTGGTTTTCGTAATTCCTAACAACATATAGCTCATTGAGCTAACATCATTCCAAGATGAATATTTCTGGAAAATCTCAATGGATGGCATGGCATGGATGAGAAAACTGGATCCCTCAAAATGCTAAGGACAAAAGGATTGGCTCAAGTTCAAAAGCTCAAGACTCTACATTTTATATTTTAGTGATCCAAGATCACATTGTGTCTATAGGAAAAGCCAATACTATCAAGGAGGGATGAGGTGTTGCTTAATGAGTTTCTTGCTCCACGTTGCTTAGTGATATGCTCCAAAACCCTCAACTACTTTCTCACATCCACATATGACCTAAACCAAAAGCCAATACTACCTATCATTTTTGGGACTAACCTACTAACCGGAGGCCCAGCCCGTATTGTTGTTTTTTTTGCCTATTTCAGTATTTCAAAGAAAAGGAATATCAAACAGAGTCCAAACGGAATGAAACCTTTGGGAGCGTGATTTTTGGAACGAACATGATCCAGAGGACTTGGAGTGCAAGTCAAGAAGCAGCCGAGGCCTCCACAAGATAGGAGGGCGCCCCCCTATAGGGTGCGCCCCATGTCTCGTGGACCCCTTGGGCATCCACCGACGTACTTCTTCCTCCTATATAAGCCTACGTACCCCGAAAATATCCAGGGAGCAGACGAAACACAATTTCCACCAGCGTAACCTTCTGTATCCGCGAGATCCCATCTTGGAGCCTTCGCCGGCGCTCCGCCGGAGGGGGAATTGACCACGGAGGGCTTCTACATCAACATCCTTGCCCCTCCGATGAGTTGTGAGTAGTTTACCACAGACCTATGGGTCCATAGTTATTAGCTAGATGGCTTCTTCTCTCTTTCTGGATCTCAATACAATGTTCTCCCCCTCTCTTGTGGAGATCTATTTGATGTAAACTCTTTTTGCGGTGTGTTTGTCGAGATCTGATGAATTGTGGATTTATGATCAAGTTTATCTATGAATAATATTTGAATCTTCTCTGAATTCTTTTATGTATGATTGAGTTATCTTTGCAAGTCTCTTCGAGTTATCAGTTTGGTTTGGCCTACTAGATTGATCTTTCTTGCCATGGGAGAAGTGCTTAGCTTTGGGTTCAATCTTGCGGTGTCCTTACCCAGTGACAGAAAGGTTGCAAGGCACGTATTGTATTGTTGCCATCGAGGATAACAAGATGGGGTTTATATCATATTGCTTGAGTTTATCCCTCTACATCATGTCATCTTGCTTAATGCGTTACTCTGTTCTTATGAACTTAATACTCTAGATGCAGGCAGGAGTTGGTCGATGTGTGGAGTAATAGTAGTAGATGCAGGCAGGAGTCGATCTACTTGTCGCGGACGTGATGCCTATATACATGATCATGCCTAGATAATCTCATAACTATGCGCTTTTCTATCAGTTGCTCGACAGTAATTTGTTCACCCACCGTAATACTTATGCTATCTTGAGAGAAGCCACTAGTGAAACCTATGGCCCCCGGGTCTATCTTTTATCATATAAGTTTACCATCTACATTTATTTGCATCTTTTACTTTCCAATCTATATCATAAAATACCAAAAATATTTATCTTATCATATTATCTCTATCAGATCTCACTTTCACAAGTGGTCGTGAAGGGATTGACAACCCCTTTATTGCGTTGGTTGCGAGGTTCTTGTTTGTTTGTGTAGGTGCGTGGGACTTTTGAGGATCCTCCTACTGGATTGATACCTTGGTTCTCAAAAACTGAGGGAAATACTTACGCTACTTTGCTGCATCACCCTTTCCTCTTCAAGGAAAACCAGCGCAAGCTCAAGACGTAGCAACGTCATGGTGGGTTACAATGATTAATTGGTATGACATCATGGCGGGTTATAGCAGTTTGAATAAAGTTTAACACTGGACCGCAGTTCTGCTAAAGTTAAAATAGTGAAGATTGACGTGAACAAGTTCAAGTCAACCTAGGGCCTAATGTTGGGGATATAACTTGGAGGTATGACCCGCCCAGGAGGGACCGGGTTATACCGTTGGCGGATCAATATGAAAAGGTCCAAGGAGGCCCAGGGCATGAAGACGATGGCTCATGGAGGCAGGCCTGGTGAAGGCCCAAGACCCGAGCTTATGAACTGACGTATGATAGCTTGTCTTGTATGGCAATGACTAGTTAGAAACCGAGTCGACCATGGTGTGTGAGCCGGCCGGGACTCTGTAAACCGTCGGGTCACAACCTATGTATATAAAGGTGAGACCTGGCGGCGGGTTAACTCAAGAAACAAGCAATCAAGAACTAGGTCAAGCATATTCACTCCCTTTCAATCAAAACTCAAGCAATAAAACTAGAAGCAGGACGTAGGCTTTTACCTCCATCGTGAGGGGCCGAACCTGGGTAAACTCTTTGTGTCCTTTGTCCCGTTCAACCCCTTCAAGCTAACCTAGTCGCGATGGATCGACACCTAAGTCCTTTCACTAGGGCATCTGTCGTGACAAAACCATGACAAATAGGATAAATTATACCTGCCTCCGGAATCTTTAATATTTCATTTCTTACCACTTCTTTCATCTTAGGATTTAACCATCATTGATAATTAACAACTGGTATAGCGTCAAGCTCCATATTAATTTTGTGCTGACATAGAGTGGGACTAATGCCCTTAAGATCATCAAGAGTATATCCAATAGCGGCACGATGCTTCCTCAGAGTTCTCAATAGTTTCTTTTCTTCATGCTCTAAAAGGTTAGCACTAATAATAACAGGATATATCTTCTTTTAATCAAGATAAGCATATTTCAAAGTATCAGGTAATTGTTCAAGCTCAAACACGGGATCACCCTTGGGTGGAGGAGGATCCCCAAGGATTTCAACAGGCAAATTGTGTTTCAAAACAGGCCCTTGATTAAAGAATATTTCATCTAATTCATTTCTTCCATTCATAAACATATCATTTTCATGGTCTAGCAAATATTGTTCTAAAGGATCAGTAGGAGGCACGGCTATAGAAGTAAGACCAATAATTTCATCCTTACAGGGCAGTTCTTTATCATGGGATTGTCTATGAAATTTAGGGAAATTAAAATCATGAGACATATCCCCAAAACTTACAGTAACAATTTCTTTCTCACGGTCTATCTTAGCATTAACAGTATTCAAGAAAGGCCTACCAAATATAATGGGACAAAAATCATCTTGTGGGGAACCAAGAATAAGAAAATTAGTAGGGTATTTAATTTTCCCACACAAGACTTCAACATCTCTAACAATCCCAATTGGTGATATAGTATCTCTATTGGCAAGCTTAATAGTAACATTAATATCTTCTATCTCAGCAGGTGCAATATCATTCATAATTTCTTGATATAAGGTAAAAAGAATTGTACTCACACTAGGACCCACATCACATAAGCCATGGTAACAATGATCTCCTATTTTATCAGAAATAATAGGCATGCCAACAACAGGTCTATGTTTATCTTTAATATCGGGTTTAGCAATCCTAGTTGCTTCACCATAGTAATAAATAACATGCTCATCAATATTATCAACCAAGAGATCTTTAACCATAGCAACACTAGGTTCAAATTTAATTTTTTCAGGGGGTGTAGGTGTTCTAGTATAACCCTTACGAACCATAGCTGAAGCTTTAGCATGATCCTTTATTCTAGTAGGAAAAGATGGCTTCTCAATATAAGCAGTAGGAACAACAGGATCAACAATATAAATAATAGTTCCTTCTTCAACTGTAATAGGTTACACTACTTTTACTTCAATGGGAGGATGATATTTAAACCACTTCTCCTTAGAGAGATCAACATGAGTAGCAAAAGATTCACAGAAAGAAGCTACTATCTCTGAGTCAAGTCCATATTTAGTGCTAAATTCACGAAAAGCATCGGTATCCATGAAAGATTTAACACAGTCAAACTTAAGGTTTATACCTGACTCATTACCTTCATCGAGTTCCCAATCTTCAGAGTTGCATTTAATTCTTTCCAATAAATCTCATTTGAATTCAATAGTCTTCTTCATAAAGGAACCAGTACAAGAAGTATCGAGCATGGATTGATCACTAGGAGAGAGCCGAGCATAAATATTCCGAATAATAATTTCTCTTGAGAGCTCATGATTGGGGCATGAATATAACATTGACTTAAGCCTCCCACAAGCTTGAGCGATACTTTATCCTTCACGAGGCGAAAAATTATATATATAATTCCGATCACGATGAACCAGATGCATAGGATAAAATTTCTAATGAAATTCCAATTTCAATCGATTGTAGTTCCATGATCCAATATCATCACATAGCCTATACCATGTCAATACCTTTCCCTTCAAAGATAAAGGGAAGACCTTCTTCTTGACATCATCCTCGGGCAAACCTGCAAGCTTAAATAATCCACAAACTTCATCCACATAGATTAGATGCATATCCGGATGTAATGTTCCATCTCCTGCATAAGGATTAGCTAGCAGTTTCTCTATCATACCTGAAGGAATTTCATAATAAATATTTTCAGTAGGTGCAGTAAGTTGAGGGGAAAAAAATTGTGGTTCTGGTCGAGGTGAAGATACCCCGAACAAGCCCCTCAAAGGATTATTTTCCATAGTGAAAAGTGACACTAAATTTCAGCACGTAATATGAATGTTTCCTTACCAATTTCCACTCACCAAACGCGTTTCACTCCCCGAAAATGGCACCAGAAAAGATTCTTGATGACCCAAAAGTATAGGGGATCTATCATAGTCCTTTCGATAAGTAAGAGTGTCGAACCCAACGAGGATCAGAAGGAAATGACAAGCGGTTTTTAGCAAGGTATTCTCTGCAAGCACTGAAATTATTGGTAACAGATAGTTGTGTGATAAGATAATTCGTAATGGGTAACAAGTAACAAAAGTAACTAAGGTGCAGCAAGGTGGCCCAATCCTTTTTGTAGCAAAGTACAAGCCTGAACGAACTCTTATATAAAGCAAAGCGCTCCCGAGGACACATGGGAATTACTGTCAAGCTAGTTTTCATCATGCTCATATGGTTCGTGTTCGTTACTTTGATAATTTGATATGTGGGTGGACCGGTGCTTGGGTGTTGTCCTTCCTTGGATGGGCCTACCACTTATGATTAACCCCTCTCGCAAGCATCCGCAACTACAAAACAAGAATTAAGATAAATCTAACCATAGCATGAAACATATGGATCTAAATCAGCCCCTTACGAAGAAATGTATAAACTAGGGTTTAAGCTTCTGTCACTCTAGCAACCCATCATCTACTTATTACTTCCCAATGCCTTCCCCTAGGCCCTAATCATGGTGAAGTGTCATGTAGTCAATGTTCACATAACACCACTGATGACCCACAAGTGTAGGGGATCTATCGTAGTCCTTTCGATAAGTAAGAGTGTCGAACCCAACAAGGAGCAAAAGGAAATGATAAGTGGTTTTCAGCAAGGTATTATCTGCAAGTACTAAATAAGTGGTAACAGATAGTTTTGTGATAAGATAAATTGTAACGAGCAACAAGTAACAAAAGTAAATAAAGTGCAGCAAGGTGGCCCAATCCTTTTTGTAGCAAAGGACAAGCCTGGACAAACTCTTATAATAGGAAAAGCGCTCCCGAGGACACATGGGAATATCATCAAGCTAGTTTTCATCATGCTCATATGATTCGCGTTCGGTACTTTGATAATTTGATATGTGGGTGGAGCAGTGCTTGGGTGCTGTTCTTACTTGAACAAGCATCCCACTTATGATTAACCTCTATTGCAAGCATCCGCAACTACAACAAAAGTATTAAGGTAAACCTAACCATAGCATGAAACATATGGATCCAAATCAGCCCCTTACGAAGCAACGCATAAACTAGGGTTTAAGCTTCTGTCACTCTAGCAACCCATCATCTACTTATTACTTCCCAATGCCTTCCTCTAGGCCCAAATAATGGTGAAGTGTTATGTAGTCGACGTTCACATAACACCACTAGAGGCTAGACAACATACGTCTTATCAAAATATCGAACGAATACCAAATTCACATGACTACTAATAGCAAGACTTCTCCCTTGTCCTCGGGAACAAATGTAACTACTCACAAAGCATATTCATGTTCATAATCAGAGGGGTAATAATATGCATAAAGGATCTGAACATATGATCTTCCACCAAATAAACCAACTAGCATCAACTACAAGGAGTAATCAACACTACTACCAACCTACTAGAACCAATCCCGGACTTGGAGACAAGAATTGGATACAAGAGATGAACTAGGGTTTGGAGATGAGATGGTGCTGGTGAAGAAGTTGATGGAGATTGCCCTCTCCCGATGAGAGGAGCATTGGTGATGACGATGATGATGATTTCCCCCTCCCGGAGGGAAGTGTCCCCGGCAGAACAGCTGTGCCGGAGCCCTAGATTGGTTCCGCCAAGGTTCCGCCTCGTGGCGGCGGAGTCTCGTCCCAAAAGGTTGCCTTCTATTTTTTTCTCATTGAAAGACTTCATATAGGAGAAGATGGGCGTCGGAGAGCCACCAGGGGGCCCACGAGGTAGGGGGGCGCCCCCACCCTCTTGACCAGGGTGTGGGCCCCCTGGCCTTCATCTTTGGTGATGATTTTTCTTTATTTATTTTAAGATATTCCGTGGAGTTTCAGGACTTTTGGAGTTGCGCAGAATAGGTCTCCAATATTTGCTCCTTTTCCAGCCCAGAATTCCAGCTGCCGGCATTCTCCCTCTTCATGTTAACCTTGTAAAATAAGAGAGAATAGCCATAAGTATTGTGACATAACGTGAAATAACAGCCCATAATGCAATAAATATTGATATAAAAGCATGATGCAAAATGGACGTATCAACTCCCCCAAGCTTAGACCTCGCTTGTCCTCAAGCGAAAGGCCGATAACAATAAATATGTCCTCATGTTTAGAGGTAGAGGCGTCGATAAAAATAGAATACGGACATGAAGGCATCATGATTATTTCCATAACAACAACATATATAGATTTTGTCATATGATTACTTATGTTTAAGTGATGATCTTTTCACAAAGCAAAAGTATGAATTAGAAACCTTATTGAGCACCAACAAATTATAACCTCAGTCATTGAAGCGATTGCAATTTATCATAACATTGGAAAGAGTCTATGTCAGAGCTTAAAAGCAAGTCCACATACTCAACTATCACTTAGTCCTTCATAATTGCTAACACTCACGCAATACTTGTGGTTACGGAGTTTTAATCAGACACAGAGAAAGATAGGGGCTTATAGTTTTGCCCCACAACCTTTTACCTCAAGGGTAATGTCAACAATAATAATTCATGATCCCCTACATCCAATTAGATATATATATATATAAATATATATATATATATATATATATATATCATGTCTTTCCAACATGCTGAGCTTGCCAAAGGATAAAATGAAAAAGGAAAGGTGAAGATCACCGTGACTCTTGCATAAGGTAGAGGATAATAATTAAAGATAGGCCCTTCGCAGAGGGAAGCAGAGGTTATCATGCGCATTTAGGGTTGATGCACGAAATCTTAATGCAAAAGAACGTCACTTTATATTGCCCCTTGTATGTGGACCTTTATTATGCAGTCCGTCGCTTTTATTACTTCCACAACAAGTTCGTACAAAGCTTATTTTCTCTGCACTAATAATTCATGCATATTTAGAGAGCAACTTTTATTGCTTGCACCGATGACAACTTACTTGAAGGATCTTACTCAATCCATAGGTAGATATGGTGGACTCTCATGGCTGACTGGTTTAAGGGTATTTGGAAGCACAAGTAGTATTTCTACTTGGTGCTGAGAATTTGGCTAGCATGAGGGGGAAAGGCAAGCTCAACACGTTAGAGGATCCATGAAAACATACTTTATCTCAGATGTAAGAAAACATAACTCATTATGTTGTCTTCCTTGTCCAACCTCAACTCTTTAGCATGTCGTATTTTAATGAGTGCTCCCAATCATAAAAGATGTCAATGATAATATATCTATATGTGAAACCTCTCTTTCCTTATTACTTCCTATTAATTGCAACGATGACCAAAGCTATATTTGCCAACTCCCAACAACTTTTAATCATCATACTCTTTCTATGTGAAGTCATTACTTTCAATAAGATCAATATGAACTCTTTGATTCTTTTTATTCTTTTTCTTCTTTCTATTTACCCAAGATCATGGCAAAATAATCAAGCCCTTGACTCAACACTAATCTTTATTATATAGCTCACGGACTCAATTACAAAGAAGGATCATAAAGCAAAACTCAAAACTAGATCATACCATGACTTTATTCTACTAAATCAAGATACTACTAAAAGGATCAAACTAAGAAAAGCGGTAAAGATAAGAGTTGTGATGGTGATACGATACCAGGGCACCTCCCCCAAGCTTGGCAGTTGCCAAGGGGAGTGCCCATACCCATGTGATTATATCTCCTTCTTTGTTGTTGACGGTGGAGGTGTTGTTGATGATGCAGACTTGTCGTCCAACTTCCATGGCATAGGCTCACCATCATAGAAGGATGATCGAGTCTCCGGAATCCTCAAATATGCAGCCAAACTCATCCTTTTGAATCTATATTCATACTCACAATTTTGATTTTGAAGATCATAGATTTGGGCTTGGAGGTGCTCGATCTTCTCATGTAGCTTGAAGATGGCCTCCTCGGTGTTCTTGGCATCCGGCTCGTAGTTGTAGGTGAACTCCGCGAGCATCTTGTGGCTAGCGTTGATTCCACGCTCCACCATCCCCTAGCACTTGAAAACTTGTTGCTCCATTGCTTCGAGCCTCGACTCCACGCTTCCGGTTCCCTTTGGTCCCTCAACATCGCGGATGTGCAGCAACCCATCACGCATCTCAATGGTTTGAGGGTGTCGCAGCACCTCCGCGAGGTAAGGGTTGATCACCTTCTCGAAGAACTTGTCTTTGGAAGCACTTGGGGTCGTCATGATGATCTAGACCTGTCAGAAAAACAGCTCGAAACAAGAACAGGGGAGATTTGTGTGATATGAGAGTCAAAACCTTCGGGAGAATATATAATGAATTTTTACCGACCAAAATACGTATCGCGCAAGAAAACGGAGTCCGAAGGGCACACGAGGTGCTCACGAGGTAGGGGGGCGCCCAGGGGGGTAGAGCGCGCCCACCACCCTCGTGTAGGCCTTGTGTCCTTCCCGGACTGCTACTTATTTTTCTATTTTTCTAAATATTCCAAAACGGAGAAATATTGCCTTAAAAATTGTTTTGGAGTCAGTTTACTTACCGTACCACATACCTATTCCTTTTCGGAGTCTGGAACGGTTTGGAAAGTGACCCTTATGTATTCCTTCGGGGTTATGGTTTCAATAATATTGGTTTTAACATTTATAGGATTACCTGAGATATAGTGTTTGATCCTTTGACCGTTTACCACCTTCAGATTTGTGCCTTCGAAGTTGTTGATTTTTATGGCACCGGAACGATAGACCTCCTCGATAACGTAGGGACCTTCCCATTTAGAGAGAAGTTTTCCTGCAAAAAATCTTAAACGAGAGTTGTATAGCAATACATAATCACCTACATTAAACTCACGCTTTTGTATCCTTTTGTCATGCCATCTTTTAACCTTTTCTTTAAACAACTTGGCATTTTCATAAGCTTGGGTTCTCCATTCATCAAGTGAGATAATATCAAATAACCTTTTCTCACCAACAAGTTTGAAATCATAGTTTAGCTCTTTAATAGCCCAATATGCCTTATGTTCTAGTTCGAGAGGTAAGTGACATGCTTTTCCATAAACCATTTTATACGGAGACATACCCATAGGATTCTTATATGCAGTTCTATAGGCCCATAATGCGTCATCCAGTTTCTTGGACCAATTCTTTCTAGACCTGTTAACAGTCTTTTGTAAAATTAATTTGAGCTCTCTATTGCTCAATTCTACTTGACCACTAGACTGTGGGTGATATGGAGATGCAATTCTATGATTAACATCATATTTAGCAAGCATTTTACGGAAAGCACCATGAATAAAGTGTGAACCACCATCAGTCATTAAATATCTAGGGACTCCAAACCTCGGAAAAATAACTTCCTTAAGCATTTTAATAGAGGTGTTATGATCAGCACTACTAGTTGGAATAGCTTCTACCCACTTAGTAACGTAATCAACAGCAACTAAAATATGTGTATATCCATTAGAGGCAGGAAAAGGTCCCATATAATCAAAGCCCCAAACATCAAACGGTTCAATAACAAGTGAATAATTCATAGGCATTTCTTGACGTCTACTAATATTACCAATTCTTTGACATTCATCGCAAGACAAAACAAACTTACGGGCATCCTTGAAGAGAGTGGGCCAATAAAAAACCGGATTGCAATATCTTGTGTGCAGTTCTATCTCCAGCGTGGTGTCCTCCATAGGCTTCGGAGTGGCACTTGCGTAGGATCTGTTCCTGTTCATGCTCAGGTACACAACGTCTAATAACACCATCTACTCCTTTATAAAGATGTGGGTCATACCAAAAGTAATCTCGCAAATCATAGAATTTTTTTTCTTTTGTTGGTATGTGAAGCTAGGTGGTATAAATTTAGCAACAATATAATTAGCATAATCAGCATACCATGGAGTGCTACGAGAAGTGCTTATGACATTTAATTGTTCATCAGGAAAGCTATCATCAATAGGTAGTGGGTCATCAAGAACATTCTCTAACCTAGATAAGTTATCTGCAATGGGTTCTCAGCTCCTTTTCTATCAACAATATGCAAATCAAATTCTTGCAGCAAGAGAACCCATCTAATAAGTCTAGGTTTTGCATCTTTCTTTTCCATAAGATATTTAATAGCAGCATGATCAGTGTGAATAGTTAGTTTAGAATCAACAATATAGGGTCTGAATTTATCACAAGCAAATACAACTGCTAAAAGTTCCTTTTCGGTACTAGCATAATTTCTCTGAGCATTGTCTAGAGTCTTACTAGCATAATGGATAACATTTAATTTCTTATCAACTCTTTGCCCTAGAACAGCACCTACAACGTAATCACTAGCATCACACATAATTTCAAAGGGTAAATTCCAATCAGGTGGCTAAACAACAGGTGCAGAGACTAATGCTTTCTTAAGTATTTCAAATGCTTCTACACAATCATCATCAAAGACAAATGGTACATCTTTTTGTAGTAAATTAGTCAGAGGCCGAGAAATTTTTGAGAAGTCCTTAATGAACCTCCTATAAAATCCGGCGTGACCAAGGAAACTTTTTATACCTTTGATGTCCTTGGGACATGGCATCTTTTCAATAGCATCAACCTTGGCTTTATCAACTTCAATACCTCTTTCAGAAACTTTCCCAAGACAATACCTTCATTAACCATAAAGTGGCACTTTTCCCAATTCAAGACAAGATTAGTTTCTTCACATCTCTGCAAAACTCGATCAATATTGCTCAAGCAATCATCAAAAGAGGAACCATAGATGGAAAAATCGTCCATGAAAACCTCACAAATTTTTTCACAAAAATCAGAGAATATAGCCATCATGCATCTTTGAAAGGTAGCAGGTGCATTACATAAACCAAAAGGCATACGTCTATAAGCAAAAGTACCAAAAGGGCATGTAAAAGTAGTCTTTGATTGATCCCTAGCCGACACAGGTATTTGAGAGAAACTAGAATAACCATCTAGAAAGCAATAATGTGTATGTTTGCATAATCTTTCTAGCATTTGATCAATAAAAGGTAAGGGGTAATGATCTTTCTTAGTAGCCTTATTTAATTTGCGGAAATCAATTACCATCCTATAACCTGTGATAATTCTTTGCGAAATCAATTCATCTTTATCATTAGGGACAGCAGTAATACCTCCCTTCTTAGGGACACAATGGACAGGACTTACCCACTGACTATCAGCAACGGGATAAATTATACCTGCCTCCAGAAGCTTGAGTATTTCTTTTCTTACCACTTCTTTCATTTTAGGATTCAAACGTCATTGAGGATCACGAACTGGTTTGGCATCCGCTTCCAAATTTATTTTATGTTGACATAGAGTGGGACTAATGCCCTTAAGATCATCAAGAGTATATCCGATAGCGGCACGGTGCTTCTTCAGAGTTTTCAATAATCTTTCTTCTTCATGCTGACAGGATATATTTTCTTTTCATCAAGATAAGCATATTTAAGATTATCAGGCAACGATTTAAGCTCAAACACGGGATCACCCTTGGGTGGAGGAGGATCCCCTAGGATTTCAACAGGCAAATTGTGTTGCAGAATAGGTTCCTGTTTAAGGAATACTTCATCTATTTCCCTTCTTTCATTCATGAACATATCATTTTCATGGTCTAGCAAATAGTGTTCTAAAGGATCACTAGGAGGTACGGCAATAGAACCAAGACCAATAATTTCATCTTTACTACGCAATTCTTCCTCACGATGTTGTTTACTAAATTTAGAGAAATTAAACTCATGAACCATATCATCCAAGCCAATAGTAACAACATTCTTTTCGCAGTCTATCTTAGCATTAACAGTATTCAAGAAGGGTCTACCAAATGTAATGGGACAAAAGCTATCTTGTGGAGAACCAAGAACAAGAAAATCAGTGGGATATTTGGTTTTTCCACACAAGACTTCAACATCTCTAACAATTCCCATTGCAGATATAGTATCTTTATTGGCAAGTTTAATTGTAACATCAATATCTTCTAACTCAGCAGGTGCAATATCATGCATAATTTCTTTGTATAAGTCAATGGGTATTACACTAGCACTAGCACCCATATCACATAAGCTATGATAACAATGATCTCCTATTTTAACAGAAACAACAGGCACGCCTACCACATGTCTATATTTATCTCTAGCACAAGGTTAAGCAATTCTAGCAGTTTCACCATAGAATTGAATAACATGCCCATCAATATTATCAGACAAGAGATCTTTAACAAGAGCAATATTAGGTTCTACTTTGACTTGCTCAGGAGGTGTATAAGTTCTAATATTGCTTTTACGAACAACAGTTGAAGCTTTAGCATGATCCTTCATTCTAACAGGGAAAGGTGGTTTCTCAACATAGGAAGTGGGAACAATAGGATCATTATAAGTGACAGTCTTTTCTTCAACTTTAATAGGTGCAGCTACTTTTACTTCTATGGGAGGATGATATTTAAACCACTTCTCCTCGGGGAGATCAACATAGGTAGCAAAAGATTCACAGAAAGAAGCTACTATCTCAAAGTCAAGTCCATGTTTAGTGCTAAACTTACGGAAAATATCGGTATCCATAAAAGATTTAACACAATCAAACTTAGGTGTCATACCTGACTCCTTACCTTCGTCGAGGTCCCAATCTTCAGAGTTGCGTTTAATTCTATCCAATAAATTCCATTTAAATTCAATAGTCTTCATCATAAAAGAGCCAGCACAAGAAGTATCAAGCATGGTGCGATTGTTATCAGAAAGTCGAGCATAAAAACTTTGAATAATTACTTCTCTTGGGAGCTCATGATTGGGGCATGAATATAGCATTGATTTAAGCCTCCCCCAAGCTTGAGCGATGCTTTCTCCTTCGCGAGGCCAAAAATTATATATATAATTGCGATCACGATGAACAAGATGCATAGGGTAATACTTTTGATGAAATTCCAATTTCAATCTTTTATAGTTCCATGATCTCATATCATCACATAGCCTGTACCATGTCAATGCATCTCCCTTCAAAGATAAAGGGAAGGCCTTCTTCTTAACAACATCATCGGGTATACCTGCAAGCTTAAATAGTCCACAAACTTCATCCACATAGAGTAGATGTTCATCAGGATGCTTTGTTCCATCTCCTGTAAAAGTGTTAGCTAGCAGTTTTTCCATCATACCCGAAGGAATTTCAAAAGGAGTTTCATTTTCAATAGGTTCAGTAGGTTGAGGAGCAACTCTTTGGTCTACTGGACGGGGTGAAGATACCCCGAACAAGCCCCTCAAAGAATTACTTTCCATAGTAACAAGTGACAGAAAATTTCAGCACACTATATAAATTTTTCCTTACCAAATTCCACCTACCAAAGGCGCTACACTCCCCGGAAACGGCGCCAGAAAAGAGTCTTGATGACCCACAAGTATAGGGGATCTATCGTAGTCCTTTCGATAAGTAAGAGTGTCGAACCCAACGAGGAGCAGAAGGAAATGATAAGCGGTTTTCAGCAAGGTATTCTCTGCAAGTACTGAAATAAGTGGTAACAGATAGTTTTGTGATAAGATAAATTGTAACGAGCAACAAGTAACAAAAGTAAATAAAGTGCAGCAAGGTGGCCCAATCCTTTTTGTAGCAAAGGACAAGCCTGGACAAACTCTTATAATAGGAAAAGCGCTCCCGAGGACACATGGGAATATCGTCAAGCTAGTTTTCATCACGCTCATATGATTCATGTTCGGTACTTTGATAATTTGATATGTGGGTGGAGCGGTGCTTGGGTGCTGTTCTTACTTGAACAAGCATCCCACTTATGATTAACCTCTATTGCAAGCATCCGCAACTACAACAAAAGTATTAAGGTAAACCTAACCATAGCATGAAACATATGGATCCAAATCAGCCCCTTACGAAGCAACGCATAAACTAGGGTTTAAGCTTCTGTCACTCTAGCAACCCATCATCTACTTATTACTTCCCAATGCCTTCCTCTAGGCCCAAACAATGGTGAAGTGTTATGTAGTCGACGTTCACATAACACCACTAGAGGCTAGACAACATACATCTTATCAAAATATCGAACGAATACCAAATTCACATGACTACTAATAGCAAGACTTCTCCCTTGTCCTCAGGAACAAACGTAACTACTCACAAAGCATATTCATGTTCATAATCAGAGGGGTAATAATATGCATAAAGGATCTGAACATATGATCCTCCACCAAATAAACCAACTAGCATCAACTACAAGGAATAATCAACACTACTAGCAACCTACTAGCACCAATCTCGGACTTGGAGACAAGAATTGGATACAACATATGAACTAGGGTTTGGAGATGAGATGGTGCTGGTGAAGATGTTGATGGAGATTGCCCTCTCCCGATGAGAGGAGCGTTGGTGATGACGATGGTGATGATTTCCCCCTCCCGGATGGAAGTGTCCCCGGCAGAACAGCTCTGCCGGAGCCCTAGATTGGTTCCGCCAAGGTTCCACCTCGTGGCGGCGGAGTCTTGTCCCGAAAGGTTGCCTTCTATTTTTTTTCTCATCGAAAGACTTCATATAGGATAAGATGGGCCTCGGAGAGCCACCAGGGGGGCCACGAGGTAGGGGGGGCGCGCCCCCTGGCCTTCATCTTTGGCGATGATTTTTATTTATTTATTTTAAGATATTCCGTGGAGTTTCAGGACTTTTGGAGTTGCGCAGAATAGGTCTCCAATATTTGCTCCTTTTCCAGCCCAGAATTCCAGCTGCCGGCATTCTCCCTCTTCAGGTAAACCTTGTAAAATAAGAGGGAATAGCCATAAGTATTGTGACATACGTGAAATAACAGCCCATAATGCAATAAATATTGATATAAAAGCATGATGCAAAATGGACGTATCAACCACTAGAGGAAAGTCAACATACATCTCATCAAAATATCGAACGAATACCAAATTCACATGATTACTTATAACAAGACTTCTCCCATGTCCTCAGGAACAAATGTAACTACTCACAAAGCATATTCATGTTCATAATCAGAGGAGTATTAACTATAATTACAGATCTGAACATATGATCTTCCATTGAATAAACCAACTAGCATCAACTACAAGGAGTAATCAACACTACTAGCAACCCACAGGTACCAATCTGAGGTTTTGAGACAAAGATCGGATACAAGATATGAACTAGGGTTTGAGAGGATATGGTGCTGGTGAAGATATTGATGGAGATTGACCCCATCTCGATGAGAGGATCGTTGGTGATGACGATGGCTTCGATTTCCCCCTCCGGGAGGGAAGTTTCCCCGGCAGAATAGCTTCACCGGAGCCCTAGATTGGTTCTGCCCAGGTTCCGCCTCGAGATGGCGGCGCTTCATCCCAAAAGCTTCCTTCTAATTTTTTTTCCTAGTCAAAACACACCATATAGCAGATGATGGGCACCGGAGGCCTGACAGGGGGGCGCAAGGTAGGGGGCGCGTCCAGGGGGTAGGGCACGCCCCCGCCCTTGTGGATGGCTGGTGGCCCCCCTCTGGTGCTTTCTTCGCCCAATGTTTTATATATATTCCAAAATAATTCTCCGTGAAGTTTCAGGACTTTTGGAGTTGTGCAGAATAGGTCTCTAATATTTGCTCCTTTTCTAGTCCAGAATTCCGGCTGTCGGCATTCTCCCTCTTCATGTAAACCTTCTAAAATAAGAGAGAATAGGCATAAGTATTGTGCTATAATGTGTAATAATAGCCCATAATGCAATAAATATCAATATAAAAGCATGATGCAAAATGGACATATCAACCGTCAAGGGATTGGCAACCCCTTGTTCGCGTTGGGTTCGAGGATTTGTTATATTGTGTGCATGTACTGTTTACATAGTGTTGCTTGGCTCTCCTACTGGATTGATGACCTTGGTTTCATAACTAAGGGAAATACTTATCTCTGATGTACTGCATCATCCCCTCCTCTTCGGGGAAATCCTAACGCATCTCACAAGTAACATATGTCAGCACAAGATTAATACGAGCCTAACGCTAAGCCTGTAGTTCATCATCAATGACGGTTAAATCCTAAGATGAAGGATGTGGTAAGAACTAAAATATTAAAGCTTCTGGAAGCAGATATAATCTATACCATAGCTGATAGTAGATGGGTAAGTCTTGTTCATTGTGTTCCTAAGAAAGGAGGTATAACTGTTGTTCCTAATGGTAAAAATGAACTCATCCCACAAAGAGCTGTAGCTGGTTATAGGATGGTAATTGATTTCAGAAAATTAAATAAAGCTACTAGAAAAGATCATTACCCCTTGCCTTTTATCGATCAAATGTTAGAAAGATTATCTAAGCATACGCACTTTTGTTTCCTTGATGGATATTCTGGTTTCTCTCAAATACCTATCTCACAACAAGATCAAGAGAAAACTACTTTTAGTTGCCGCTTTGGAACCTATGCTTATATACGTATGCCTTTTGGTTTAGGCAATGCACCTACTACCTTTCAAAGATGTATGACTGATATTTTCTTTGATTTTTTTGAAAATATTGTTGAGGTTTTCATGGATGATTTTTCCATTTCGAGACTTCTTTTGATGATTGCTTAAGCAACCTTGATCGAGTTTTGCAGAGATGTGAACAAACTAATCTTGTCTTGAATTGGGAGAGGTGCCACTTTATGGTAAACGAAGGTATTGTTCTCGGGCATAAAATTTCTAAACGAGGTATTGAAGTAGATAAAGCTAAAGTTGATGCAATTGAGAAAATGTCATGCCCTAAATAAATAAAAGGTGTAAGAAGTTTCCTTGGTCATGTTGGTTTCTATAGAAGGTTTATTAAAGACTTCTGTAAAATTTATAGGCCTCTTACTAATATTTTGCAAAAATATGTTCCATTTGTTTTTGATGATGATTGTGTAGAAGCCTTTGAAACACTTAAGAAAGCCTTATTAACCTCTGCACCTATTGTTCAACCACCTGATTGGAACTTACCATTTGAAATTATGTGCGATGCTAGTGACTATGCTATTGGTGTTGTTCTAGGACAAAGAGTTGAAAAGAAATTAAATGTTATCCATTATGCAAGTCAAACTCTAGACAGTGCTCAAAGAAATTATGCTACTGCTAAGAAAGAATTTCTTGCATTTGTGTTTGCACATGATAAATTCAGATCTTATATTGTTGATTTTAAAGTAATCGTGCACATCAATCATGCTGCTATCAAATATCTTATGGAAAAGAAAGATGATAAACCTTGGTTGATTAGGTAGGTTCTGTTGCTACAAGCATTTGATTTGCATATTACTGGTAGAAGGGGAGCTGAGAATCCCGCAGCTGATAATTTGTCTAGATTGGAAAATGTTCTTCATGACCCACTACCAATTGATGATAGTTTTCATGATGAATAATTAGTTGTTATAAATGCTTCTTGTAATACTCCTTGGTATGCAAACTATGCTATTTACATCATTGCTAAATATATACCACCTAGTTTCACATACCAACAAAAGAAAAAGTTCTTCTTTGATTTAAGACATTACTTTTGAGATGACCCGCATCTTTATAAAGGAGTAGATGGTATTATTAGACGTTGTGTACCTGAGCATGAACAGGAACAAATCCTACGGAAGTGTCATTCCGAGTCATACGGAGGGCACCATGCTGGAGATAGAACCTCACATAAGGTATTACAGTATGTTTTTATTGGCCTACTCTCTTCAAGGATGCATGTAAGTTTGTCTTATATGTGATGAATGTCAAAGAATTGGTAATATTGGTAGAAGTCAGGAAATGCCAATGAATTATTCACTTGTTATTGAACCATTTGATGTTTGGGGTTTTGATTATATGGGACCTTTTCCTTCCTCTAATGGGTACACTCATATTCTAGTTGATGTTGATTACGTTACTAAGTGGGTTGAAGCTATTCCAACTAGTAGTGCTGATCATAACACTTCTATTAAAATGCTTAAAGAAGTTATGTTCCCGAGGTTTGGAGTCCCTAGATATTTAATGACTAATGGTGGTTCACATTTTATTCATGGTGCTTTTCAAAAACTTCTTGCTAAATATGATGTTAACCATAGAATTGCATCACCTTATTATCATTAGTCTAGTGGATAATTTGAATTGAGCAATAGAGAAACCAAGTTAATTTTGCAAAAGACCGTGAATAGTTCTAGAAAGAATTGGTCTAAGAAACTTGATGATGCATTATGGGCTTATAGAACTGCTTATAAAAATCATATGGGTATGTCTCCATATAAAATGGTCTATGGAAAAGCATGTCATTTACCTCTTGAGCTAGAATGTATAGCATTGTGGGCAATTAAAGAACTTAACTATGATTTCAAACTTGCTGGTGAGAAGATGCTATTTGATATTAGCTCATTAGATGAGTGGAGAACCTAAGCATAGAAAATGCCAAGTTGCTTAAAGAAAAAGTTAAAAGATGGCATGATAAAAGAATCCAAAAATGGGAATTTAAAGTGGGTGAATATGTTCTATTATACAACTCTCATTTCAGATTCTTTGCAGGAAAACTTCACTCTAAATGGGAAGTACCATATATCATTGAAGAATTTTATCGTTCCTGAGCTATCAAGATCAATAACTCTGAAGGCACTAATCTGAGAGTGGTAAATGGACAAAGAATTAAATATTACATCTCAGGTACACCTATTAATGTTGAAACTAACATTGTCCAAACTATGACACCGGAGGAATACATAAGAAAGACCTTCCAGAACACTCCAGAACCCTGAAAATGAATGGGTATGTGATACGGTAAGCAAACCAACTCTAAACTTCCATAAAATGTTTTCTGTCCGTTTTGAAATATTAGAAAAAATACACAAATAAGAAACAGCCGAGGGGACCCACGAGGTGCACACAAGGCACCTGTGCACGCCCTGGGGGCTTGTGGGCCCCTCATGTGCCTTCCTGGCTCTGTTTCTTCTTGTTTTGCAAGATAAAAATTCTTTGTATATACTCCCAGACATTTTGACCCCCGTATCGTAGAAATCTCCTATGTTCTTGTTTCGTGCTATTTTTCTGACAGATTTGAAAGTATGTCGTCCCGAGACTCGGAAGGAGAGAACCATGTTCTCCACGCTGCTACAAATCCAAGGGCCTATGAAGATGATGATCACTGTGGGTGGTCAATTACTGAGGAGGTCGATGCTGACTTAAATAGGTTGGATTCCATGGAGTAGGAGGAAACAACTCGACCACAACCCAGGGACATGCACGTGGAATATGAGGGATCGTGCTTGTTGGATAGGGTTAAACCTCCCAACACTCAATTTATTTCTTATCGTAACCTGAAAAAGAGTGTTGCTTCATCTACCTTAGCCAGGAGGCACCCTTGGGTGGATGGTGCATTAACCATCACTTGGAAGACCAAAAAGAAAATTATCGATCTTAAGCACCAAATCAATAAGCTTGAAGAGGAAAATCACATCCTCAAGGACATCATCGCCAAGAACAACACCATCATCACCGAAAAAACAAACTTGAGTAAACGGGTATGGGCACTCCCCTTGGCTTGTGCCAAGCTTGGGGGAGGTGCCCGGGTGTCGTATCACCATCACTTTTATTATCTTTACCTATTTTAGTTTGATCCTTAGCTATTTTGTGACTTAGTAGAATAAAAGTTGAGTATGATCTATTTTCGACTGCTAGTTTCGTGATCTATCTATCTATGTAATTGAGTTGAGAGTTATATAATAAAGAGTAGTTTGAGTATTGCTTCTTTACTTTTATGTTTCAATCTTAGCAAGGGAAATAATGCAAAGATCATATGCTAATCCCATGGAAAGTAATGACTTTACATAAATAAAAGTATAAGTGGTAAAATTTATCGGAAGTTAACAAACATAGTTTTGGTCAATGATTCAGTTCGTGAAACATTATTAAGGGAATAGAAGAGTCACATATAAATATACCATCTTGGACATCTTTTATGATTGTGAGCCCCCATTAAATATTCTATGTCAAATTGTTGATGTTGGACAAGGAAGACAACATAATGAGTTATATTTTCTTATATTCACATAGAAGTTATATTATTATGGATCCTCCAACATGTGGTGCTTTCCCAATATCTTTGCTAGCCAAAAATCCGCACCAAGTAGAGATACTACGTGTGCCTCAAAAACCCTTAAACCTAGTTTCATGTCATGAGAGTCCACTATATCTACCTATGGATTGAATAAGATCCTTCAAGTAAGTTGTCATCGGTGCATAAAGCAATAAAAATTGCTCCTAAATATGTATGACCTTTTATTGTAAGGGAAAATAAGCTTGCTACGACCTTGTGATGGTAAAGAAATAAAAGCGACGGACTGCATAATAAAGGTTGCTATCACAAGGGGCAATATAAAGTGATGTTCCTTTACATTAAGAGTGTGCACATCCAAAAACAAAAAGTGCATGACAACCTCCGCTTCCCTCTGCGAAGGGCCTATCTTTTACTTTTATGTATTTACTTTTCATGCAAGAGTCAGTAGTGTTCTTCTCTATTCTATTTTCATTTTTCTCTTTTGCAAGCATCATGTGGTGGGGAAAGATCTAGGCATATACATCCAGTTGGATATGAGTGGTCATGAGTCATTATTGTTGACATTACCCTTGAGGTAAATGAGTTGGAAGGCAAAACTATAAGCCCCTGTCTTTCTATGTGTCTGGCTGGAAATTTTGCTCCATATATATGTTGTGAGTGCCAGCAATCATAGAAGACTAAATGATAGTTGAGTATGTGGACTTGCTAAATAAAATCACTTACATGAGACCCTTCTTGAAAGTATGATGAATTGTAATTGCCTTGTTGATTGAGAACATAGTTTGTTAGTTTTCAAGAAAGTTTATGCTTTATACTTCACAATTGAAAAGAATTGTTTCTTTCTCATGAGAAGTTTTATGATAATATATATTGTTGTTATAATAATGATCATGATCCTTCCATGTCCGTATTTTGTTTTTATCGACACCTCTCTCTCTCTCTAAACATGTGGTCATGATTATCGATATCGGTTTTCGCTCGAGGACACGCGAGGTCTAATCTTGGGGGAGTTGATACGTCCATTTTGCATCATGTTTTCTACTGTTATTTATAATGTTTTTGATCAATAGAACACTTTATGGAGGAATTATAATGCCTTTTCTCTCTTGATTTGCAAGATTTTCATGAAGAGGAAGATTGCCGACACCTGGAATTCTGGACCTGAAAAATTTATGTCAGAGATACCTATTCTGTACATCTCCAAATGAGCTGAAATTTCGCAGAGAATTATTTTGGAATAAAGAAAAAATAATGGAGAAAAGAAATACCAGAGGAGGCCACCCAGGTGCCCACAAGGCACCAGGGCGCGCCCTGGTGGCTTGTGGTGCCCCTGGCCAGCCTCCATGGCCTATCTTCTGGTATATAATCCCATTTTCCCTAGAAAAATAAGGAGAGGACTTTCGGGATGGACCACCGCCGTCTCGAGGCGGAACCTGGGCACGAGCACTTTTGTTCTCCGGCGGAGCGATTCCGTCGGGGATACTTTCCCCTGGGAGGGGGGAATCGAAGCTATCGTCATCACCAACAACTGTCTCATCATGGGAAGACCAATATTCATCACATCTTCACTAGCACCATCTCGTATCAAACCCTAGTTCATCTCTTGTATTCAATCTTTGTCTCAAAACCTCATATTGGTACCTTTGGATTGCTAATAGTGTTGATTACATCTTGTAGTTGATGCTAGTTGGTATATTTGGTGGAAGATTATATGTTTAGATCATTGATGCTATTCAATACCCCTCTGATCTTGAACATGGATATGATTTTTGAGTAGTTACTTTTGTTCTTGAGGACATGGGAGAAGTCTTGTCATAAGTAATCATGTGAATTTGGTATCCGTTCCATATTTTGATGATATGTGTGTTGTTGTTTCCCTTAGTGGTGTTATGTGAACGTCGACTACATGACACTTCATCATATTTGGGCCTAAGGGAATGCATTGTAGAGTAGTAACTATATGATGGGTTGCTAGAGTGACAGAAGCTTAAACCCTAGTTTATGCGCTATTCCGTAAGGGGCTGATTTGGACCCATACGTTTCATGTTGTGGTTCTATTTATATTAATTCTTCTTTCGTAGTTGTGGATGCTTGTGAGAGGGGTTAATCATAAGTGGGAGGTTTGTTCAAGTAAGAACAACACCCAAGCACTGGTCCACCCACATATCAAATTATCAAAGCGACAAACGCGAATCAAACCAACATGATGAAAGTGACTGGATGAAATTCCCGTGTGTCCTCAAGAGCTCTTTGCTTATTATAAGAGACTGTTCCGGCCTGTCCTTTGCTACAAAAAGTATTGGGCTACCTTTCTGCACCATAGTTACTATTGTTACTTGTTACTCGTTAAATTACCTTGGTATCAAACTATCTGTTACCGATAATTTTAGTGCTTGCAGACTTTACCTTGCTGAAAACAGCTTGCCATTTCCTTCTACTCCTCGCTGGGTTTCACACTCTTACTTATCGAAATGACTACGATTGATCCCCTATACTTGTGGGTCATCAAGTCTCTAACAATTCCAAGCGGTGAAATAATATCTCTGTTTGCGAGCTTAGTAGTGACACCAATATCTTCTATCTCAATAGGTGCAATATCATGCATAACTTCTTGATATAAAGTAAATGGAGTAGCACTTATGGTAGCAACCATATCAAATAAACAATGATAGCAATGATCTCTAATTTTAGCAGAAACAAGAAGCATGCCAAGTACATGTTTGCTCTTATCCAATTTATCTTGTTTTGTATTAACTTGTTTAGCAACCCTAGTTGCCTCCTCACAGAAATAAATGATATGTCCATCAATATTATCAACCAAGAGATCCTTAACCAATGCAATATTAGGTTCTACTTTAATTTGTTTAGATCGCTTAGGTGTTTTAACATTACCCTTATGAACCACAGTTGTAGCTTTAGCATGTTCCTTTATCCTAACAGGGAAAGGAGGTTTCTCAATACACGCAGTGGGTACAACTGGATCAATATTATAAATAATTGTTCCAGTTTTAGCTATAACAGGTTCCTCACAAATTTTTTCAATAGGTGGATGAAATTTAAACACTTCTCCTTGGGGAGATCAACATGAGCAGCAAATGATTCACAGAAAGTAGCTATTATCTCAGTGTCTAGTCTATATTTTGCGCTAAGCTTATGAAAAACATATGTTTCTAATAAAAGACTTAACACAATTGTATTCAAGATTAATACCTGACTCATTACCTTTGTCGATTTCCCAATCTTCAGAATTGCTTTTAATTCTTTCGAGAAGATTCCATTTGAATTCAATAGTTTTTTTGCATAAAGGAACTAGCAGAAGCAGTGGCAAGCATTGATTTGTCATCATGAGAAAGCTGAGCATAAAAGTTTTGTATAATCATCTCTCTTGCAAGCTCATGATTAGGGCATGTGAGCATCATATATTTAAGCCTCCCCCAATTTGGAGCGATGCTTTCTCGTTCACAAGGCCAAAAATTATATATATAATTCTGATCATGATGAACCAAATGCATAGGATAAAATTTCTGATGGAATTCTAGCTTCAATCGGTTCCAATCCTATGTTCCTATGTCATCCAATAGCATGTACAAAGATAATACCTTTCCCTCAAAGATAAAGGAAATACCTTCTTCTTAACTCCATCCTCCGATAAACCTGCAAGCTTAAACAATCCACAAATTTCATCTATATAGATTAAGTGCATATCAGGATGTACCGTTCCGTCTCCTAGGTAGGGATTAGCAAGAAGTTCTTCCATAACACCTGAAGGAATTTCATAATAAATATTTTCATTATCTTTAGTAGGTTGAGGAGCTGCTCTTACCACTTTCGTTCAAGGTGAAGATACCCCGAACAAGCCCCACAAAGGATTACTTTCCACAGTGACAAGTAACAGTAAATTTCAGCATGTAATAAAAATGTGTCCTTACCATATTCCACTTACCAAAGGCGCTTCACTCCCCGGCAACGGCGCCAGGAAAGAGTATTGCTGACCCGTAATTATAGGGGATAAATTTTAATCCTTTCGATAAGTAAGAGTGTCGAACCCAACGAGGAGTAGAAAGAAATGACAAGCGGTTTTCAGCAAGGTATTCTCTACAAGTGTTGTAAGTAGTGGTAACAGATATTTTTGTAGCAAGGTGATCCATAACAAGTAACAAGAGTAACAAGAGTGCAGCAAGGTGGCCCAATCCTTTTTATAGCAAAGGACAAGACAAAAGTACTTCTTATAATGAGCAAAGCGTTCTTGAGGACACATGAGAATTATCGTCTAGTCACGTTCATCATGTTTAGTTGATTCGTGTTCACTACTTTGATAATATGATATGCGGGTCGACCAGTGCTAGCGTGCTATTCTTACTTGAACAAGAAACCCTCTTATGATTACCCCCTCTCACAAGCATTCCCAACTATGAAGTAAGATTTAAGATAAATCTAACCATAGCATGAAACATATGAATCCAAATCAGCCCCTTACAGAATAATGCAAAACTAGGGTTTAAGCTTCTGTCACTCTCGCAACCCATCATCTACTTATTACTCCCCAATGCCTTTCTCCAGGCCCAAATATGGTGAAATGCCATGTAGTCAACGTTCACACGACACCACTAGAGGAAGAACAACATACATATCATCAAAATATTGAATGAATGCCAACTTGACATGATTACTTATAACAAGACTTCTCCCATGTCCTCAAGAAAAAAAGTAACTACTCACAAATCATATCCATGTTCAAGATCATAGCAGTATTGAATATGCTTAAGGATTTGAACATATAATCTTTCACAAAATAAACCAACTATCATCAACTACAAGGTGCAATCAACACTACTAGCAACCCACAGGTACCATTCTAAGGTTTTGGGACAAAGATTGAATACAAGAGATGAACTAGGGATTGAGAGGAGATGGTGATGGTGAATATGTTGACGAATATTGTCCCTCCCATGATGAGATGATCATTGGTGATGTCGATGGCTTCGATTTCCCCCTCCGGAGGGAAGTATCCTCGGCGGAATCGCTATGCTGGAGAGCAAAAGTGTCCCTGCCCAGGTTCCACCTCGAGATAGCGGTGCTTCGTCCCGAAAGTCTTCTTTTTATTTTTTTTTCTAGAGAAAAAAGTCTCATATAGCAAAATGAGGGCACCGGAAGGCTGTTGTGAGCAGCAAGTGGCCCCCCTCTGGTGGTTCTTCGATCCAGTAATTTTTATATATTCAAAAAATATCTCCGTGAAGTTTCAGGTCATTTGGAGCTCTGTAGAATAGTTATCTCTATTATAGCTCTGTTAGGTCCAGAATTCCAGCTGCTGGCAATTTCCCTCTTCATGTATATCTTGCTAATTAAGAGAGAAAAGGCATTAGAATTACATCATAAAGTGAAATGATGACCACAAATATTATAAATAACAGTAGAAAAACATGATGCAAAACGGACATTTCACTTAGAGCCTGTTTGGGACTGCTCCGCTCCTTAAAATTCAGCTCCGCTCTAGAAAACACAAGCCAAATGGGGTAGCTCCACGATATGCCGCTCGGCAAAAAAAACTAGAATCTGGAGTAAAACTTCATGTTTTTATGAAGCTCTTCATGGGGTGCTCTAAAAAACTCTAGAAGCTGGAGCTGAGTGGAAATTACCCACCACTGCCACTAGTAAGTGGATACCCCTTCGTTTCTCCCCCCTCAACCAATCAAATAGATCCTTTCCACCAAGTTTCTCATTCTTGAAGCTGGAGCTAGATGGAAGCCAAACATTCTCTTTGGTAATGCTACAACTTATGAATGAAATTGCTCCAAAGTGAATTTAGTGGAGCGAAACTGATTTTGTTGAAGCGGAGCAGTCCCAAATAGGCCCTTATTATGCGGAACTGGGAAATTAGCAACTCCTACAAATTTTCTTAAGCGATCATCACAAAAATGCTGCATTAAAAGAATCCAACGCCTCCACCCTCCTTGCAAAAAGTCACGGATAGCTCTACACACATCTTGTGAACCAACGACTAGTGTCGTTCATAATGCAACACTGGTAGCTCGTCTGACCCTGACGCTTTTATCTGTTGCATTTGAAACAATGTCGTTTTAATTTCAGAATTTGAGATGGATGTTGTCAGCTTCTAGTTCATGTCATACGAGACTGGACCAACAATATTATCCAGCAATCTCTCAACCCCTTCAGAACCCTCTAACGTAAACAAATACTCGTAAAACTTAGCTGCCATTTCTCTCATCTCATCATCAACCAAGCACCGCGTCCCGTCCTCCTTTACAGCATATTGACAACATTTTTCCTCTTCCGGTGAGATGCATGGTTCTGAGAGCACCTCGTATTTCCATCCCCCACCTTGGGCCTGTCTACTCGAGAACGATGTGTATACATGATCTCCACTGAGTATCCAGTCCCGAGTGCCCTCACTTTTCCATTCCGGAGCTACTCTTTAAGCTAATAAACCTATCACCGTATGGATCTGAACACCACACTTCCCCATGCCTGCATACTCATAGACACGTGCCGAGTTTTTGTGAAAGAGCCGAAAGTCACGCTCGCCTGTTACTACTTCGGCCCATGCGTCAACCACCATAGCATCACATTGCTCGTGCGTTATCCATGCTTCTTCAAAGTGAAATGGATGGTCACCTCTCCTCTCCTGATAAGGAGCTATCTCCATCGCCCGGATGAGCAAAGCAACATGATCAAATTCCTCCATTACAATGTGGTTGACTGAAGTTTCTCGAAACATCAACAAAAATCCATCATTGCATGTAGCCCAACCAAGCCGCACCTGAACATTGATTCCAAGGTAACGAATGAGGATATCCCTAGAAGCTTAGATCTGCAAGGCCGCAGATAACCAAGCAATCTTTGAAATCCTCCATTTGCATGTGGCTCCTCGGATTTCCTCCTAGCTGAGCAGATTAGAAGAGAGCTTCGTTAACATCACCCACACACAACCAAGGTAGAACATCTTGAGCTCAAAGCTAATGAATGACATCCTATGACTTCTCCATGAGCTTCGTGGGAGGCTCTCATAGAAACCAATGAATCTACATGTATTTGCCTCAAATTCCACTTCGGCATTAATATAGTATTGACAGAGTTCCCTCCTCCCCAACCCTAGCCCTGCGTCTTCCACCCATGGGTGACACAGGTGGCGGTGCCGCCTCTCCCTCTCATAACTCTGTCCTCTCTCTCACCCGTCGCCGCTGGCCGGAGCCGCCGAGGCAAAGCCCCTCGCGGTGGCTGGCGGTAGGGCATCTCTCCCCCTCGTGTGCGAACAGCCGGAGTGGGGCGGCTGGATCGAGCAGGGGCATCAAGTTCACGCGGGCTTGGCGACGCGGCTGCCAGCCCACGTCCCGGTGGCACACACTCGTGGTGGTGGTGGCACGGTGGCGGGGATGGCTGCTGGTGGCGTGGCGGCTGCTCGGGCCTTTGTCGTGGAACTGGTGCAGGCGGCGGCCATGGTGGCTAGTAGCGCGGGTGCATGCCTGGCGGCTCCGATGCTTGGAGCTCGCCAGACGGTGCGAGTTGGGTAGTGGCCCAGTGTGGCTGCTGCTCCGGTCGTAGGTCGCTCCACGGTAGCTGGGCATGTCGGCTGCGGCGGCGACTTGCATGTTCTGGCGTCGGCTCGTCCGTAGGCGGCTTGTGTCGACCTTCGATCCCTCTCCTCCTCGTCCGAGTGCTACTTTCATCGAAGGGTTGGCCCTTTCCGAGTTGTGGTCCGTAGTTCATCTCACGCCATGTGCAGCAGGACCGAGCTCGTCTCGCGCCCGCTTCTGCAGGACGAGTTGATGGAGGCCAGTTCTGGCCGGCCTATTGGTTCTCGATGCTAGGGGCGCCCAGGGATGCGAAAGGCGGGGCCTTTTCGCTCGTCTCTTTGGTTGGGTAATGACGGTTCTCTGGTGAGGTGGTGTCAAGGTCTTGGATGCCGGGACGGCGGCCCTGGTGGTGGTAGAGTGGTGCTCATGGGCAGAGACTGTGGCTCGGTGTTGCCCAGTGGCCATGACCGTGTGGGTGGCTGATACGTCTTCCTCGTATCTATAACTTTTTATTGTTCCATGCCAATATTATACAACTTTCACATACTTTTGACAACGATTTATATGATTTATTGGACTAACATATTGATACGCTCTATCACACATAAGCCTCATTATATCTTCCTCAAAACAGCCATCATACCTACCTATTATGGCATTTCCATAGCCATTTCAAGATATATTGCCATGCAACTTCCACAGTTCCATTTTTATGACTTGAGCATTCATTTTTATATTGCTTTGCATGATCGTAAGATAGCTAGCATGATATTTTCATGGCTTGTCCGTTTTTTTATATCTTTGCCACGCTAGATCATTGCACATCCTGGTACACCGCTAGAGGCATTCATATAGAGTCATATTGTTCTAGTATCGAGTTGTAATTTTTGAGTTGCAAGTAAATAGAAGTGTGATGATCATCATTATTCATTATTAGAGCATTGTCCCAGTGAGGAAAGGATGATGGAGACTATGATTCCCCCACAAGTCTGGATGAGATTTCGGACGATTTTTTTAAAAAAAGAGGCCAAAAAGAGCCCAAGAAAAAAAAGAAAAACAATGAGAGAAAAAGAGAGAAGGGGCAATGTTACTATCCTTTCCACACTTGTGCTTCAAAGTAGCACCCGGTTTTTCATGTAGAGAGTCTCCTATGTTGTCACTTTCATATACTAGTGGAAATTTTTCATTATAGAACCTGGTTTGTATATTCCGATAACGGGCTTCCTCAAATGCCCGAGGTTTTTGAGCAAGCAAGTTGGATGCACACCCACTTAGTTTTTATATTAAGCTTTCATACACTTATAGCTCTTAGTGTATCCGTTGCGTGGCGATCGCTACTCCACGCATTGATATCAATTGATGGGCATCTCCATAGCCCGTTGATTAGCCACATCGATGTGAGACTTTCTTACTTTTTTGTCTTCTCTATGTTTACCCCTATCATCATACTCTATTTCACCCACGGTGCTAAGTCCATGGCTTGCGCTCATGTATTGCATGGGGGTTGAAAAAGTTGAAGCGCGTTAAAAAGTATGAACCAATTGCTCGACTTGTCATCAGGGTTGTGCATGATAAATACTTTGTGTTAAGAAGATGGAGCATGACAAGACTAGATGATTTTATAGGGATAGCATTCTTTAGCATTGATATTTTCAAAGACATGATTGTTTGTTGGGATGCCTGAGTATTGATGTCTTTATGTCAAATTATAGACTATTGCTTTGAATCACTCGTGTCTTAATATTCATGCCATGATGAGATTATATGATCAAGATTATGCTAGGTAGCATTCCACATCAAAAATTATCTTTTTTATCATTTACCTACTCGAGGACAAGCAGAAATTAAACTTGGGGATGCTGATATGTCTTCGACGTATCTATAATTTTTTATTATTCCATGACAATATTATACAACTTCACATACTTTTGGCAATGAATTATATGATTTATTGGACTAACATATTGATCCAGTGCCCAGTGTTAGTTCCTGTTTGTTGCATGTTTTTTGTTTCGTTGAATATCCGTATCAAATGAAGTCCGGACGCGATAAAATTTTACAGAGATTTATTTTGGAGTATATGTGGATTTTTGGAAGAAGAATCAACGTTAGACGGTGCTCGAGGGCCCCACTAGGCATCAGGGCGCGCCAGGGGGTCTGGCGCGCCGTGGTGCCTAGTGAGCACCTCGTAGGTCGGTTGACCCCTTCTTTCGCCGCAAGAAAGATAATTTATGGATAAAAATCCCCTCAAAATTTCAGTCCTATCGGAGTTACGGATCTCCGGGAATTTAAGAAACGGTGAAGGGCCAGAAAACAGGGACGCGAAACAGAAGAGAACACAGAGAGAGATCCAATCTAGGAGGGGCTCCTGCCCCTCCGCCACCATGGCGGCCATGGACCAGAGGGGGAACTCTCCTCCCATCTAGGGGGAAGGCTAAGTAAGAAGAAGAAGGAGGGGGCTCTCTCCCCCTCTCTCTCGGTGGCGCCGGAGCGCCGCCGGGGCAATCATCGTGACGGCGAACTACACCAACAACTTCGCCGCCGTCATCACCAATTCTCTCCCCCTCTATGTAGTGGTGTAGCACCTCTTTTCCCGATATAATCTCTACTTAAACATGATGCTCAACGCTATATATTATTTCCCAATGATGTATGGCTATCCTATGATGTTTGAGTATATTTGTTTTGTCCTATGGGTTGATTGATGATCGTGATTGGTTTGAGTTGTATGTTTATTTTGGTGTTGACCTATGGTGCCTTCCGTGTCGCGCAAGAATGAGGGATTCCCGCCGTAGGGTGTTGTAATACGTTCATGATTCTCTTATAGTGGGTGGCGAGAGTGACAGAAGCTTATACCCGAGTAAGGGGGTTGTTGCGTATGGGATTAAAAAGAACTTGATACTTAATGCTATGGTTGGCTTTTACCTTAATGATCTTTGATAGTTGTGGATGCTTGCTAGAGTTCCAATAATAAGTGCATATGATCCAAGTACGGAAAGTATGTTAGCTCATGCATCCACTCATGTAAAATTGCAATAATGATTACCGGTCTATTTATCGATTGACTAGGGACAAATAACTTTCTTGTGTGACAAAAACCTTTCTACTAAACAACTAACTTTTATTATCCTGTAAATTACTCACAGTTTTATTTTTGTTAAGTACATCTAGTTTTATTTTTGCAAACCTGTCATATCCCCTACAAAATAGTTTCATATTTGTTCTAGGTAAAGCGAACGTTAAGTGTGCATAGAGTTGTATCGATAGTCAATAAAACTTGAAGGGAATATTGATTCTACCTTTACCTCCTCGTTGGGTTCGACACTTTTTTATCAAAAAAAACTACAATTGATCCCCTATATTTGTGGGTTATCATTGGCGTGGTAGTCAGGGTGTGGCTTTCGGTGGCGGTGAGTGTTGGCCGAGGTGAAACTTGTTCTATCTTCGAATTGACCGGCGGCGGCGAAGTTTGTTCCCTTCTTGAAGGCGTCATTGTGGCTCTCATTGCTCGTCGTGTTGCTCCATGTGAAACTCTGATTCTCGGATCGGGCGATGACAGCGCTCCAATGTCATAACCTTGGAGCTCACAGTTCGTCGTATGCGACTTCATCTCTTCGCATTGGTGTGTTCACGATTGAAGCCCTCGGTTGCTCTTATAGTGCTAGGGGTGGTGTTGCTGCGCTCAGCACCTATGTATCATGTCTTGGGTGTGTATTGTGATGGCGTGCGTTTGTACAAGATTGTTGTTGATCGTTGTTTTATATATAAAGCAGGGCAAAAACATTTTTGGTATATAATATTGACACCATAGCCGTACCGTCACATGTACACTCTCTCCACCGAAGTGCTAGACCACTTCGAAAACCAAGGCTCTAGTTCACCTTCATCATTTGTTTCACTCAAAAACACCATGGGTTGTATGACCAACGCAAGTCTTACATTTCCAGGTGGATAGATTCGTACATTGTTTGGCGATATGCAAACATATGCCAAAGATGTCCTGCTCTATCCGTTTGATGAGAATTCTTTTCTCTTGACAAAACCGGTTGATGCAACTTTATTATGAAAAAAAATAAGATACTAAGAAAGCTATGTGACCAAAGGAAAACCAACGCACCCAGCTACAAATGCAAGTCACAAACTTGTAAATCTGGATCAATTCACGACGCAAAATTAGACCGGAAAGGTAGCAGATCCAAAACAGTCGCATCAGATCCTAAAACTGTTGAAAGGAAGAAAGTTCAGCGAGCCATCTGCACAGAGTTCTAACTACTTGCGGATCTAAACGCACGGCCGCGGCTGATCTCGGCCTCCGTCAGCGGGCGGTGACGAGACCCCACGACGGCGCCGGCGCGTCCAGGAACGCCTCCGGCGGCGGCAAGAACACCACGCACCTCGCCGCGGCCATCCTCCTCCTGAGCGGGTACCGCGCCGCGCCGCAGAGGCCCCTCGCGGGCCCCACCAGGAAGTGCGGCACGCCGTCCTGCCGCTGCTGCTCCGACGCGGCCGCCGGCGCGGGGGACGGAGGGGCGGATGAGATCGGCAGGCGCGCCGCCGCCGACCGGAGGGAGCGGGCGACGATCCTGGAGTCCCGGAGCCGGGCGAGCGCGCCGGGGCGGAGGAACCGGCCGTGGCTCGGGCGCTCCTCGTCCTCGCGTGGGGCTGCGCGGGCGCGGCGGTCCATGGCCATCGCGTCGCCGGGGACGGGAGCGGCGAGGAGGCGCGGAATCGTGCGGAGCGGGGAGGATTGGCGCGGGACGGGTGGGAGATTTAATACGGCCGGACGGGACGAAACGAGCAGTGGAGGGAAACGATGGCGGGAACGGAGAAACAAGGAGTGAAAATTGGAAAAAGGAGACAAAACCATTTGCTGGCGCTACGGGCACGCAGCGTCGGACCTCGGCACAACCCGTGCAAGCAGACGAGCAGCGTGTCTCTGACAGGTGTGCCCGGTCCCTATCACCAATTCAGATTTTGTTCTGGAACGAGATCTTTTTTGCTTTTCATAGACTCGTACGCTTTTCTATGATGAGTGACTGACATTTGTGCTCACCTTTTTTTCCGGTTCATGGTTTTATTTGCCGCTGTAAAAAAAAATCTCAAATACACACGAGTGTGTATTATATACTCCCTCCGTCTCAAAATAAGTGCCTCAACTTTGTATTTATTTTGAGACTGCGGAAGTATTAAAGAGAAAAGGAAAGACTCCCTCCATGTTTGATCTTTTTTTTTTTGCGGGAGACATCCACGTTTGATGTTACAGAGTTAATTACATGTGGCTACGCTGCCAACTCCACCAAATCATCTATACTACTCCAGTATATGTCAATTACTCGCTACTTGCCCATGATGCCAGCCACGAAGCACCCTTCGATTTCCCCTCGTAGTAGGCCTGCTTGCTTCCTGACTCGACCTTCACTGTCGATTCGTTAAGGCACTTGTCGTGTGGACGCGTTACTTCGTCAAAGGCCGCGGCATTTCGGTGTTACCAGAGCTCCCATATGCCAACAGCCATATCGCCCTCACCATTTCCCAGTGTTGTCCGCTCGCCTCTTGCCTGATACACCACCCCGACAACGTCTCGTCCGACAGAGGTACTCGCTCCGGCTGCCATAGGCCCGTGCATACCCGTCCCTAGATTTCTCTAGCGAATAAAACCATGATGTGGTTCATTGTCTCGTCTTGTTGATCCGTGCATACCCGTCCCCAGACTTCTCTAGCGAAGACGCATCGAACCATGATGTGGTTTATTGTCTCGTCTTGCTGATCACAAAATGGGCATGCACTTTGAAGCGGTGGTCCCTCCTTGCTAACCTGTCGGATCACTAGCCATGCAAAGAATCGGCACTGCAGGGGGGCTCTCGACTTCCAAGTGAATGAAGTTGCGACCTCAAGTCCAGAGAACTTGGCAACATACATAGATCTTGCAGAGAACATGTCATCCTTCTCCCATGCACAGTGAATCGAGTCCCGCACTCCGATCTGAAGCTGAACCTCCTCCACTCTTTGCTACGGGTCCAAGAATTGGTGCAACATGATGGCCGTGAGCTCCGGGCCAACGTCTTGTGTCCAAGAATGTTCCGATAAAGCCGCCGAGACAACGCGTGTTGATCCAGGTCTCTTTGATATCCTCATATAAAGAAGCGGCACCGGTTCCTCGATCCGTAAGCCCGCAGGCCATCGATCCTCCCAAACAGAGTTTCCTTGCGATCTCCCACCGTAGCTCTTGATGCAGCGCGGCATAGTTCCATGGATTCAGCCGGAACGACAATCGCAAATTCAGACAAAGGCCTCGAATGGTCAATACGCTGCATCCACGGCCATCTTGCTAGCATAGCAGTGTTTAGCCATCGGAATCCCAAGTCCACCGACCCACTTGGGTCAACACACCATGTCCCACGCTCAGCACAATTGCCACCCCGAGCCTCCACCTTGCCGCAGCACAGAAAACCTAGACAAATCTTCGCCATTGCCGTCATCTTGCTAGCATAGCAGTGTTTAGCCATCGGAATCCCAAGTCCACTGGCTCACTTGGGTCAACACACCATGCCCCACGCGTCAGCGCAATTGCCACCCCGAGCCTCCACCTTGCCGCACCACAGAAAACCTCGACAAATCTTCGTCATTGCCGCCATCTTGCTAGCATAGCAGTGTTTAGCCATCGGAATCTCAAGTCCACCGGCCCACTTGGGTCAACACACCATGCCCGACGCGTCAGTGCAATTGCCATCCCGAGCCTCCACCTTGCCGCACCACAGAAAACCTCGACAAATCTTTGGCATTGCCGCCAGTGTTTGTGGGGGTATATTCATCGCGAGCATGGCATGGATTGGAAGCGCACAAAGCACCGAAAGTCCGAAAGGATGAGGATCAGTCGTCCACTTTTTGGGAGTGTGCCCGCCTTCCAGTTGGGCAAGCGGCCCGAGAATTGATCGACGAGATACTGAAAGCGGCCCGAGAATTGATCGACGAGATACTGAAATTGTGTTGTTGTAGGCTTGCATACCGTGAGTGGGAGGCCGCTGTAGTTCATACTCCCTCCGTAAAGAAATACTCCCTCCGTCGAGAAATATAAAAGTACTTCGGAATTTTTGGAAATTAGGGTGTAGTTTCAGGATCGCGGCAAAAAGAACATGGATTAGATCCTCAAAAATGGCAAATCACATCACACAGTTACAAATCTTTGAAACGGCAGATCATGAGTTTTCCTTTTCATTTAGAGTGAGCCTCAGCTGTTACAAACACAAAACTAGTCCAGAATGCACTGAAATGCAGGATTCAGGGACGTTTTATTTCGGTCATACATCTGTGGTAGCCAAACAGCACAGGAGATCGGTACAGGATGGCCACCTGCAACATTTTATCCACCAAAAGAATGCGGCGACAGCTCGGATACCCTTCTTCGCCTTCACCTTCGGCGCCACCGGCGGACAGACGCTCCATAAAATTGTGGTCCGCTTCGTCGGTGCCAGCCAGTCCCACAGTCAAAACCACAGCTATACCTACAGATGAATTACATACACGGCACCGTGGGGCGATCTAGTATACAACAACTAACAAACAGGAGAGGAGAGGAGAGCTTCTTCTGCTTCAGCCAGGGTTCCGACCGCGCTAGAAAGTGGAATTCCACAGCGCCTTGTCGCCCTCGGCGCACTTATTGTGCACCTCCCAGATCCTGCCTTCCGAGTTGCATATGCCGCTGCACTTCCAGTCGAATGACGCCGCGCAGGTGTTCCCCGCCTGAGCTTTCCATTCGCAGTCTGTGAGCAGAGTCAGAGTTCAGGATGTGGTTGAATGTCCTCATCGACGTGCTATTGTCACGGATATTAAGCAGGAGTTATAAGGCATGGAGTCATGGAAGCTCACCAGGTGGAGTACCACAACAGAGTCTCCGGTCATCAATGTGCTCGACATCCAACCCGAGGAACCAAGATCCTAGTGAAACATCCTCGTTTATATACTTGTGCAGGACGTGCCTGGCATTAAAATGGATTTTGCAGCAACAAAGTTAGCTTTCACTAGAACCACATAGTAATAAGATTGAAGGGCGCGATTGCATGAGAACTTATGATGTCTCACTTGTTTATAGATATGTAGGTTGCTAGATCTTTTGAAATGGCGTATAATTGACCAGTAGCATGTCGGAAGTACTTATTTCCTGGCTCGCCAAATTTCCAATGCTCAGGCTCATAGTATCTCACACCCCTGAAAAAAAAAGCCAACAGATGTTATCATGTTAAGTTGTTAACAGCTTAGACCTGTAAGAGAAGGAGATATCCATATAATGTAGCGAAAATCCAACTCGGTGCCCAGGCTCATCTGCTCCCGGTCAGAAAAAAAATCAAAACAAATACTAGAAAAATTAAAAAAAATTCCAATTTTTTTGTGTGGTACATAATTTGATGCGTGAGGTCCGCTCCAAATTTCAACTCATTTGGACATCCGAGCAGTTCTCGGCAAAAAAAAAAACAAATCGGGTCAAAACAGTGCATGAACAATAAACTTTTTTACAGGCCCCGATTTTGTCTTTTTTGCCGAGAGCTACTCAAATGTTCAAATGAGATGAAATTTGCAGCGGACCTCACGCATCAAATTATCTACCACACAAAAAAATGGATTTTTTTTAATTTTTCTAGTATTTGTTTTGATTTTTTTCGTCAACGCAGGTGCAGCTGAGCCTGGGAGCAGAAACGCCGCACTCATAATGTAGGGCTTATAATGTATTACTTACTTTTCAGATAGGACAGGGCCAGATTTCATGCACCCCATATATACTCTTGGCTTCCATGCCTGTTTGGACAATATCTGTCCAAGCGTTGCTGCAAATGCAAATCAGATGTCAAAACCAAGGCATTTTTCGCGCACAGGAATGCAAAGATAGCCACATACTATCCTAGTTAGGGTAGTTAACTACACATACAAAGGGTACATCATTGATAATCATCAAGAAATTAATGAAGAGCTTTGAATACGGAAATGACAGATGCACGCGCACACACTCATTTAGCCCCTAACTTTGGAGCTGTAAAGGGCATAAATATAGAGATTTTACCTATGTTCACATGCACGTCGTCATCAACTTTCACATAAAAATCTGCATCCCATAATGAAACAGCTGTAGCAAAGTATGTCTTAGTTTTGCCAGATAGGGCAAGGTATCCTTCGACATGATCCTGCACAAAGTTGTAACCACAGTAAGCAGGGGGGACAAAATAGCATTTCAGTCCAAACGAGGACAACAATAACAGCGTCGCTCCCATGTGAAACCAATATCCTTTTAAGTAACAAACAACTTACTATCTTCATGAAATCCCCATGTTTCCTGTCCTCTGCTTCAATTGCTCTATCAATAATTCCGCCTGCTATAGCACTGCACATCATGTGGAGAATGAGGTTATGCATGTCTTGCCATAAACGTACATTCATTCTCATCTACTATAAGCTATGCATGACTTAACCTTTATATATTGCATAAAAAATATTTTAACAATATCCTCTCCTTCGATAAATACCTTGTCCCAACTCTAAAGCAATTTTTAAACTGGAAAACTGAGACTACACTACTTAACAACCATTATTCTACAGCCTTCTCTTGCAGAAGAGGAGAACAAATGAAAGGACCCCTCAAGCCTCAAGATCAGCATGCGGATATTACTAAACTCAAAAGTTGAATGAAACCATTCCTAAATCATACTCCCTTCACAATGTAGCGCGCATAGTTTTTTCTGAAAGTCAAACATCACAAAATTTGACCAAGTTTATTTAGATAGAAAATATAAGCAATAATAATACAAATTTAATATAACATGGAAGTCTATCTTGTGTTTTATGCAGTGGTATGAATTTGATAATATATATGTAGATACTTTTCTCTATATACTTGGTCAAAATAGATGAAGTTTGACTTCCTAAAAAATCTATACGCACTACATTATGGAACGGAGGGAGTATCATGCAGTTGCATTTCGCAAAAAAAAAAAAAGACAAAAGATATACAACTGCATTGGCAAAAAAAAAGTGTGACAAAAGAGTCACTGTGTACAATTTATGATACGGTATTACCATGAATAAATAAATAATCTACAACTTCTCACTATTCAAATATCATGCCTTCATAGTTAAATGCACATAAAAATCTTTATGCATCATACCTGTGACCAATGACAAACCGAATTATGACCCCCTTCTGTTCTTCAAGTTGTTTCCTTTTCTCACCTATTTTCAGACTTTGTTATTAGTTATTTCAAAGTTCGCAGGCTAAGAAATGTTCTGAAGCAAGCTAGCTATAAAGTTGAATGTCAGCAACCTCGAGGCATCCAGGTGTAACGTATGGAATCTCTTCTCTTGCGACTGCTAAAAGCGGTATTGATGCCAATCACCATACGGTACTTTCTCCTCCCAATTGACTCAGAAACTTTGAAGTCTTCTGAAACAGGGGAACCGTTGAGCAATGACTCTTGCAGGGTTCTAGCAGCCGACAGTTCTGTCTCTAAGGTCGCTATTGTCTTATCTAGTGTCCTACGACCAAAACATTTGGAAATGCCAGTCAGAACCATTCTTTTCATAAAATAGATACTTTCAATAAAGGAACAAATATGTGCTCAAGAAAGACAAACTTGGTACGTACTGTACATCATGATGAGTATCTTGATCTGGTAACACATCTTTATATTTTTGCAGTTCTTGAACCTAGCAGCACATGATAATCAAACTATGTATCAACGATTACTGCAGGTGGTACAATATAATAAATTTACAATACACATTACACAGCAGCAATCTGCTTTTATAACACTGACTTGTGCAGCTGCTGTACAATATGAATATTAATGTGCAATTATGGAATACTTGACAGAAATTAATGGAGGGAAAAGTACACCACCAGTACCTTCTTTGAACCACAATCTGCAGCAACTAGAGCTTTGCCTTCCTCGACGCTTTGATTCGGTAGTGGAACCTCAGTTGCCTCAGGCAGTGTCCACATTCTGGATCAAGCAAACCAAATGCACAAGAATCATTTCCTAAACTTCGAGGTTGAATAGCATCGCAATGGAAAAGATTAGCTAGTCCAATTCAAGAGATCGAACAGAGGTAGACGTTCATAAGATTAAGATGTGATTACATCTTACAGTTCTGGGTAGGAGTACAGTTTATTCAATGTTGGAGGATACATCACCTAGCAATAATAGCTCGTCTCTACAATTATATCGAGATTCTGCGCAGGATCATCCGCACCCTGCCCCAATTGTGGTAAGGGAAAATTGCCCGATGTGGCAGCAAACCCGCCGAATTTCTAAATTCATGGAGCCTTACTTAACGCACCCGCAATTCGGCAGCATCAGAATCGGACTTTGCGTGACCAGAGTAGCCAAAACACGTGGATTATTCGATGGCTGCCGACAGAATCGAGAAATCCCCAAATCGAGCCTTGGCAACCCCTATCTGCTATCCGATCTCTAATCTCACAAAATTCGAGGTGCAGAGGCTGGCGAGACGCCGCGGATCTTGCGCTAGGCCCATCTGAACTCGAGCTACTCTCGGAGCTGAGCTGAGCTGAGCTCCGCGTGCTGAGCTGAGCTCCGCGTGCTGAGCTGAGCTAGGAATCTTGAAGAGAAATTGAAGAAGCGGGAGGGAGAATTGGGGGAGCTGGTTTACCTGTTGGTGAAGAGCAGGCCAAGGCAGAAGCTCCCGAGGCAGAGGAGCACGGCCCACCGCTTGGACACGCCTCCATCGCCTCCGGCTTTCCTCCAGCTCATGGTGGCCGCCGCCGCTGCCGCAGACCCTCGCCGGCACCGTCTCCTCCTCTCCTCAGTCTCTCAGCTTCTCCCACAGTGCATGCAGGAGGGAGCAGGAAGGAGCCCTCGTTCTTGGCGGGTTGCCCTTGGCGGTCTCGCACGCACGCACCTCTGCGCTGCTCACCTCACCTGGTCACCTTCCCTCCCACGACGGGCCATGTGGGTGTGGTGCGGAGGTCAGTCAGTGTCCACTGGCGCACGCCATTAGCCCCGCCCGCATTGATTAATCTAAACGCGACAGCGGGGGGACGGTAAGCCCCGAGGTGGGGGTGGATGGACGGTCGGTCCGCCCGTCGGCAGCGTCAAGAAAACAACCGAGGAGCTGAGCTGCAGAGGCAGTGGTGGCGGGTAAAACAAACAGCCAGTCGAATCGAATCAAGCCGGCCACTTGTTGCCGGATCAGAGCTCGGCGCAGGGATGGTTCTCCCGGGATTCGAGATCCTCGAGGTCGCGGGAGCGCGGTCCCGCGCTGTTTTTTAATGGCGGGATCTCGTCCCTTCCCGGCGCGGATAGATGGATAGATGGAGTTCCACGAGGACCACGGTGGCTTTTCACATGCGTGTGCAGTTGTGCTGCTGCTGCTGAGCTCCCTCCACTTGCTTGCAGCGGAGGGTGATGGTGGGGTGGGGTGAGGGGATGTCGAAGGCTCAACCGCTCTGTGTTCCCCGTGCTGCTGTTGTTGTGGCGTCGCTGTCGCTGCACGGCTGTGGACGGATGCTGCGGTTGCGCGATGCCATGGTTCACTCTGCATTTTAAAACCGAACCGAAAAACCATACCGAAAATAAACCGAACCGAACCGATTTTTTTGTTTTTATGGTTTCTGGTTTCGGTATGGTATGAACTTTTCATACCGATTTGAACTTTGGTTTTTATGGTATATACCGAAAAACCGAATGGTTAACCGAATAAACCGAAGTAAAAAATAAATTTATATTTCTTGAGATGAACAACCGTACAAGTTGTCATTTTTCTTGTACATGAGTCAAATTCACTACTAAGCACCTACATTTTTCTTGTAACATTGTCATTTTTCTCTTTTTAAAATGCTAAGCACGTCCATAACCATCAACAGATGAATCAATGCATGCATATATACTTATATATATAGTCATATACTATTTGTGTAAAATAGAATGTGTTTTGAGTCATAAATTTGTAAATTATTATTACGTCATTTTCAAATTCGCGTCAACTTTGGTTTTTATGGTATATACCGAAACCATACCGAAATAATTTGGTATATACCGAAACCGAACCGTATTTTAATTTCATACCGTATTTACCGTATTAATACCGTATATACCGAAAAACCGTATAAACCGAATCATGTAAACCGAATAAACCGAACGCACAGGGCTAGCCATGGTCAAATCGCATTTTCTTTTTCTGCTGGTCTAATTAAGTTGCAGATTTCAGCCGCGCGTGTTTGATACTAATTCAGCTTTGCTTAACTTAGTTTATTTTCGCTATGGAAAATAACGGCACAAATTTTTAACGCTGTAAAAAAACATGAGGTTAAGGCTGTGTTTGACAGCGAAGTATTGCAGAAAGTATAGTATTGAAAAACTGCAGCATTTTTGTCTATAGGTACTAGATACCACAGTTTTGATATATCAAAGTATTTTGTAGTATTGGAAATACTGTGACAGTGTTTGGCCGATGCATGTCTACAACGACGTAAATTAGCTACTAGCCGTTTCATAGCAGTTGAAAACATGCACGAATTTAGCTGACCAGTGGTTGCAAATTGAAGGGCCATGCATAAACAGACCTGGCGGCATGCTATGCATCAGCGGCGGCGGGAGCACAACGGCGCAGCACGGAAGCGCTCTGGCTTGGCCGACAACGGCAAGCGCGGACCACTAAAGCATGGGACGGTGTTCAGGAGCGACGCATGCACGGCAAGCAGCGGCGAGCAAGGTCGCGACATGGCAGTGTGGCACACGTACCGTGTGGCTATGATCGCACACAACAGCCTGCGCAGTCTCAGCCAGCAGCATGCGAGACCATGGCATCAACAATCTGGGCATGAGGTGGCTAGGGGGCCGACCCGATGCACATCGCGTAGGAGGAGAGGAGGAGCGCAAGTGGGAGCTGGGAAGGACACCATTTCTCTTTCCATTGCCTTCTGTTGTCTTGTCACATGGCCGGCGATCTTCAGGGCGGCAATGGCTTGGGAGCGGGGAAGGCGATAGCGATAGTCTTGTTTTCTTCGCATGCTCTGTTTAAAAAAAGGAGGTCTGGGATTCTTTTTTTAATGCAGAGAAAATACCACAGTTTTGACAATACTGGAGTTTGAATACTACAGTTTTTTGTGGCTGCCAAACAACTCATGGTAATTAAGACCATGGTATTTTAGAAAATTGTAGTATTCTCATAATACTTAGAAAAAGCCAAGCTATCAAACAGGGCCTAAAGCATCTCCGGCCGTTTGGCCTCCGGCGCACCCGACGAAGGGTTTTGGGCGTGGCGGTTTTTTGGGCCTGGGGTGAATCAAGTTTTCAGCCGCGCCCCTAGGTTTCGCCCTCAAACGCATAAAAATTCAAAGTTCTCTTTCCCGCTATCAAAAAAGGACACAAGTTCGGCGATCATCATGCCATAGGTCGGCGATCATCATGCAACATGCCGGCGATCAACATAGCCAATGTCCGGCGATCAAAAGGGTAGGAACCATAGATATGGAACTGAAACGGCAGGCTCCTCTGTCGTAGGGCTGGGAGAGGTCAGCATCGGCGTTGTGGGCATAGCGACAATGCTCGGCGTTGGCGTAGGCGTGGGCGTGGGTGTGGCCGCAGGGGCAGTCGTCGCCGCCGGTCCCGGCATCTGGTTCAAGATGAGGCCACGCTCCGCCAGGTACCAAGCCTTCACCTGCTCATCCATCGTCGCCATGTCTGCTCCCATCAGGAACGCCAGGTTGGTGTTCCTCTTCTTCGCGGCGACGTTGATGCTAAGAAGGTCGAGCTTGACGTCCTGCTTCGTCATTAATGCCGACCACCTCGCCTCGGATTTCTCCTCCTTGGCGGATTTGCTCTTGGCGTCGGCATTGCACTGTTCTATCGACGATTGCAGACGTTCGGCAGAGGGTGCCGCGTCCCTCGCCGCCTTGGCTCTTTTGTTGCCATCAGGACGCCCTTCTGCCGCCGCCGAGGCAGGTGTGTCCGGGTTGTAGACAACTTCCTTGGTCTTGGTGAGAGCGAGCCGGCACTCTGTCCATTTCTCGCACGACTCAATCTTGGTGAACACATGAAGGAACTTGAACTCCTGGTCGTTGTTGTCTTGGCGAAACATGTCGAACATTCGAACCATCTGCACTGTCGAAGAACAAGTGTCGGCGAAGTACACGGCGAAGAGCAGGGCCGGCGAGCAATGGGCATACCTGATGCTTGACGGTGGCGCCGCTATCCGGGCAAGCCATGACCTCCTCTTGAATCCCATGCCACTTGTTGCAGGCCTGCTGGATGGTCGCCCAATGGTTTGGCCATGGCCTTCTGATCCATGTGGATGCTGGTGAAGTCGAGGTCAACCAACTTGTGCTCGTCGAACGTCATCTTGATCCTTCTCCAATAGGTGTCGGCGTTCTGATTCACGCCGGCGATCGGGTCGATGCTGACAGTCTTCCATGCTTCAACGAAGCACTCGTCTTCCTTTGGCGTCCACTTGACGCGATGCTCACCCGGCCTGCCGTTCGACGGACGCTTCCTCTTTCTCCCTTTGGCCACTGGTTCCTCCTCTTCCACCTCCTCCCTGGCATCATCGTGCTCCACGACGGTGTCCAGTGTTTTGTATTGCATGCGGAACCCGGGGCACAAAGCGGCGTCGACTGAGCCGTTCGTAATGATCGCATCCATGCTGTCGTCGGTGTTGCTGAACTATGGCGCTGAGCCATGTGCGAAGGGTAGGGCCCCATGACGCAGAGTCATTGTAGGCGAGCCTGAGTACATCAATGACGAGTAGTTGTACTGGTGCTGAGGCCGGTG